>NC_071976.1:12304804-12394860 GCF_026283585.1 Hylaeus volcanicus
CCCCCCAACCCACTCTCCTTTCTCGCAGGTATAATACCCCTTCGTCCCAAGAAGCTTACCCGCCCTATATTTTCCGTATCTGGAATAAGTGTGCAGGGGCTTGCAAGACTGTGTGCTACGCCCCCCTTCTTTAATTACGTTCAGCCGCCCCTCGCGAGCAACTGCTTCTCCACGAGGTGCCCCTCCCGAGCGAGCCACCCTCGCGCAAACGGCTCGAACGTTATCCATCCACCCACGTCCACCCACCGCCTGCCAACATCCAACATCGCTTCCTTTTATCTATTCGTCTTATGGTGTCTTCTGATTTTAGAAAAAAAAAATATGTGTTAATCGTAATCCGGGGAGTCTTACCCCTTTTGTCCTCTCCAGTGTCTCCGTTTCCATCGCATCTGGTCCTCGAAACCCCTCCGTTCCCCTTTCGGGAGGCCCTCGCGCCACTCCCTCGCGACTTCCAACAGGACCGATAATCCAATAGTCGTCGTCCTCGCCGCGAAACACCAGATGAATGCATATTAAACGAAACCTATCGCCCTCGATGCTTATCGATCTCCTTCTCTTCTTCTTCTTTTTCTTCTTCTTTGCCTTTAGTAATGCAAAGAAGGGTAAAAATTTGCGCTCGGTTGATGCAAGGGTTCCGTTGAAGCGTTGCAATTAGAGTCGCTTTTCTTGGAACGTCGATTATCTTCGCAGGGCGCCGGAGAGGGCAGAAAGGGATAAGGGGTTGGATTACTTTCTTACTAATTGCAAAATCGATAGGAGACGACCGGGATGGGAGAGGAGCGAAGAAGATGGCTTCCTCGGGGCGGGAGAAAAAAAATTCCGAAGGGAGGAGTAAATCGGACGGCGCTTAATTAAAAACACCGGGCGGCCACGCGAAGCGACGCACCGCCACCCCCTATTTGTGACAGTCCACGAGACGCGGATGTGCGCGCGCGAGTGTGTGCCGGAGCAAAGCGGTCTGTGTTTGCTCTCGAAATAAAGGACGGTTGATTACCCTGAGTTTCGCTCGGCTGCCTTCCGGGGACCTGCTCCTACTGACACGTGTTTCTTACGATTTCGCCGAAAATTTTTGGAAACCCAACCGACGGACCTTCGGAGGGTCGTAGGGATCGACGACCCTCCGAAGGTGAGCCTCGGTTCTCTCAAGTGGTACACGAGGAGACCCACTCGGAGGGATGGGGATGGTTAGACGCTCCCTCTTTGGAAACCTAACGTGTGACGAACCCTCTTCACTGTGAAATGAAAGAAACTGGAAGATCATCGATCGTCTCCAGACACCATCGTGTTCTGATAAACAAGAATGTCAGACAGTTTCTTATTAACCCTTTGCACTCGGATGTTCACTTTAAGGGGACATTGTAAGTCTAGCAAATTTTGTTAGCGGTCATGTATTAAGTTGTCCCGAAAGTTTCTTTCGCGAATTGCACTCCATTATTTTATGTGGTCGTGTTTATATAAATAGACGATCTAATTTCATAGATATTCATGTTGTAACAGTAATGGAGCAAAATGAATCGTGCACAATTCAGTAATCTAACATAAAACATAAAATATTGTGCATGTATTACTTATTAATAAAGCGAAAGAGACTTTTGGAACAACCTAATAGAATAAATTGCTTCTAGGGCAAATTGCACGAGAAAGCAATCCAAAATATGATGTATTAGGTTGTCTGGAAAGTTCGTGCCAATTTCTAAGAAGAATTCAAAAACACGTTTGAATTTTAATATATGTTTATTGAATTACATAGGTGCCATTTTGTTCCACACCTTTCCACCTTTTAAGGAATGTATAGATATTATTTGTTTTCAACCACTTCGATATATTCAGACCTGTACCACCTACAAAAAATCGTCATGGACTTTCCGGACAACCCAATATATACGGAGATTTAGAGGAAAATATGAAGAGAACTGAAGCTAAAGCATGTAGGCGTGCACTTGACAAATGTTCAAGCTTATTTTTGTCGAAAATAAAGCGTCATATGAACAAATTTTATTTTACATTTTCTATTCAATTTTTCACGTAGAATCAGTCCCTACTCGCTTGTACCACCAGTTACGGGACACCTCGTATGTAGGATTGAACGAAAGAGGCGCGAGCAGTTGATTCCTTGACCAGGTATTATTAAATTCGTAACTCTGTAACAAAGATTCTTGTAAGTGTTTCTAAGCGCCTGGAATTCTCAAATAAATCTGTATTTTGCCAACATCGGAAGATTGAGTGATTCGAGGATCCCTTCTCTCTTTTCCACGGGATAACAGTAAAACGACGAATGGACGCCAAAGAAGATGATTATTTGAACCAGTACCACTAGTGAGGGTACTCCGAGCAATTTCGTTACGAAATGTGCAAACAGGAATCACGTCGTACCTATTACATAATGTAACTTACAAAGCATGTAATTTTCTGTAATGATACTTGAGTTTATACAAATCTTTAGACATTGAGAAACATATTTATGTCAAGAATCAAAATTTTATACTATTCTAATATGTGATGATGTGTGAAACAGTCATAGGTATGCATTGATAGTTTTTATGTATCTTTTAAGTTGCAATCTTAGGCTTCCTTGTTCATCTTCACAAATTTCATCATGCCATACAAAATGCTCTTTGTCGCTTTTTTAAGGTGTAGACTATTCATACATTTTTTCCCATGTAACACAACCTCATATTTATTATATACAGCCAGTACCCATAAATATTCGTACCCCCCTAAATCATATGGAGATACTATTTTGTCGTAAACCTCAAAGTCATTCTAACGAACCCACCATAAGGTGACCAAAAAAGAGAATGAAAACACAAGCCCTCTTCATTTTTACATTCCATCAAGGGAACTACATACTTGGAGTTCTCGTAAAACTTTAGTCTCAAGCAATTGCAAGGATGGTTGCTCTTGGGTTTTATATTACTGGCGAAGTCTACGCCAACAACACCAGGTGACGAACCCCATTTTACACAAGATTATTATATTTTTTTACAGGATTATTTATATTTTATAGCATTCTCTTGCAATGTAACATGTCTGCACCCACACTATTCTTTTAGTACTTTAAGTGGTTCCATGTTAAACGTTTGGAGATATCCTCAACCACGTGTCTGTGGAAACGAATGATTCGCATGATTTGTTCTGAATTTTATCGATTATTATTATTTTAATTAGCATTTGGGACAATATTTTAGCGAAGCTATTAGAGTAGAACCAATTTTTTCTAGAAACTTGAATCGTTATGAGTTTTTTTGTATTATTCAGCCGAACAATCATAACCATGAGCTCTGTGACATGAGCATGTTCAACATTGTTTGGTCATTGTTAACTCAATTGCCCTCAAACTGTTTAGTTTTGCTTGGTCATGTACAGTTTTATCCAATTTTGTTTGAGTTAGTTCGGTTTTGTTCAGGTTGGCCGAATCTGTTCAATTTTGTTAAAATCGTTTCATTTTCGTACAGTTTTGATCTGTTTGGTTCAGTCTTATTGAGTTTAATTCAGTTTTGTTGAGCTTCGTTTAGCGTTGTTTACATTAGTGCAGTTTGGTTCAGTCAGGTACCTTTGAATGACCTCATTGGTTCGTGAAGAAGCCAGCTACAATGCTAACGAAACGTTACAGTTCCTGATCTAAAGGAAACCTTGGTTAGTATCTGTTAGATAGCCTAATCACCATAACAGATTTAAATAAGGCGCGTAAGATGGTATGAAGGCAGTACTGGTAGAAATCATGTCATCTGTGCGCAAATGAGAGTATTTACTGGCGGTTTCGGCGGTTTGGCGGTGAAGAAGATCGAAAGAAGAGGTCGTGTCGTCTGAATCTCTAAACGTTCTAATTAAATTCGCTTGGCAATTATTTGGAATAATACGGTCAGGTACGAGGGAGCTAGTTAAACGAACGGCTGACTAGGAACGCAGAGATTTGAATGACACCGGTACAGTCTCAAGATCATACATACACGCTCGAGACTGCAAGAAAGCTCCGTGATAAGTAATTAAAAAGTCCATTACCGTAATATCACTCAAAGAATAGATGAAGATGAAAGGGGAACAAAGGAATCGCAATCGATAGCCAATCGTCTCGACTACATCCAGCGCAGGATCGAAATGGTGCGGTGGTTCGTTGAAGAACAAGAGAACCGCGACAGTGGAAAATAGCCGGCTCTGAAAACATTTCCGGCCGATTGAAACGCGCAGATTGGTCCAGGCGGGAAAGAACGAGCCGGGAACGGGGATGAAAGGAAGACGAAGAGAAACAGAGGCGGATAGAAAGGAGTCGGAGATAGAACCGCTCGATTGAGTCCACTGAAACAGTTTGTGTCTGCGGTCCACCGAAATTGATCCGGCAACACCGCGACAACTGTCTCCAACACTCTCTCCAGCCCTACGCTCACGCTCTCTCTCCTCTCCTCTCCTCTCCTCTCCTCTCCGCTCCTTCTTCGATCCGTCTTTCACCCTTTCCGCCGCCATCGGCAACCGCCACCACATCCTCTCGTTGTCGTTCTGGACGCGTGGACACCTGTGGTACGTCCTCGAGGGTCTTGACCTTCCCTAGCATTTTATCTTGGATCGCGAGGATTCAGGGGCGATCTTGATCGAAGTGTCCCCACAAAAGGGGATGAAAACATCTCTTTTTTCGAAGCTGGCTTCTTTCATACGCTTCTCTAGGGGTTCGTATATTTTCTGCGACGCAGAGATCTTCCATTTAATTTTGAGCTGACTTTCAATACCAGAAATTTATCAAGTATGTTATTCATATTTTGATGCGAGTTATGGTATTCCGTCTGATTGCTGAAATGCTCTTCAGGATGTTTATACTTATATTACAAATAGAGATATGGAAAAATTTATGCAAATGTGCACAAATGTAAAAATATATAAAATATATCAACAGTAATAAGGATGTTATTATTAGTTAGAGGATAACGCATATTTTTATGTAGGTTTCCAATTCAATTTGCATAAACATTTGCAGTCTAACGATCATCTTTAGAGACTTACTGCCTTTTACGAACAAATTCTATGAATCCAACCCTTACTTTGCCTACTAAAGTGTCCTCCATGTTCACCATCCTCCACCTACCACTTCCTCTGCTTCGATTCTTGAAATCTAAAACCTTCATCTACCTTGTACAATTAAAACATTCTAATACAAAACTCCTTTCAGTCCCTGCACCCCCCGAAACCTTCCTCTTCCTCGTTTCTTAAAATCAAAGATTCCCCGTGTGTATCCATCCCAGCGACCTCCACGTTCAACCCCACAAGACCATCGCGCCTGACGTTCCAGGATTGACGATCTTTTTTGGATTCAGTCGCACCGTGCTCGCAATTTCCTTGAACTGAAAGGTTTCCTTCCAATTTCTACTCCACCGCTAGTACGCAGTCTATATACTCGACCAACTCGAAAGAAAACGTTTCTCGACCGCTGGGTCCACCGTGAATCATCTTTGAGAAGCAGCGGCTCCTAGTCACTGCGAGGTCCTCCAGCAACCCCTTTTGCATTAAATTTCGCGAAACGAGCTCCGTTGGCTGTACACGCGTATATATATCGAACACGTTGAAATACCAAAGAGAGGAGAAAAGGAGGCCGGTTGGAAGGAAAGCGGGTGGAAGAAGTAGCGGAGGGAGGGGGGTGGTAAGAATAAGAAGACGTAGAAAGAGAGGGTGGGTACTCTCGTTTCCTAAAGGTCGAGCTTCCGCGCGCGAGAGAGAGCGGGAGGGGGGAGGGAGAGGGTGTAGAGGTCGAGGTAGACGGAGACGGAAAGAAAAGAGGGTGAGCTCGGCGGGGCAAGACGGATGGAGGTCGTAGGACCTAGCCCGGAGGAGATGGAGGAGACGAAAGGAGAGGTCGTAGGAGGAGGAGAGGGTCGAGGCGGAGGGTAGGAGAGAAATAAAGATGGCCGCTCGTGCCTCCGGGGCCGAGCCACCCACCAGAGCCACCTTGCTCCTCGCGGTAATAAAAGGAAAAAGGGGAGAAAACTGAGGAGCAGAGCTGAAGGTGGTAGGTCGAGCAGAAGGGGCTGGGGGGCACTCGCGGGGGAAACAGTTCTTATTGATTCAGAGGAGCCACCCTCGCGGAGGAGCAAAAGCCTGGTGGACCCGCTCCTGGACGTCTCTCCTTCTCGGTCTTCCCTCTTCGTCCGCGCGTCAGCCGGTACCTTTTACGAACGAGGGCTCGCGATCTCCGTCACTTGCGCTCGACCTCTTCTTCCCCTTCGCGCCATCGCCCGCGTCCGGGTCTTCCACGACAACAGGACTCTATTTTACGATCCGTTCCTCTCTTTTCGAATACCTTTCTTTTTTACGATTGAAAATCATTTCATGTTCGAAACAAGGTGGGTGCTACTTAATAGCAGTATGCCTGGACATTGAAAAGTCCTACGATATGCTTTGGAGGTACCGAATCATACAACGACTTAAACAGTGGAACCTTAACGAAAATATACTTAAATTCATTTCAAATTTTCTGAAAACTAGATCCATATATGTCAGAGTTAATGGCAAGCTTTTCAGAAAAACTGAAATCTCAAATGGAGTACCACAAGGATCAGTTTTGAGTGTAACGCTATTCCTAGTAGCCATAAACGATATCGCAGTAGCCTTGTCCAAACCAGTAAAGTACACTATTTTTGCTGACGATTGCACCTTCTTTGTTACTGGAAGGAACATAACTACCAGTCAACAAATCCTTCAAAACTGCCTAAATAAACTTCAAAACCTTGCTCTACAAACCGGCTACAAATTTTCCAGATGCAAAACAACTGTTACGATCTTTTCAAACCAAAAAAACAGATTAAAATCAACAGCTGCAACTGCACCTAGATCAACACCGACTTACCATGACGAACACGCCTAAAATCCTTGGTCTAACCTTCGATAATAAACACACCTGGATCCCATTTTTAAAAATCTTTAAAACCAAATGCCTCAGAAGACTAAATATATTCAAAGTCATCGCATGTAAAAATTGGGGAGCTGAATTTCAAGTCTTAATCAGAGTTACCCAATTCACTGAGCGTACTACTCAGACTGATATATTGGATATCAGCGAGATATTGGACTGTACCACTTAATATAGGCTTATTCTACTAACTCGTTACTGTGCTCACTAATAACCTTAGAAGGTACATGTGACCTAAAGCACAAAACAAAACAAAAAAAGGTGGGTGCTAACGGGAAAATGTAACGTCTGTGACATACAATGAAAAATGGATAGATACAAGATACTGGAACATGCGGGGGGTTGCTAACGGGGAAAATGTAACGTTTGTGACGTACAGTGAAGCATGGATAGAGACAGGGACAAATAGTAGGTTGACTGGAAAGTAATGTCGTTTTTGCAATTTTAAATACTTGTTTAAAGTGTGAGAAAGCGATCCATATGTGTTCAGTTTGAATTGACCGCCGCGATATGCGTCGTAGAGTATCGTCTTTTGTTCCTTACTCTACGCACGTCCTCGAGACGTTTCTTTAGGTTAGTTCACATCACGAGCTGTTACCAGTAACATGTGCTCGATATGTGCGTGCGCGCGCGCGCGTGTGTGTATTCATATTCTATCTTGTTAAATATACTTGTCCCAACTTGCGTGGTGTTATAATCCTGTCATAAAGTACTCATCAGCTCGTTGATTTTTATCGATCTTTCATTGAAAATTTGGACACTAGATGGCAAAAGGCTGCTGATAATGAGGGTGATTACGTAATTGATTAAAAATAGAAATTTATTAAAAATTTGGTTGAATTTAATGTAGAAGAAACGATATTACTTTTCAGTCTACCTAATAGATAGGTATGAGATACTAACGGAGAAAAGCTTTTCACTGATTTTGATTTTCAATCTCTTGATTCTTACGACGAGCGTGAAATCTGTTAATTTTGTTTCCCTCTTTCCTCTTCATCGACTCGTTCGGACCGCGTCCCGCGAATCGTAAAGAATCTGGGCCAACGGTCAATATTTAACCGCGATTAAAATGTAACAAACACCCGCTAGGTATACAAAGTTTGGCCCGGTTATTAAAAGCCAGCTTTCCAGGAGTCCCGGATTGAAACGAGCGCGTAATTGCTGGCTACCTTTTTTCGTTTACGCGCGTGTATCATCCCTCGTTCCATCCCCGCGTTTACCGTGGGTTTCGGCCTGATCCTACGGGGGGGGGGGGGGGGGGGGGTCAAATTGACTCGGACTTTTTGGCTCTCCAGGCTGGCTCGCGTAAGGACGGTCCGAGTTTACGGAGGGAAATGCGGTTTCGACCACTTTTTCCGAGGGCGAGCGGTTGTTTACGTTCCCGGCACACGACTCCTGCCGGCAGGTGTGCGTTTACTCGCCGCTGATGCGTCGTCAAATATAAAACGAGTTCGCTTAAAAAGCACCGCGTCGTATATCGTATCCCACTTTGCCGCGGGACAGCCAAAATGGAAATATTGCGAAATTTCATGGTCGAGTATAAAACGCGACGACCTTTTTGATGGAGCTCCTTTAATAATTGACAAGAGGATGATAAGTCTATAATTTTCGATGGAGTTCCTTCTAACATTAGATTTACGGAGTCAATTTGACCCATTCTAAATGTAACAAAGTTTTATAGAAACCGTTTATATTTTTCGCAGATCACTTATGTTGACTTTGATTCATATGAAGAGGCAAGCACATATGCAAATTCATTTCTGTTCAAGCCTCCCAATTAATTTTAGTATATCGACTCCACTTATTAAAGTATTTCTTCAATAATAGAAATCTGATAAGAAACCTACCGTAAATGGAGCGTTTATAATTGACAGGAGAATCATAAGTCGTATTACTTTTTGATAGAGATCTTTTAATAATTGACAGAAGAACCATAAGTTGCAGTACATATCGATTGAGTTCCTTTGCTAATTGACACGAGATCCATAAGTCGTATTACTTTTTGATAGAGATTTAATAATTGCCAGAAGAACCATAAGTTGAATTATATATCAATGGAGTTCATTAAATAATTGGCACGAGAATCATAAGCCGTGTTATTGTTCGATGGACCACTGCAATGTTAGTTTAATCGATAATTATTTTAATTAAACATTTTTTGTTTTTTTGCTTTTATAGTTACATCCACCTCGCAAGGTTATTAGCAACTACATGAATTTCTGGTACGTCTAAATTTGGATGAATAGTTCTATTTGTTTAAGGAACATGATTAAGTTATTACAATTTTCAATTGTATTGGTGGCAGTAAGTAGACATTGTTTTTACGCGTATATTAATGAAAGCATTCATATGGATGAAGAGGCTTGCGATTATAACAAGGAAGACCAAGAGTGGCAATCTTGTAACAAATACTTCAAAAAGTAATTATTTAACGTGCTTCGACTCCAACCTTGAGTCATCTTTGGAACCTACAGATATGATAATTCAATTTAAGTTTAATAACTATAAAGATATACTGCAATCATGAGGTTTATTAATCAGATGTCAGGTGTCAGTTTCGTTTCGATATAATAATAAGGTTGATACAATTATTCAAACAAAAATTAATTACTATCAATTCCTAATTTTTTAAAAGAAGGCTTTAGGGTTTCATTTTTTAATAATAAAATACGACTGTCAGCATAGTCATGGTGGAAATTTAAACGACATAATTTTTCGCATTTGTAATTAGGTATACTTTCATTAAAAATAAGAAATTGAATATATTTCGTACGATTCGTGTTCGATTAAAAATCAAAATCCTAGAGCCTCTTTTAGAAAACTCTGTATGTAAAAATAAAACTGAATATTTACAGGTTCATTTTATGTACATTGTATATCTTTGTATCCCACTTTAATAAGTAGTTAATTATAATTAATTGCAGTTTATATTTAAATTACTCCGAAAATCTCGGTTTACTGTTAATCTCGGTGTTAATTTAAAAAATCTAAAATTAAAAATAGACAATAAAACAATAATTACCTAAAATCAAAGACGTAGCGAAAAAATACGAAGCCAATAGCAATATCCAGACTTGTTTACGTTCATCAATCATTACACGGAGAGTGCGGTACCGGCCAACAAACCTTTGGCGGTAGCATCACACACATGTTGTGTGAGCGGCCATTAACCCTTTCGCTACGAACGCTGGATATGTTCGACATCCATCTGATGCTCTGTGTGGACGAGCGGCGGATATATCCGGCATCCATCTAATAACATTATATGTGTTACTTATATAATTACATGCGCATTTTGCGGAGCGGTACTTTGTATAATGGGAGTGTCACGGCGGACAGAGCGCTCACATCGAAAGGGTTAAAGTGTTAACCCTTTGCACTCGAGGCTTTGTTTTCTGGTATCTATCAGCAACTCGAGATGCTTTCTTAGTATTCTATTGTCACGAATGGTAGGCTCAGATTGACTTCGAAAATGAGATTCTTAACACTTTATTTATCGGGAGCCTATTTATAGGCTATTTAGTTCCAGTATTTAGTTATTCGAATTTATTTACTGTATTGATAATTGTCTATTTATAATGTTCAGTTTTTGGGAACAGACTTGGCTTTCAATGTATCCATTTAGTAACAGTATGAAGGAATTATTGTCAGCCTAGATTGGCATATGCTACTGTAGAAAATTCTTTTTTTTTAATTAAAGACTGTTTCTAAATAGCCCGGTAGATAAAGTGTTAATTTGAGATTTGAGAATCAGGTCACCGTTGCCTTAACGACAATCATGTTATTGACACTTCGAATTCCAAAGAAATTAAACCTAAAGAAAACCTAGTGGTGATTGAGAATCACCTCTTGAGTGCAAAGGGTTAAAGTTGTCGTTAACGTTATTGTCAGCTGATAGCGAGAAATTAAATGACAATATTCAAGAAACAATTGTAATAATAAGGAATAACAAGTGTTGACGATTCGGAGAATAGAGTGTATACGTAACCGCAGTATAAAACAGTTACTTACGTCATTTTTAAATAATTGAGAATGAATTATTACGACCAGCAAATATTAAAATATTGTTTCTTTATCTTACGAAACCCGTACGTTCTCAAAGTTTCCTCAACAATTTGCAAACATTTTACTTGGTATAAAGATAGCAGTCTAATAATTACCTACAATAAAACGGTTCCAAAGTTAAACTATTTGCTGAAGCTACACATGTCCTGCGAGTGCGCCATCCGATAAGGGCGAAGAATGACAGACCGGATGCGGCAGGTCTGTTCGCCGTAACCCGCGGCAAAGGAAGAGAAATCTAGATGAAAATTTGCAGAATGATCCGTGTTCGCGAGAACATCGTGAGCCGATCCTTCCGTAACGCAAGAGGAGAAAGGCAACGTCGTAATTTTGCAGGACTTTTCCGAGGTGCAGCACGGCGCGTAGTCGCCCCTTTCCCACCGCCCCTTTTCTCTCTTTCGTCCCGTTCCCCTCTCGCCCGGTTCGCCCGGCTCTCTGGGCAAATTGACTTTTCCTAATAAACCAACTCGCGAGGCAACTTCGGCGAAAATCATTTAAAACTTTCCCAGACTCGAATTCGCCTCTCGTTTTAATGCGGAGGCCCGCAGAAAGCTCGCGCCCGTTGCGTGGATCCCCCTCCCGCCCCGCCTCCACAGGTTCCATGCTCGCTCGATCCTCCTTTCTTCCGCTCTTTCCGCGCCGCTTACACGCTTCTCTCGCTTCCGTTCATCGTTTTCTCGTTTCGCATTGTACCGCGCCGCCTTTGTGCGCTAATAGCCGCCGCGTCTAACCGCGATGCCGCTTTTCCAAGCCGCCGTCCGATGGAAAAACTCGCGGAAAATTGGAGAGGAGCGAACGACCGCCCTCGCTTTGCCGCTCGGTCAACACTTTTCCGAGAAATAGCTTCGGATTTCGATTCGTCGAACTCGGACTACCGTTGGGGGACGTTGCCAAGGGGGAATGGAACCGTTTCGGGGTGAATTCTACTCCGGAGCGTCAATTTTCAGGTATTTTTCGAGTTTCTTTCGTTTAAATACGTGAAGAACCCTTTTTATAAGATATCGCACTGTTTATTAATATTTTAAGAATATAAATATATGATTTCTGTTAAATAAATTATTGAAAATAATTGACATCAAATGTGATGCAAGTGATCTTGTACAGGCCCTTGTGAAGAAAGTAGGACCATGTCGAACTCTTTTCGGGGGGTACTGCGAATACTTTTCATTAATATTGTAAGGATATAAATAAATGATTCTTAAGGAAAATAATCGAAACTAAACGTAATGGAAGTGATCTTATACAGGCTCTTGTGAAAAGAGTATGGTCATGGTTTCCACGGTGTTTGGCTTATCCGAGAAGATACAATGAAGAAACATCTTCTTTTAAAGTTAATTTTTGAGGTTAGAAAAACGTGTTTGGATCTTGAATCAATAAATTATTCCTTCATACTCCACATACACTTCTTATTAAATTGTATATATTACTTAAAGAGAAGTGAAATTGCAATTTCTACAAGAAATGAAAAAAATATAACTATGAAATAATATATGAGCAAGTTATTAAAGAAATAGGTTTTATATATATTGCACGTAAGACACACACGAAAAACGGAAAAGGAACAGAAAACATTTAATTAAAATAATGTAAGCACACAGACGCTATACAAACTAGTTTTAAGTTAATCTATATAAAAAAGGCACATTAAGATGTTAAGCAATATGTTAATATGTTCATGTAACGTATAAGCTATATAAACCATATTCGGTTTAAAAGCAATAAATAAATAAATAAAAAAGAAAAGAAAGTATCACATATTCTTTCAGTAGGTGACTGCCTAGCATGCCACTAATCTGTAATAGGTATAATAAGGCGCATAATTGAATAGCTTCATTAATATTAGCTATCCTCCGAACCAGAATAACTAAGAAATATTGAAAATTAACAAGAATTGGAAGCATTACGAATCTTGGATGTCTAACTATAAATCCAATTCCAAAAATTGTTCTAAAAACAATACAAGACTCCAAGTATTGTGATATTTATTATTCGACTGATTTCTATTAAAGTTGTAATATTTTAGAATCATTTAAGGAAAATTGATCGTAAGGGCATTCAACCAAGGTAAATGTTAAGAACGAAGACGAGACACGAAATCGAAGAACATAACGCTGGCGGCGTAGCAGACCCCGTGGTGCATTAAACTTGCACACGTTCCTCGCTTTAACATTATTTCATCCTTGGTGAATAATTCAGCGGCCACTTCGGGATGACTGGCACGAGAAGTCGATGTAAGGCCACTGGAAAAGAAACGGCGAAGAACCAGAGGGAACACAGTCATAGCTGAAGAGGCGTCGATAATAATCGAGTTTCATCCAAAAATAAAGAGCGGTGTTTAAAACTCGACCAATTAGTCCAGGGCTTCTCAAGATCCTTCATTAGACTAACTTATTTGGGTAAATTTTATTTACAGTGACGAATGAATATTCAAACAAGATAAATTTATCAGAAATTTCAAATTCAAATGTCAAATTCAAAAAGTAATTTATTACTTTGTATGTTTTCAAAATGAATAAAATGAGTACAATGAGTACAATGAGTAAAATGAGTAAAGTGAAGAAAATGTATTCGTAAATCAAATAATAAGTCTGTATATTCATCTCTCGTAAAAAATATTCTTTTGAAAGTACATGTTGAGTAAGTATTAAATTGAGTAGTCATCAAAGAATTTTTAAAAGTTCTTTGATTTTTCTTAAATGATTTTTGTTTAAGTCGGTTAATTTTTATTATAAGTTTTATCTCCTATTTTTTAGGAACTAATACAGTACATACCTAATTAACCTGATTTCAATATCTGCAGAATAAATAAATAATGAATATACCAGTAAATAACGTTGCCCGCGCAAGGAGGTAGAGTTCGCAGGAATCAGAATGTGACTTAAGAATTCCGTGGCCTGCTGTTCAACTCCATGATCGAATCCTAACAAAAGTGTGGGACCATCAAAAAAATATTTTTCCCCGAACAAACAAAAGTCATTTCAGTGTTATTACGATTAACAGTAGGACATACAAGATTTATCATCAAGATAGGCACCAACACCATTAAATAAGGAGCTAAATCCAGTGAGTGAATCATACGAAGTCCCACATTCTATTTATCATATTACAATGGATTGTAACATATCTCAAAGTGATAGGACCAAATTAAATTTAAGTGATAAAATAAAGAAGTTATTCAGTTTCTTCAAGAGATCCCCTTATTTGACAAAATGTAACACACCCAACAATGTATGCTGCAATGACTGAACCAAAGTTTATAATATGTAATTTATAATTTTAATACAATCTGTTGTTGAAGCGATTTTAAATAAACGTATTTGAAAAATCGATTTAACCGGTTAACCGGCCTGTGAATAGATCGAAAAATAGTTTCCCGCTCGAGGCCAAGTAGGAAGAGCTTGATGGAAAAGATCAACCGAAGAGCAATCTAGATTTCATTTTAAGATTGAAAATCTTTTTATTTTCGAACAGCCGAAATTCATGTCACATTATATGGTGAAAAATGCTGTGAGGCGATGAAATGGGTGGGTAGTAACAGAATAAATATGTCCCGTTACACAGCTTGTCATAAGATATTTTTTTATATTTTAATACTGATTGGAACAATTAAAACTTAATTCGACATAATTAAACATTTATGATACATACAGTGCCAAATAATTATATTATATTATATATTAATAATAATTAAACATTTATGATACATACAGTATCATTCAGTGTTCAATTAAATATTAATAATAATTACAGTTCAGAATAAGTATTCGTTCGAGACATTACTCGTGAGAAATTTGTCAATATTTTAATATATCTTGAATGCACCAATTAAATATTAATTTCTGACAATAGTTAAATTAATTATTAACAATACTTATTATTTAAACAAGGATGGGGAATATGATTGTGGTGTGGTATTAATGTTTCGTAAATTCTTTTGTGGATGAATCCAACGAGCCTTCGAATCGACATGTCACGACATGTCACGCGGTTGTTGTTCGCCCTTCACCTTCTCTAGTTCGAGACGCACAAACAAACTACGACGCACGACCGCGCCCAAGCAGGTATGCAAGGGGCGAGAACTCATTCGTCGTTGATCCTTCGTTCGATATGGATCTCGCGATCGCGCGTCCGAGTCTCGCGTCCCTCCTATTTGTAGTTTCCCTTAGTATCTTAGTTCGGTTTGGTTAGTTTTAAGGTTGCGTGTACGAGTGTCTCCTCTGCCAAATAATTATTGATCAACTTGTTTTGGTTGTTCCTAAGTCCATATTGGGCTCGTAACATCGTGGTCCACTTCGGTCACTATTGCTTCATGTGATAAGTGTAGTGACCAATCATGTGACTGGCCGAGATCGGTTGCCATCCTCTAGTGGGTCTGATTTGAGAGAGGGTTGTTAATCGACGCCTCCGAGGAATCTTCTACTCTCTGTACGCATCAGGCCAAGTCCAGGCTCCCGGCGCAGCGCAGTTCAAAAGATCCGTAAGACGGTGCAAGTCGTGTCCTGGACTCCTGACGTTATGCAGAGAGTAAAACTCCGTTTCGGACTCTACGACCGTCAGACATTGCTGGTGTCGCCAGGTCAGGGCAACCCGACGCGGTGCTACCTATGTCATACAGTGTAAGGTAGGATCTGTGCCCTCGGCAGCAGGTATGCAGGGAGTAGAGTACTGGCGGAGACGTTGATCGTCTTTCTCTCGAATCAGACCCACCAGAGGAAAGGGACTGACTCTGTAAGTCCAGTTTCATGGTCGCGTCGTGTCACGATTTAGCTTCACTCCTCTTAGTTCAAATAATTATTTGGCAAAGTCAAACTTGGACTTTGAAAATCAAAGGGACTTTGTTTTCTTTGATTTCCACGGTTTCGTACTTAGTATTAAGCTCGTCAACTCTATGTAGAGTATGCATCTACGTATGTATACTGTATGTAGAGGGAGATCGAACGAAATTTGATTCCTTCTATCTCTGGGTCTCCAGTCGCAGCAACCTCCACGTGGTGAGACCTGGTAATCGGTATTATTCGTGACGAACAATCCTTCGCCGCGAATAATATCGAGAGCTAATGGCTGCGAACTTGTAATAAGATCTTTAGATATAAAAAGTGCAAAGTATAAAGTGCAAAGTGCAAAGTGCAAAGTGCAAAGTGCAAAGTGCAAAGTGTAAAGTGCAAAGTGCAAAGTGCAAAAGTGTAAAGTGCAAAAGTGTAATGTGTAAAGTGTAAAGTGAAATTAGATTTAAATTAGCAGGGACAACATCAATGAGCTGTAGCTGGTATTAGTGGTCTGTAGTGGGTATGGTTTCTGTGCATTTATCGTTATAAAAATGTGTGCGTATAAGATTTTACTGTAGTAACAAAAAAATGTTCCGTTACAATTGGATCTTAGTGCGTCACGAAGCAATGAATGAGTTTTCTGATAATAAAAAGAATGTACTGTCGCGGAAAATCATTAAGTATGGTACAGCAGGTGGCGGTTCGCGATCAGTTAGTTTAGTAAGTTAGATTTTCAATCTCTCTAACTCTTGCGTGTACGCGAAGTCTGTACAGTTTTTTCTTGTTTCTTCCAAGAGTGATTGAACCATCAACCCTCGCGCCCCTCGGTTAGTCGCGTGCAAACACTGCCAGTGGTAGTTTTTCGCGGTCTGAAATCCGGTATATCCAAGAAGCTCCGCTGGTTTCTCGTCTCCGAGCTTGTTATTCCTGGTTTATGGGTTCTCACGTCGTGCTGGAACGATACCGGCGGTCGTAGGGGGTGGCTGGTACGCACGGGATTCCGTTACTATTTATTTCATGGCACACGCCCTGCACGGGATCGCTTCGAGGATGAGACAACCGCCTCTATATTACGGAGTCTGGCGAAAAGCGGACAACACCGTACTACGTATGATCACAATTCGCGTTTTTCCTACGAAAATCGTGAAGTTTATCCTTGCAATGAGATAATCTAAAAATTGACTGAACGTTTTCACGATAAGGGAAAAATATAAAGAAAGAAGACGAGTTTGACAGCTCAAAAAGAAATATATCTGCTTAACGAATTTTACCATCTTTTCCTATAAAATTAGGAATTTTAAATAATTTTACAGGCGGATTTAAAATTGACAGCCATAAGTCTACGAAAAATTATAATTACCATAGTACATGGGAAAGGAACAAAAATATTTGGTTCTACGATGCAAAAATTACGAAATATTTTGAGGAATGTGAAAGCGATATTAATGATAGTGGTACGCAAATAAAAATAGTCACGTATTATGTTATTATTAGACTGCGGATCCTTATGCATTTATAGAAAATTTGAATGTACAAGAAACTACAAAATGCACACAGTATGCAAGAATATAAAAAATATTGAGAGTAAAGTTCATATTATAATATTTACAGAGTAAAATAAATTCCTATTTAGGTTCAATTTCTGTAGACACGTTTGCCAAGATTTTATTTTGCATAAAGATTTGCAGTCTAGTTATTATAAAATTATCATAGTATCGTTGTAACATATGTATATATGTATATCTTTCTGTAGAATATCATACAAAATAAAACATATAATGATTTAAAAATATTTATAAATTGACGTAAAATGACTATAGTGGCGTCACCTATGTCTTGGTACCATTTATATTTAGTCCATGTTGTTGTTGAATATCAATTTTTTTTTATTTAACATTAATTTTGGTTCATTTCCTATTAGTATTTTAGACATTTAACTAAGTAGGTATACCATTGACAACTTCAAGGGTAGTTGTCAACCCTTGATTATGAATACCGATCCGATATAAAAAAATGTGTGTCATAAAATCAGACATATGTATTTTAAAAAATTATTAATTTATTAGAATTATATTGAATACGTGTGACATATAATTTAAATTCATACATAAAAATATTTTACAGTGCTCTACCAGTGTACCAAGTTCCTTGTGCAGTTGTTTATTTATAAGCAGTGTTATGAAATTTCATGTACTATACACTTATCGCACACAATAGTCTTATGAATCATTTGCGTCTATCAGAAGTTTTCCTATAAAATTGAAAAATTTCCTAATATTTTCTAGCTTTTCTTTCTCATTTATGGAAGTCTTATTACAGACTCATACTTAGAGAGTAATTTTTTACGGAAACGAAACTATTTCATTTGAAAAAATTGGAACGGCAATTTCAGCGGCAAACTGTTCCGAAGATTACGAATGAATAATTACGACTGGATGAACTTTTTCGACGAACTTAATTCCATCTCATCCTGAATTTCTCCAGAGCTAAACGCGTTTGTTGGAAATTTCTTCCTCTCCTATGATCAGCGCTTTTTAAGCCCGTCTTTGATCCTAGTTTTCATTTAATAGCGGACAAAATGGACGAGAACGAATCGCAAGGAAAACGAGACTGAAATAGGCGGAATTCTTTGACTCTTTGTGGAATTTCAAATAATTTATTATACGAGTAAATATTTTTTTATCATGGAAAGTATTAAGTGTAAATTATTAACTAAAAGTTTAATTGCCAATGCTTCATTATGCTACTAAGTTAGTATTTGTGAAATCAAAAATAATAAATAAAAATAAAATACTTCGTAGAAAATTAATGTAATTTGTTAAAACAGCCTAAACAGGTATTTAGACCACTATAAATATGGATTATCAACATTGTTATAGTTTACTTTTACACTGTCTATCATCTTCAGATGCGATACACAAGAGCGTCCATTTTTCGAGTTCCTGTTCATTCTCGATAGGCCACCGCAGTGTGGCGTAACCTTTTAACTGAGGAATTTAGTTTTGAAAGTCCCTCGTGGGATCCATAATTAGAATCAAACAATAACGAGTACACCCACGTCGAACGCAAGGCAAATGCTCGTATTATACATTATGCAAAAAAAAGTAAAGAAAAACAAGGAACGAATATATCTTTTTCGACAAAATTAACAATTCATTATCGAAAATGTTGTCGCTGTTTATTAAAAATTTAAAAATTGTGTAGAAATAATAAAATTCGCAAAGAAAATCATTAAAAATTAGTCACTAAAAGAAACAATAATTTTAAGAAATTCAATGAGTTTCGGTGTGGTATTTTTCCAAGCAAGATACAATTGAGAACAATAAATAATCAACTCAGCCTGTAAACAGGAATACAAAAGAGAATAACGAAACATTTTTTGATCAAATACATGGCAGCTTTATTGGCAACACAAACGAAATGACTGATTATTCAAATTTTGAGTTGTTACAATGAATAGTAATTTTTTATTCAACGTTAAAGAAAGTGTGATGTTGTATTGAACGCAAAAATGCAAGAAAATTAAAAGAAGCAAGACAATTTGTTTAACGATTCTTAACTTAGCTGAATGATTAAATAAAAGTGTGACATAGAACCTGTTAAACACAAAAATAGAAATAAGTTGCAAACAGGAAGACAATTCGTCCAGCAATTCTTAGCGCAAGGGCGGTCAAAGAATAGAAGGCATCCTTGGCCGTGAGCAATCACGTTTAAAATCCAACCCCCGGCACGGCGAGGGATGCCGGCGGGGGTGTTGGTGGGCGAGTATCTGGAGATAATAACGAGTCCCTCCTTTCGTTTCCTCTTTTTCTCGGGCGATGATACACGGGGAGCGGGGCGTGCGCGGTCTCGAAAAATTAATTATATCTCGAAAGTTAAAATCGAGTTTGGGGGATGGGGGTAGCGTGCGCGCGCGCGTTTGTTTTTGTTCGGCGTCGACCCCCGGCCGCCGGGAAATGGCAGAAATTTTAAACGAAAGTTTACTAATGAAGGCGACTTCCCTTCCTCCCACCACCTCCTCCTCCTCCACCTCTTCTACCTCTACCTACTCCTCCTCTGCAGTCCTGTAGCGTCGACGTTGCAGCGGAGACTGCGAGACGAGACGAGAGAAGAGAGAAAATCGCGCGGCGCTTTTCCCCGCTGGTAGTTTTCCGCGCGTTTCATCGTCGCCGTATGGAACCAGACTTTTCTGGAGTATTTCTCTTTTTTCGCGGATGTCCCGTTTCAATAGTCGGCGCCGAGTCGCGAGGAAAAAGATACTGCGCGCTCGCGCCGGAGGAAATGCGTTTTTCCTGCGCGTTCTCCGTTTGAATGCGCTCTTGTTTCCACGTTCGACGCGGCCGTCAACCGTTTTGTGCGGTCCTCGTTAAACCAGCAGTCTTTATGCTCTCTTAGTTTTCTGCGTTTCGAAAAAGAACTTCTAGCATTTTCCAGACGAATCTGATAATTCAAAAAAATATTTCGAGCAAAATTTAGTTGCCTCCTACGAGAAACTATGATTAAAATTGTAGCACATAATGGTTTGGTACGAAAGGTGGTGTATTTTATTTTATATTTGGTTAAAATTGTGTATTATACAAAAATGTCATTTATCAGAGAATTTTTTGTCTCAACAAAAAAGAGGAATTTGAAATTTTAGTTTGTTTAGGTTTCGTGTTAAGCATTGTCGTACTTTTACATATATGTATATATGCATATAAATTAAAAATTGTGTATTATACTAAAATATTATTTGTTACATAAAAGAGAATTTTTTGCTTTACATGAAACTGTGCTTAATATTGTAGCACCTACTGGTTTGGTGCTAAACATGGTTACATTATTTTTATGAATATATATTTAAAATTGTGAAATTACAAAAATGTCATTTGTCATTTGAATTAGACTTCTTCTGCTCTACAATTAAATGTACTCGAAATTCCAGCATGTATTGGTTTTGTGGTAAGCGTTGGCGTTTTTTTTAAACAAATATAGCACAACATTATAAAATATCCGCAGTCTGATAACAAACGTTGGTAAATTCATTAAAAATGTTGTACGTTTGAAGGAGTACACGTAGAGAAATCTTATCCTTCTCTCGTCAATTTCATTTTACACAAAATACCGCCCGTTTCCTGTGTAAACGTGAATCTCGCGAAGTAACCAAAGGGTTATCGTCGAGGATTGGCGATGGTTCAGGGCGCTAGGAAAAAAATCCATCGAGCGTGGAATCGTTGGTCAAGTCGACGATCAAAGAGCCTAACAAAGAGCCATTTTCTCCATTGGAGGTTTTTCAGCGATCGATAAGGGAGTTGTTCGAAGCGCGGAGAGAAGCCGAGGGACCCGGGGCATAATAGAAAGAGATCCCTCCATTTTGCCAGCCATCTTTCGCTCGCAGGGTCGTCTAACCCACCCTCGTTCTACTTAGCTTTTCTTTCCCCTCGGCGTATCTCTTTCTCTCGTCGTACACCCGGCCGAAACAAACCACCCCCTAACCAGCGGGGTAAAAGCTACGAGAACCGAGCTCGCGAGAGCACGAAGGGTCCCCGGCGAAAGTAAGGGCTTAAAAATGTCCCTCCGCGCCCTCCTTCGTCCGCCACGAGAAAGCCTGCCTTTCCTGGCAACCCCCAAAAATCATTAAAACCATCCCTCGCTCAAAGATCCGCTCCCCGACAGGGACGAGGGAATTCCATCCTCTGAAATGATCCTTCAGGAGATTCTTTCCTCGCGGGGAACTGCTTCGATTAAGGAGAAAGAAATTTACGGCCTGAGCCTTAATGAAACGGCGTACAGTGTCGTCTTCAAGTCCCCAAGGAAACTACAGAAGAATTTAACGAACGTATCGCCATCTTGAACGTTCATTTTCAACCCTTTTGATTGCACTTATTTTTCTACTTGGAGTCTATTCTCTCTTTGAAATGAATTCTATTGGGTTGTCCGGAAAGTCCATGTCGTTTTTTGGTAGGTGGTACAGGTCTGAATATATCGAAGTGGTTGAAAACAAATAACATGCATACATCCCTTAAAAGGTGGAAGGGTTATGGAACAAAATGGCACCTATGTAATTCAATAAATATATATTAAAATTGCAACGTGTTTTTAACCGACTTCGAAAAGGAGGAGGTTACTCAATTCGACATGTATATATTTTTTTTTAATGTTTCTTAGAAATTGGCACGAACTTTCTGGACAACCTAATATTAAATTAAGGGTGGCTATTATAATAAATAGACTGCGGATCTTTATGCAAAATATTAGGTTGTACCAAAAGTTTTCTATGGCACTGTTCATATAAATAGACAACCTAATTTCTTAGATGCTAATATTGTAACAGTAATGGAGCAAAATGAATTGTACGCAATTCAACAATGTAACATTAGACATAAAATATTGTGTATGTATTACTTATTACTGAAATGGAAGAAACTTTTAGGACAACCTAATAAAATCTTCGCGAATGGTCCTTCAAAAATTGAACCTAAATAGGAATTTATTTTATTCTGCAAATATTATAACATTTACTTTCGATCTTTTTTTATATTCTTGCATGTTGTTTGCATTTTGTAGTTTCTTGCACGTTCAAATTTCCTATAAATGCATAAAGATCAGCAATCTAATAATAATATAAAAGTCGTAGCCGAATAAGAATGACGATGTCCATTTTTTCAGATAAATATGTTCTTGTGAATTTCACTTGGAATTTGGCCAAAGCAACCTGAAATATTAACTGGGACATGTATGTATGTCCCACGTAGTTCGAAAGGGTTAAAGGACTTGTCAAGGTACTCGACCATTTTCTGATACTCGTTGAGAGAAACTGATGTTACTTTTTATTAAGGTATATTAGTAATTAATTAATGGTATTTTTCTTTCCTTGCCAAAATTTCTTTCTTCAATTGATTTTACTTTAGCCTCAATGATTTATATATATTTTATTTCATTCAAACTCATAGTGTCTTTATTTTCTTCAACATTCTGAATTCTGAACAAATTCTGAGTGATTTAATTTTTTTTCTAGATGATTAGGAAAACTCATTTAAAAGAATTACATCTGACTAAATTCAATAATTGAAAATTCTCACGCTAATAATTCAGTGATTTTTACAGTTCTACATGCTGTGATGTGCTATATATTGCAAATAGTAATTGTAAAACAATCAATTGAACATTTCTAGCAGAATATTTTTATAACATTCTTCAACTGAAATTTAGAAATGGTGGTATTTTTTTAAATGCGTCTTATGATATATTTAAACTGATGCAAGAAAAATATAGCTCTATTTAAATTATTTACATTTAGATGATAAAATCGTTTGTATTATCTACGTTATAAATTTCTATTCGTGCCGCCCTCGATTTGTAAAGCACGCCCCCGTGGGGCTCGCGCCCTTTACTCTGGAAAACACTACACAAGATGGCCATTACGATTGCAATCGATAAAATATTTTTACCAGTACTGAATTTGCTTCGAATTCTATTAACATTATAGACTGTTCAAATAATTAATCAAATTTAAGAAAGTAACCGTTAAACAACGCTTGAACAACAAAAAAGTTCAATTAGCATTAATCATTGTATCATTTAGGTTCGAACAATAATAAATGATACAATAAGCTAGTATCATTATATTATTTAATATTCGTAATAACGACTTCTGATTCGGTGAAACATATTTTGTTTGACCTGTAAACCGTATTACATACTATGTCCAAAGACTGACTCTTTGCTAAAAAATGAATGAAAATTGTAAAATGAAATGTCTACATTCCACCTTTATTTCGAAGAATATTGAAATCGGAAAAACACTACACGAAATATATTAAATAATTCGTCCATCTCCCAAAGACTAAATAATATTTTACTTTACAATATGATTCTTCCGAATAAAAATAATTCCGTTCCTAAATCGAAATAATCAAATGCTTTCAATTAGAAAAAGAGAAGCAGTCTAACAAACTAGTTATTGTAATGTATTGTAATGTGAATGTTGGATGAATGTTTATATTTAAACCACTAGGTATGTTTGTATGTTTTATAGTTGTCAGTTATGTTTATCAATTTGGGTTAGTAATTTATTGATTAGTCATTCAATTTGTATTGCGATTTGATTTTGTCTTATATATTGTGTGTTGTCTTGGAATTTTGACAGTTTACGCCGAACCTCTAAATAAATATCCTTATATATAAAAATAATTCCACCCCTAAATCGAAATAATCGAATGCATTCAATAACAAGAAACGAGTAGCCTACACTTTCATCGCGGTCGTTTGGAAACGCGACCTCGAAGATAACAACCGCCACTTTCCCAATTTCGTTGAACCCCGCAGCCATTGAAAAGAGAAGATAATGGCGGGCCGAGAAATCAGCATGTCGGCAATTTAGTTCGAGTAGGATCCACCTTAAGGAAGAAAATAACTAGTTAGCCGGTGAACTCCAATAATTTCGTTCCGTGCCACGGCAAAAATGGGGCCGAGCGAGGGTGACACGCGAGAGGATCCTCCCCCGACACGACAAACGCCACGAGGTTGCCACCCTCCTTCGACGGCGGAAAATTGCGAAATCGCTTTCTCCGGCGGTGACTTATTTACGTTGGGAGCCACGACACGTGACAGTCACGGGAGACGCGCAAGTGGCCCGGAAGAAGGTGGCGCCGATGAAAAAATCCAAGCAACTAGGTGAAAAAATCACGATGCCCAACGAAGGGAAGCCAGATGCCGCGCCATGTGGACGCGCATCGGCCATTCCCCTTTTCCGACGAATCGCGCTGCGTCGCCTACAAACGGATGTTGCTTTAATATTCATTAACAGTCACTAATCCATGTATATCGTTGCGCATTAAACGATTAGCCACCCTGTCCCACTCGACTACAGGAAAATTGAGTCGATGTATTAATTAAGTTTCGAAGAAACAGCTTGTAAATAGACTGCGGACTTAATGCATTTGTCACGAACAGTATGGAAATTATACAAAAAGTAGTTTAATAATTTAATATTTCGTTTTGCATAAGTGCATATATATTTTGATAATTTTTAGACATGTGTTTGACGTGTTAGCTTGTGTAATGAATGTATAATAATAAAATACAATGCTTCATAAAGGACATCATGTACCCCTTCGGTTAGAAGTATGTGGAAATTAAATATCTAATAACAGTTGTAAATCTATTAATATCAATTATATGATTTATCTTTCGATATGTTTATGTTGTATTAGCGAATATATTTTATTAATAGTTTTTTTTAATATCACATTAGTAATGATAAAAACCTTTAGAGATAAATAGGTAATGTTAACATTTTTTTAATCAAACTTGGATACTATTAATTTCTTCATTGTATTCGAGGTAATATTATCTCATTTATTTTGTACTATTTCGCCATAAATGCGTTTGATATATTGAACATTCTTTCTGAACTTTTCTATCTAAACGATCCCATAGTTCCACTATAAAATTGAATATGGCAGTCAAAACATTTAATATAATTAAATGTTGTTAAATACACATTCAATATAGTTATACAATCCCGCTCAGAAATATGTGGACACTTTCTTAATAGAAATAAATATCTAATAAAAGTTGCGAATCTATTAATATCAATTATATCATTTATGTTTTGATATGTTTATGTTGCATTAGCGAATATATCGGAATGATTGAAAACGAATAGCATGTATACATTCATTAAAAGATGGAAAGGTTGTGGAACCAAATGGTACCTATGTAATTCAATAAATATATATCAAAATTCAAATGTACCTTTGAATTTTTATCTTAAAAATTGCCACGAACTTTCTGAACAATCCAATACATATATTTCAATAAAGGCGCAGTTTCATTTCATTGCCTGAATCTTGAGATCAATCTGAACTCTATTACAATGAATCTAAATATATACACGATGGTTGTATATACACAACCCAAATCTCAGTCTGATCTCAGGCATTACAACGTATGTATGCATACGAAGTAACCAAGAAATTTCAATTGTTGTTGTATGGACCTTCCAAGATCTCAATCTGATCTCCATTACAATGAATATATACATACAATCCAAGTCTCAACCAAATGACCATTACAATGTATCTATACAAAAACTTCATCAGCCTCAAAATTTCACTTATTGTTGTTCATTAACCTTCCAAAATTTCAATCTGACCTCCATTACAATGAATCTATATATACAACCCAAGTCTCAACCTGATGGTCATTACAATCTATCTATACACAAACTTCAACAGCCAACAAAATTTATTTACTGTCGTTCTTCCAGCAGATTTCAACTGTGCTTTCCAATTATTGTTATAACTTTGAATAAAATACTTAAAATACATAAAACAGTTTTTCATAAAACCCATTATACTACGATATTCAACGCGCGTAAAAACCTCTGGACACCCATTTGCATTTTAATACAGTAGGGACTCCCATATCCGAACTAATAGGGAGACAAAAGTGACCGGATAGGGGAATTTACGGATAATAGAACAATTACTTTCTTTTGCATCAAACATCATTTATTCAAGTAGAAATGAACAAAATTAAGCTTCCTTCAACATCTAAGAGTTCCATATCATTCTAGCCGCTGTCGAATACCATGACGTGCTTTGAATTTTATTAACCAACCATTACTAAAATTACTCATTTAGCTTTAAATGAGTTTCCTTTTAATCTATCGTTAAACTCTAGAGTTTTTTCACATATCATGGGTCCAGATATCGGTACGCCTTTGTCTCTTTCTTTACGAAATTATTGGAAGACAGCATCATCTGCACTTTCGTTTTTTGGATTCGTTAAACTTTTCCTACTGGTACTAGCATCCGTAGAATCTACATTCTGTATACATACTATATAACTTTCAATATTAAGTTTCTGTTTGTTAACATCTGTGATCATAGATTTCCCAATACAATATATTCTTGCTAATTTCGTTGCACTTTTACTCCTTTCAAGATATTTAGTTATTCTATATTTTTTTTCAATAGTTAAAATCACATGTTTCCGCTTACTTGCCATTATGATACTATTCTCTGCTTCAGACTGAATTGATATGATTATAATTAACCGGCCGAACAAAAGTATTTATTACATCTAAATACATACATTGTATGTAAACATCGCTACGAAACGTTGTGCGGATAACAGAACATATGCATAATACGTAGAACGTCCGTATATTAGGGTATTCAAATAATGGGGGTACGGATACGGGACTCTCTACTGTATTGAAATAACTAACATTACTATCTAAAAGTCGATTTTTATACCGTATCAAAAATATGCCTATACCTATTGAAAAAACAATTTTATTAAATTTCATATCAACATAACAGGTTTAGGTTTTCCTCCACATTCATTTCAGATTTTAATGAATTATATCTCAGTAACAGCACGGTTAATGATTACTATCAGTTTGTAAATGGCTTATAATTTCGGTTTTTATAATACATAAAATGTTCAGCTATTGCATTTGATTTAAATAAATTGCATTTTGATTAAAATTGAGAAAATTCACGATGGAAATCTGTATGTTCCATAAGGGTCAGTGTTAAAATTACACATTTTCATTGTGTTTCTTATAAATGGGGTGGTCAATTATAATCAAAACAGGCTCATATGATTTATATTAGAGATCTCTACTTCACGTGTATCGAAATATCTGGATACACGGGTAATTAATGGATCCGTGTTTTAATCCGTGTATTTTTAATAAACGGGTACCTGGGTATCGAAATACACGGGTACGCACATTCACTTGAACATTTATTTTAACTAATAAATAAAGTTTTACAAATTACACTAAAAAATGTATTCTGTTATATTTATACTTCTTATGTTTACATTTTCTTTTATTTATTTGTTTTATTGCTTATAAATTATTTCAAAATTAATAAGGATCATTATTTTAGAATAAAAGCCTTTTTTACATAAAAGTTTGTATATAAAACTAATTGGTTACTGTACCCGTATAATTCGATGTTTGCGTACCCGTGTATTTTGATGCACGTGTATGTACCTGGATATCCATGTATTTAGACATCCGGGTGTCAGCGTATTTCAATACCCGGGTACGCGTGTATTAAAAATACCCGTGTTCTTAATCCCTTAATACCCGTTCAAAACCATGATCTCTGATTTATATGTATTTGATGAAAGAATAATTAAGTGAAATTTTGTTAAAATTCATCCACGAATTAAATGCATCCACGGAACAATTATCTTAAGTGAAATGTAACTTCAAATGGTAACCTAAGACCTTTGCACAATACTGTATAAGTTTTACAATCGAATATTCTATCGCATGTAATCTTCCCCCCCCAAACCCTCCCAAGACCACCCAATAGCACCCTCACGCGTCAGACGTTCCGAGAACCAGTTTTCTTACTAATTTTACTCGTTGCAGACTGGGCTGTATCTAAAGCCGGCGACTGGCTTGCAACAGAACATTCTAATTTAACGCGAGCATTTGCTTAGTCTTGACGGGCTAGCGAGCGACAAACCGAGCCGGTCTTGAGTTCGGTTCGCGCTCGACCGTGCTCCATTGGTCTGTCGGTTTTTTGACGAACCTCTTTGATCATCTACAATTCACTGAACTAAGTAGAAAGCATTGAGAGAGAATTCAGCCGAGAGTTCGAAGCAAGCATTCGTGATTCCAAAAACGACCTTGTAATGTAACGCTGGTGTCGAACCGTAAAATTCCTGCCGAGCAATTACATTACACTGTTCTGTTGCAAGTCATATTGAAGTAAACGTTCAATAGTTTCAACTTACCACGCTTACTGTACTGTAATACATGGTACCTTCTTGTACTCAAACAAAAGTGGGTGTATACGGCGTATTAAAATATTAAACCGTTAATCATCAGTATCAATTAGTTAAACAGCAAAGCCTGTCCTATCCCGACTTCCATTTACAACTATTTTCTGAAGGCTCGAAAGTGCACTAACTTTTGAACTCGCGTTGCGAGAAAAGAATCGGTATCCGTGGAAGCACTCGAGGAGGAGAGTCGTTCGTCGACTTTTCTCCATCGCGAAGCGACTCCGACGTTCCGAGGTGGCGATATAAATTCGTCCAATCTAAATCGAGCCGTCTTCAATTTCGGTTCTCGTTCAGCCCCGCGTCTCCTTTTCTCTATCCACCGCAATCCTTTGCTCCGTTGCGCACAAGCCTCCGTGTATCCGTCTCGATCTCGCTCCCTCGATCCACGTCGTCCTCGAGCCCGCGAGTCCTGTTATTCCAGGATTCCAGTTGCCTAAGACGCCTTCGCCGACCGCAGAGTAAAGTATGAGGCCATACTTCACCCGCGGGGAGCTTCTTCGCTCCCACCCCCGCCCCATCTCGCCGGAGTCTAATGAAACTTTGAAAAATTACCGGAATTAACCGAATTTGAATTACACCGAGCACCCGGCGAACCAAGGACGGACGAAGACGCCTGAAGAGGGTGGGAAGGTGACGTAACGACAGCCTCGAAGGGGTTTCGGAATTCCTCCGAGCCTATTCCACCCTCTGTTCTCTCCTCTTCTCGCACCTCGTCTCCGCATCAAGGACAACACATTCCGCGTCGTTTCTTCCATTCGGATCGAGTGGAAACGACGATGTTATCCATCGAACGTGATCACTAACGGTCGATTGTCCTTCGTCGCGAAAAAGTATCACGTGACCAACGCGCCAAAAGGGCTGGGAACGACGCGATAACCAATCACTATTCTCCTGATTCAGTGTTTTTCTTCTTCTGCTCATTGATGTTAAACAAAATTATCCCTTTCGACGCAAAACACCGTGGCAATTAGTAATAGTTACAAAACGTTACAAAACGTTACAAAACTCCATACTGAATATTCTGTTCTTATAGTTTCGAGTTTTATTGAAAACTTGTTGCTCCGTCTATACCTTGTTTACGTCCCGAGTCTATCTGTGCTTACGATGGCCCTGAATGCTGTTCTACTTCACTTCGTCTCTGTACTGTCAAGTAATAGACTCAGAGTTCGGTTCTGTTCATGCTGGTTCACTAGCTCCAAAGACTACTAATCCAGCCCTCCGATAACCAATTTAAAGGAATAATAATTCAGCGATCGCGTGGAAGGATGAAAATCTGAATCTGGAGATGTTTGCGATCGGCGGATCGCGACCCGACGCGTAAAACGAAGGACGACTGTCCAGCGTGGCGCGTCCAGCGGCGACTGGCGGACTGGACCCGCTCGAAAAAGTGACCGTCGCAATGGTTTCCCCCCCTGGGCCGTTGCGGACCTTCTCTTTTTGGGTCCAGTCGGCGATACGCGGCCGGCCAACCCCATTGCGACGGAATAAAGGCGGAAACTGGACAAACCAGTTTGCCGTTTTCGAAATTAGGCTCCCCTGGCGAACGGGACCCGGGCTGGCCGATGTCCACTGTCCACCAAGGGGTGAGCTACTGGCCCCTGCACCACCCGGTGGCCGAGCGTCCGTGAATAAGGCGCAACAATGTCCTGCCTTCGACCGGTTCCTATTTCTTTTCCATTGTCCGCGGCCAAGGAGAACGAAACAGTTACGGAATGAACAGAACAGAAACCAAACGGAACAGTGTTACAACATTTAGTTACAACATTATCGACCCTCGCAGGAAGTAATGAATATTTCTTAGGATATGAAAGAGTATAAGAAGAATACGATTCTTCTATCGGTTTTATTGAAATTAAATTATAAATTTATAGAACTATTGTGGGAAAGCGATCTATATGTCCAATTTGAATTGACCGCCGAGATCAATGTTTCGTAATTACGATTACAATCATAATCACAAATTTGTCTGTGATTACGATCGTATTTTCAGGTGTTTTCAGACATAGAAATTTTGTACTTCAAAATTAACTTCAAATTCATGTTCCTCGTCCCAAAAAACTTAGAAAACCATACTTTCGTCGAAATCAAAAATTAAAAATTTTCAGTGAAAATTCATGCCAATAAGGTAGACCTAGATAGGGTCATTTTTAATAATGTTTGATTTTGACAATAGCATGGTTTACTAAGTTTCTTGAGGTGAGGAACACGAATCTGAAGGCGGTTTTGAGATACAAAATTTCTATGACTGAGAACCCCTAAAAATACGATCAAAATCACAGAAAATATTTGCGATTACGATCGTAATCATAATTCGGAAATATTTGATTACAATCGTAATCGTAATTATAATTACGAATTATGAATTGGACAATATAAGTTGTCCCGAAATTAGTAAGGCATACGTTGAAATTGAAAACTATAAAAAAAAAATAATAACTATTAAAAATTTCTTTTATCAATAACTTATGAGCTATTGAAATGAACTTCTCTGATTGATAACAGTTATGAGCGATCGAAATAAATTTCTCTCAACGATAACATTCACCAACAAGAGACAAAATTTTCGGTCACTTATAAGCCTTATTTGTAACCAATACGATTTTAGTCGATGAAATACTTGTTATACCATGATTTTTTTCTTTTTACTTATAACAGTTATGGTCCCTGGTTACGACGAACATGCGCACGTTCATATATATGTATATGTATTTTATATCACATTAAATATTCTTATTTCAACATGCATTGTGTTATAACCATGTCAACTATAAATAGAGAACAGAATTTTATTTATGTGAATATTGTTTATGTCTATATGTCACATAGTTACTCTGTGTGTGTTATTCTAGAATTCACCTCCTTTTTGTATGAAGAAAAAATTCATACCAAAGGTTGTAAACCTTTAGTAACAGAAGAATTCATTATGCTCTTTTTTATCGGAAATTTTTTAAGTTTCATATTTGCTGTAGTATTTTTATATATCGATTCGATGTGAAAAGAAATTAAAAAAAAAAAAAGAAATCAGCAAACGAAATGAAAGAAACGAATCATACCTTTATAGACCAAAATTAAAACGTTAAAATATGATTATTTTCTTTGAGTATTGGTTATTTTCTGAATGGGGTGGCACTATAATACATGAATTTTGACGTTCATATTTATTTTGTTCAAACTTATTCGGAAAAAACGAAACTCGATAGATTTTAGTTTTAGTTAATTTATTTAAGTGTACAGCTTCTCGCAATTTTGCACTATCCCTATAATACTATCCATATACATTCAGATTAGAGCTCATTTTTATAACAAGTTACTAACCCGTTTTGTGATAACTGTTCCATATACTTTTTCAAAAAGTAGAATTGTTATGCAACACGTTAATTACTCTACTTCTCCACATCGATTAATTTATCTGCCCTGTCACCTTAACAATGAAGCAACCGAAACCAAATTGCCATTACTACGCAGTCTCTGAAGATCTGACAAATTTGCGCAGCTATAATGGATCTGTCGCTTCGTATCGCTTCGTATCGAGTTATAAATATCGATCGTAGAAGAAATGGACGGCTGGAGACATTAATTAAAAGCTGACGAGTGAAACTGCAATATAATAGATTGATTTGCATCGATACGATACGAAATGTAGGACGTAATCTTACGGAGATCATTCCAAAGGAAAAAATTCAATCATTTGTCACATTCATATAGTTCCTTTATGCAAAGTTCATTATTTTACGATTCATCGCGTTAAACAAAAGTATTTATTTCATTTTTCCATGTCGATTTTCCATGACACATGTACTATAATTCTAAACAAGCTGAACGTAATATTAATAAGTAATCTATTATGTATATCTAAAGAGCAAGTATTCAAAGTATGAAGAATCTTCATTAAAAAAAATATCACGTTTTGACAAAACTACTATTTTAGCAACCATCTTCGAAAATTTCCTTATTTAAACAGTGTGTTAAGACTCCAAATTCAAACAGACTATAAAAATAAAACTTACAGGTCCTCAATCATAGATTAAACGACAGTGGTTGAAAACCGACCTACTAGAATACAGAAAAGATAAAACTAATTTATTATTAACGCAAAACTAATCTCATAGCTCAGCGACCAATATAATCAAACGCTACACAATCTCGTAGCTCAGCGAATAGTGTAATCAAACGCAAAGCCTGTCGTCTTCAATCATTTACTCACTTCCGTTTGATTATATTTAAAAGTGAAAAACGAAACCAGAATGGTTTTCCAACCATAAGAAATCAATTAAATTATACCTTCGAACAGTTCCCTTTCAGCCGACGCAACGGGAGCTTTGAAAATCCTAGAGATCGTGTTTGAAACGAAGTTGTCGGAGTAAAAACACGGTGCTTGGTCGACGAGGTAGTCTAAAATCCCTAGGTGGCCACGGTAGCAAAGTTCTTCCGCTTAGTTGGACGAGGAATCCCGAGCGTCACCGTCGAAATTAACTCGCGAAGCGAGAAAGAACGAGTCGGCGCCGGAAGGTGTGTCCGGTTGTCAAGCCAAAGAAAATTGGCGAAAGGGTCCTCCTGGTCGCCGGACGACTAACTTCTTGCGGGAGAGTTGATATCGAGGGATGGGAGGGGTGGTAGCTCTGTAACGGAAGGGTGACATGGCTCGCACGTGACGAGGATTCTGTGGAACGCGGAGCGGCGCGAGAAGGGATTAGCCGCGACGAAGAAGAACGGCGAGGACGCGAAAGGCGAAGCAGGGTGTCGATAGGGGAGGAGGGCGAGAGAAGAAGGTGGCTCGAGAGCGAACGAGGCAAAAAGGGGGCCGCAGCATCCAGAAGCCTCGACCGGGGCTCGTAAACACAGCGACAGAGTCTCTTGTTTTCTTATCTACGCCGGCGACAATGGGCCCCCAAGAAACAAAAGACGAAAGACGGGCTATTTATTTCGGTCCATTGTTTCGCCGTAGCGCGGAGTCAGGCTCGCCTGGGTTGCTCGGCTTGCCAGGAGAACGGGGGTGGAGGCGCCTGGAAGGGAGGGTAATGTAGAGAGAAGAGCTACCTCGAGATGGCTGCAGAACCACACGCCATAAAGACTAAACGCTATGAAACGCTCCGCGGGTCCTCCTGCCGAGCCCCGTGCGCTTGCCTCCCAGCCGGAGCCAAGGGTCTATCGTACCTTTTGCGGAGATAACGAGCTTACGAGCTTAATACGACGATGAAATACTTACAGCTATAAGTATCGCGAGCTCGTGTAATTATGCCCCGTGCATCGTTTCAAATTAACAAATCCCATTTATAGAAAGTAGAATCGTGGCCCCCGTGCCGTGCCGTACCGTGCCGGGTTCTGCTCTGTCTACGCTGCCGCCCGCTTTGAAGAATTCAAAGGAAAGCGCCGGGCGCGTTGCATTCAAGCCACCGACGCGCTTCAACGGCCCGCGATATGCAATCTTCCCCAGCGTCTCGCGGTTTCGTAACCGCGCTGTCTTCCTGCTTCTGTCTGCCACGAAAACAATAGCGGCTTGTAATTGCGGACGCTATTTTTGGATCTTTCGGATCATCTTTCGGGGAGGACACGGTTTTCGAATAGTCAACTCTCTTCGGAACGGTAGTTAACCCTTTGACCGCGGAAAGGCTTTTGAGAAAAATTCTGAAAGGCGTAGAGGTGTGAATTTAAAAATAATGTCTGCTTTGTAGGGGATGATAAGACGGAACTCTTTAAATTTATAGTTTATTCGTAGGATGTTTAGTTTGAAAAATAAAAATTAAAAAGTTAGAAGACCTTTTTCCTGAGATCTTGTAGTGGACTGATCCTGTTGTTTTTAAGAAAAAATAAACAACAGTCGAACAATCGAATTTAAGAAAAATATCACCTTATGAAGAATGACAAAAGGAACCTTTTTTATATTTACAGTTTATTCATAGGACGTTTAGCTTCCAAAATAAAAATTAAAAACATAGAATACCTTTTTGCTGACATCTCTTAATGGTCTAATTCCGTTGCTGTTTTCTTTAAGAAAAAATAAACAACGGTCGAACAATCGAATTTAAGAAAAATATTACCTTATAGAGAATGACAAAATGAAACTTTTTTATATTTACAATTTATTCATTTGACGTTTACTTTCCGTGATAAAAATCGAAAACTTAGAAGACATGTTTTCTTAAATTCAATTTTTGCTACGAACTTGTAACTTTTCAATTTTTATTCTTGAAACTAAGCGTCCTATAAATAAACTGTAAATATAAAGATGTTTCGTTTTGTCATCCCCTATAAGCTGATACTTTTTAAAAATTGAATCGAGAAATGGGCTTAGAGAAATCTTTATATTCGTTACTTCAATTTTTTTTAAATACCAGATTACTGGGGATGATGAGGACAAACTTTTTTATATATACAGTTTACTCATAGAATGATTTGTTTCGAAAATAAAAATTGAAAAGTTACAAGTTCGTTGGAAAAATTGAATTTTATGGTAAAAGGTTTTCCAAAATTTCAATTTTTATCTCTGAAACTAAACGTCGTATGAATAAACTTTAAATATAAAAAGTTCCGTCTTGTCATTCCCTACATAGCTGATATTTTTGTTTAAATTTACACCTCTACGTCTCTTAGAATTTCCACCAAAAATCGCCTCTCGGTCTAAGGGTTAACTTTTCAGTGCACAATGATGCACATATGCATCAACCGCATTTTTCTTCGATATTTTATTACACAACAGCATAAACAACAACTTATGCGCTGTTTCTAACTGAAATAAAACATCTACGTTATAAAAAGGTCACAAGACCATTGAAAATAATTACTTTTGCGCCAAATATTGATGCACATATGCATCAATCGCATTTTTCTTCGATATTTTATTACACAACAGCAAAAGTAACAACTTATGCGCTGTTCTTAACAGAAATAAGCCATTTACATTACAAAAAAGGTCACAGCACCATTAAAGATAATTATTTTTGCATCAAACCTGAAGTTTCCATCAGAATTTTTTCACTACAATGTCATTCGCGTTTGTTTCGATTTGAAAAATTGCGCACTGTAGGGTTAAATAATGAAAAGAAAAGAAAAAGCCGCGAAACAAATAAACGAACGAATAAATGATGGTCCGGGAGGATCGAAATCGTTGGACCCCCAAGAGGGTGTGCTCGCGCGAAGGGTTCCGTGTGAATTAATTAAAATTTTCGCAGCCGCCGTTGAGACGATGGGCGGCAAGAGGCTAATTTTCCAGCAAGAAAATTCTGATTCTAATTTCATGCAAATGGCCGCCTGCGCCGGGGTACACGGGCCAGGGGCCAGGGGAGGGGGGTTACGAGGGAGTTGCAGAGAGGGTTGCACGACGGGGGTGGGGGCGAGGGTGGCCCCCCTGTCCTGGGCGACACGGGGGTGTGGGCCGCCAAGAGGGGCGTAAGAAGAGCGACAAAACAATGGAACGAAATTTAAATTATGCTCCCCGCAAAATGGCGATCGTATGCAAAGCGATGCTTATCCGGCGGTGCAGAAAGAGAGGCAGAGGAGGCACGGACTTCGCAGATGCCGGCGACCTGCCCCGTTCCGCTTCTTTTCTGTCGTTCTCCTGTTCCCTCTTAATCTTGTCCCCTTGTATGCCTTTTCCACGGGGCGACGACTAGCCTCGCCGCGCACCTTGCGTGTCGTTTCTGCATGCGATTCCTTCTTACCGCTCCGCTGCGTTTACTTATTTATTTAGTTGCTGCAACCGGTAGGGAGCTGCCCTTTGCCATGGGACGATCAATTAGAAACATGTAGATAGATACATACGTTATTTACTACGCGTCGTGCAACGATGTACCCCACTGCGAGTATGTACCCGTACTCATTTGTTCCGATGAGTTCCAATTCATACTTTGCTACTAAGCTTTTCATTTTTTTTTGTATATATATTTATTTATTTGTAGTAGTTTCTACACTGTATTGAAAATTTACGTGAATTTAATATATTGTTCCTATACACCTGAAACTTGTTTTTGTTGAATTTTAATGCATTTACTATTATGGCAACTACGAGATGTCTCGTAGTTTAAGTTGATTGCAAATGCTCAAGGGATAAGTTTAGAGTCTTTTGAGTCACGAATTATTTTAAAAGAAGATGGTGAATTTTCTTTTTAAAATAACAAATTTAATATCACTTTTTACTATAATAATAACCTAGATTACACATCTGTATTATATCTTGTTGGGTAAGACAGAACGGTTTATATTTGCCGGGCAGTGAATGGGTTAACCCTTTGCGCTCGAGTGGCGCCTCTAGGGCGACATATCTAATATAAAAGTGATTTTTGAACGTACAATTTCGTTTTTACTTATATCAAACTACAGCTAATCATTAATTGAAATGATATACATTGAGTAGTGAATGTTTTTAGATGTTTCTTTTCGAAGTCAGAGTTTTTGGTATTACAGAAATTTATTATAAATTTGGACTCGATTTGATTCTATAGAAAAATGCCTCGAGCGCAAAGGATTAAGCTAGTACTTATTTTTTGAATTTCGCCCAATTCATGAATATGTAGATTCATTTTTTCTTGAACATCTCATCTTCAGAATTAATGTATTTAATTCATTGATGAGTAGTTCCGTCACCCACATATGAGTGGCGTGGCGATCAAAATGTTAAATATGTACGGTGAACTTAAGTTAGGTGTTTAGTCTAGAAAGCGAAAAGCAAGCTTATTTTCGAAAACGTTTTCTCCCGGCTTCTTTATTAGATATTACAATTAAAAATTTTTCTAGGAGATAATGCTATCCTTATACAATAGAAAAAAATGATTTACATCGTTCGACATTTTTTTTTCCAATTTTCAGAGGACGCCAAAGTTGAGTCCTCAATAAAAAGATGTACTTTCAAAACAAACGATTCATATCTCATAATTGACAACGTAAATCCAATTTTGAACATGGAAATTTTTTAAGAAATTAAACACGTCCTAGTAATATACAAAAAATTTACATTAAATTAAGCATGAATTACGTGATATCTCATTTTTTCAAAAATGACGGTCCATATCTCGTAGATGGCAGCGAATGGATTAAAGCAGTAAAATTCCATCATACATATTTCCTTGAACTCCCCAATAGTTTCAATTGTCTGTATCCACCAATTTCTTTCTATTATACAAAAGCCAGTTGCATTTTACGAAACCGAGGGAATTCTTGTTGCCGGTGATTTTCTCTTCTCTTAACAGCTATGGAGCTGGTGGTAGAGGGGGTGGCAGCGAGAAAGGTGAGGTGGTGGTAGAGAGGGTGAGCGTTGCGGGGCGGGGCGGGGGCCGGAGGATGGATTCATTTATCTTTCCCGTAGATCTAGCTTATATTTCACCGCCCCCCGAGGCAGATACTAAGACGAATGGTCTCTCGAGCAGATCTTGCAAAACATCACCCCCGCGTTTCCTACCTCTCCGACTCCCTCCCCCCCCCTCCTCCTCCCGCTTCGTTAGCCACCCCACCCGTCTGTTGACTTGCCATCGAATGCAAATGTAAAACACTGAAGAGGCAAGCTGAACTACTTCGACCGATGTCCTGAGTTTATTCGAACCGCAAAAACCGCCCGTGAGTTACGCTCGCGGATCGGGATTAATCGTTTCGGAGGGGTTGGGAAACGGTGGCTTGTCTCGCGAGAGAAAATGGTCGACCGAGAGACCAAGAATGCAGGATGTCAGCGGACAGGTTTTTTCGACTGTTGGGACCAAGGCGAAGAGCTAGAGGTTCATAATAGAAGTTAGGGAACGTTTAGAAATTACACGGTCTGTCTAAAAAGAAACAGAACTTTTGCTATAAAAAGAAAAACGTACAAGTAAAGTTTCTACACACACGTTTAATTACTCAAAATAATCTCCCTCTGCGTCAATACAGCGTGTAGACCGCGTAATTAACATTTCGAAGGATCTTCGCAGCTCCTGTTTTGGTACCCCGTTTAGTACGGCGGTTATAGCGGCCTGAATCTCCGAAATATTGCTATAACGTGTCCCTTTCATTGGAATTGGCATTGTTACCTTGGATCATTCACCCTACTCGCCTGATCTGTGTCCCTGCGATTATTTTCTTTTCCCAGAATTGAAAATTCCAACTTTCTGTATGCTTTGGTACAGGAATGGTGAAGCTTATCGTGATGGAATGTCGATAATATATTTTAAACTGTAAATGATATACTTGCGTGAAAGTTAATTAACCTTTTGCGGTGGTATGTGTAATCTTAGCCACCATAGCAAAGAACCATACTAATCTTATATTGTATTCATCCATATATCATTTTACACTTTCTCTGTATTTTTTTTATTTGAAGTTGAATTCAAGGCATTTTCAAAGTCAAATGTTTTTTATTAATGATTACAAATATCAAGAATTTCATTGTAATTTGTGGTAAATTAGAAACTTGACATTAAAAGCAAGTTTATAACTAGACTGCGGATCTGTATGCATTTATAGGAAATTTGAATGTGCAAGAACCTACAAAATGGTGTAACCAAAGAATATACAATAATATAAAAAAGATTGAAAGTAAAGTTCATGTTATAATATTTGTAGGATAAAATAAATTCCTATTTAGGTTCAATTTTTGGAGGCACGTTCGCCAAGATTTTATTTTGCATAAAGATCCGCAGTCTATGGATAACTATAAAATTGTTCATCGAAATGTCGCAATTACAAAGATATTCGATTAATTAAAATTTCATATACATTTGTCTTCGATCGTGCCTCCCACACATTCTTAAGGTATTTCGAAAATAATACTCCAAAATAGGAAGAAAAAAGTTACAGAAAGATACCAGATGATGGAGAACTAAATTCCTGCCGTTTCTTGAAATTTTAACATTCCGCCTGTCGTTAAACGTTCTCTGCATAATGTTATAAGTTATTCGAAAAAGGAAGGTTTTGAAGGTCTACCGGAATCTGTATTTTGTTTTTTCTGTTCGCGTTAATTTATGTTAATTTCCAGATCATTAAAATGGAATGTCAATTTGAGAAAAATGAGCATCTTCTTCTTCTTTTGCTTTTCATATTCTTCTTTTTGCTTTCAATCAAGGTTCTAAGGCCGCAAAAGCGCTCATGATTGGTATGCCAAGATTAAAAATGAACATTTTTACAACAACCACAAAACAAACACACACAGAACACCACAGAACAAAAAACAAAACATAGATTCCATAGATTCCTTAAAACATTATACCACAAATATTTAATGGTAGGGGGAATGTTAAAATTTAAAAAAGCGACGGAAACTAAGTCGGCAATCTAATATAATTGTTCCCAGAATGGTTTCAGTGACACAAGATTCAGTAGACCAAACCCATTCATGTCCCAAGGAAACGTTTGCAGGCGCGTGTCGCAGAATTAAGAAGCAACGACAGTTTGACATAAAGGGGGGGGGGGGTAAAAACGCGGGGGGGGGGGAGGTTGAAGAGTGACCCGAACCAGGGTGGTCAGGAAGTGACCACCTGGACGAATATTCGGCTGACCGGTCAGACGGGTTCGCGATAAAAATTCGATAGAAAAATTTCAGGCGTGCTGCGACGTCCGAAAAACCGGTTCCCATAATGCCGAAAGCTGGGGGTTCGCTGACCGTTGGCCGACCCTGAAGGGTTGCTCGCGGCGAGTAGGGTTGCGCAAGAAAGGACCAGGTCACGATAAAAAGGACCACGAGTCGTTCAAGAAGCGTACGCGCTTTCCCACGAGCGAGTTCGTTGCGATTTTTCTTGGCGCGAGCCAGGAACCGCTTTCCTCGAGCAGATGTCGCCGCGCGTGTCTGTGAAAGAGGAGCTAAGGACGTGGAACCTTGGTCATCCTATTGTTAAGATTTCGAGGCCAGGCTACTTTCAGGATTAAGACATTGACCACCTTGAATCAAACTTAAAAATAAGGTAAAACGGTGCAACAGTACAATGTACAAAGATAAAACAACTATAATATAAAAGGATATACAGGGTGTCTACGTATAAGTCCGGACATACGCAAGGTGTCAATTCTACAACAAATTTCCAACAAAAACTTATTCCTAGATATTTTCTTTATGTCCCCTTATTCTCGAGTATTTTCACTTTTAATTTTTTTCCTGTGTTTTTGACTTGACGCTCTTTAAACGGCCATAACTTCACTAAATTACAGAGGAAACTTAAAAATCGGTACACCATTCGAAAGAGCGTTAAATTTTTCATCTCCCTGATGCAAAATCAAAATTTATTACGTAGGTTTAATAAGTAAAAAATTAGGTCAAACTTTACATTGTGACAATATTTAAAAATTTGACTTTTTCTCTATCCGTTTTTCGGTTTTAAATACACAGTTGTTTGGCGGGCACTCCTCGGGAAAAACTTCCTCGAAGTCTCAGCTTTTGAATGGGATAGTAAAAAAAAATTCTACGGTGGTATTTTAGGGAGAAAATGACGTTTGAATGCAAAAAAGCGGACGTTTTTAGGTGAAAATTGACATTTTTCAACAAAAATCGATTGGCACTTTAAAATTAGCTTGACATCGGGTTTGATGTATTTCTTGGTAACACTCCCGAGTCTCCCCAATTAGGAATTAAACTCGTTTTTTTACACCTTAATTCGTCTTGAGCATGACAAGAACAAAATAATTTGACGAGTATACTCGCGCAGAACACCGAAAAGGTTAATTCGAGTGACAGCGACATTTAGGCAGAATGGAAACTTTTTTAAAATTATTTTTGTGAGCAACAGATATAATTGCAAATTAATGCATAAGATTTTCTGTTGTCACCGTGTGCAAACATTCTCATACTCAAATAAAATCGATAGTTTGTACTTGAAACAATACCTAGAACTTGGAACAATATGAATAAATACGTGTACAGTGTTTTAATAGTGGTGATTTTAATATTGCAAAAATAATTACTTAACGAAAGAACGAAATCCTCCAACGATATGTTGAATAAACTTTCTGAGATTTTACCTTTCAACAAACAAATCATTCCTTACTTGTTTATATATACATGCATTAATTAATATTCGACCAGAACAATAAGTGGCTAAATCTGCAGAGCTTTTAATTATTTCTATAAGGTAAGACTAAATGTTAGAACATACACGTGTTTGAATTCGAAATTATATATTTTTTAAAGAAATTTATTATGATATGACGAAAAAAGGAACAAAAAGAACATTTTTTTTTTTAAATTAATGTATACAAAACATTCACATGAAATTTATCGCAAGCTGTAGTAAACTATGAGGTTGTTACATATGAAATGTCTAATTCAAAATCACAGTTTTAAATAAATATAACTTCTTTTTTATTAAATATTTGTAATCAAAACAGGTACTATTCATAAATTTTCGTTTCATAAATTTTCGAAAAAATTACGATTAATCGTAATTCACAAAAATCGAAGAAAGACATCTTCAAATACGAAAATCTTAACCAATTTCAATGACAATTTACCAGAATAACTAATAGTCTTGTTTCAATGTAAGAATTCTTGAAATTTGCAGATTTTCTTCAACGAATCAAGATGTTTCATTATTTTGGCGAACATCATATTGATTCCCATTTAATAAAAAGTTGAAAAAGATACATCAAAACACATAAATATTGAAAAATTATAATCACCAGTAAAAGAGGAGATTCTAAGCTTCGAATCGATGTATAAAACATTCCATTTAATAAAAAGTTGAAAAGGATACATCAAAATACGTAAATATTGAGAAAATATAATCACCAGTAAAAGAGGAGATTCTTGACTTTGAATCGATGTATAAAACATTCCAAGAACATGAATATTTACGGAAAAAGTATATTTCAAAAATTAATCAAACAAAATCGGACATTTCATATGTAAGAACCTGATAGTTTACGCTCGAAAGAACCGTGTTCGAAAACATTATCATACAAAATAAAATGTTAAACGTGCGCACGTCCATTTTCCTCTAAATTTGGTCGGAGACTGTTTGAACGAGGAAGAAAGAGCGAGTCTAGGTTCAAATTGGTAACTCTAGAAGATCAAGATGAAAAACGAGCTAAACACCCCTCAGCCCCTCCTCTGGCATGGTTCTTCAACCCCCACCCGCGTTCGCCGTACCTCCAGAGAAGCGAGCACAGTCTGGTATACACCAGCACCCCTCTTTGAACAGCCCTCGCGAGGCCACGCTACCGTTTTAATATTAATGGAAAGGCTGATGGGAAACCTGAAAGGAAGGAAATTGAAGGAAAATAAAAGGAGAAACGTTCTAATATCCACGTAACCCTGAATCTGCCCTGAGCGTCGTCCACCGAGTATATTTCATTGCGCTCCATCGGTCCTAAACTGATTCAACCTTTTCACCTGACCGTAAATGTTTGTTTAAGCGAAACGCGTCGCGTTTGATGATTCTTTTGAAACCATTCGCTAGATTCCATCGACTAATTCCTTGTTTCAGAAGAAAATTGTTTTTTCAGTATATTTATTCTCAATTTTCACGATAATTCGACAGTTTGAGCAAGAATTAATAATTGAAGCAGATATAGCGAGCAAGAACTTGAATAAATGAATATTATGCGAAGACAAAATTCATTCTTCCTTCTTGATACATTCAAACAAATACAATGTGTTTGCACAGCACTTTGATATTTTCAAATATAGGAGACAAATATCACTCATCAAACAATGTGTTTGATTGCGATGGTACTGTCAATATATATTAAGTATCTGCGTAAATAAATGGATGGTGTCTTTGTCTCCAAATAACGAATGAAAAGATTAAAAAATAATAATAGCAATGTCTGTCGTTTTGAAGTACATGGAACAGCAATTTCAACGTGTTTTACTAGATTTAGAGTAATCGCACGGTAAAGGGGATAAACAGGATATTCGGATCTATTTTCATGAAACCCTTTTCGTGCATAAACATATCAAATGAACGCTATGAAGAGGGAAGATTAATACACTAGATCGTACAATATTGAAATAATCAAGAAAATAGAGCGAGAGGAATAGAACGAAGTATATTAATAGCGCACTACTTGCACAAGTATACTAAAAACGTACTAAGAAAAGGAGATTTCCCTTTCCAGAATATTGCTTTAATTATTTTCCATGACTCATTTTCATGTTTATTTCATTTGGAAATTTTTAAAAAATGTATGACGTCAATCGATACTCCAGTAAATTAATAAATTGCGTTTCATTGCGATCTTCGAGGGCGTTCTCCTCGTCAACAGGAAATGACGGCGCAGCGATGACTGCTCGATGATTCATAAGTCAGCTGACGTGACAAAAAACCGTGCCAGACTAATCCTCCGGGGATGAAGATGAGTCTAAAACATAACGGAAAAGTCGAGGACCGGATGTGGCAATTGAAGGATTCGATTAGAACCTGGAACGATTTTTAGTTCTTCGTTAAAGTTTGCTGGAGTTGAAATATAAAATATTCGTCGTATATTTGTTTCCAATTCAATGGTCGTTCTCAAAGAAAAATTTCCAGTGTTTGCAATCTATTAAGTACGATACAAGGAACAACAATAATTCCACTCAAGGGCTGAGATCTTTTTATTATCTTAATAGAGAGTTCTTTTTACTATTCCACAAAGTAGATCCTATTCCAGCAAGTATATAAACCATTTTATAGCACATAAACATCTAAAATACTTGTTTCACTTTTCAACATGTCATACGAGTTGGACGTCTCCCATAATTGATAGATCCGTAAATAGTAAATACATTTGTGTGAAAGTAGTTACAAAGTTGCGTATTCCGCCATATTCCACCGCAAATCAAGTTTAGATTTTTATCTTGAAAAAACTAAATCAGGATAATAAAAATGCGAGAAAGCGATCTATATGTGTTCAATTTGAATTGACTGTCGAGGTGCGCGACGCATCGTTCACATTTTTTATCGTTTTTCTTTCCTCGAGGCGTGATCTCCCGACATTTTTTAGGTTAGTCCGCATCATAAGCTATATATGTATTTTATATTACATTAAATATTCTTATTTCAGCATATATTGTGTTATAAACCTGTCAAAAAACATCTTTGTTATTCGCACTTGATAGAAAATTAAGAATTACTGACGATAAATAGAAGAAGATTCTTCATTGATAGTTTTGTCCTGATAGATCGATGGATTTGCCTACTGTGGGATGCGTGTCCTCTCCACCGTTCTCATCTTTCCTATTGTCGTTCTTCCAATGCTGTGCGCAGAAACTTTCCCAATTATTCTTTGAGACACACTACCGGCCATTACTTTCAATACACTTCAATTTTCTACAATACGCTACAATTTCAATCAGTATTTGTGATTTTTTTCGAGGGGCAATGTAAAGTAAAAAGCTATTTTCTGATAAATTCATTTTGATTGAAATGGAGTAATCATATTTGAATTAATTGACAGGGTTCCGGAAGAATTAGATAGTTTATTTTGCTTTTATCAAAGTATTGCACTTAGTATGTGGAATTCTACCTACCAATTTTTCCACAGTTTCAACTACGACTGCCTTCCATTTCTCTTGCGATACATTCCATAAATTTTATTCATAATTTTATTCATAATTCGTTCTTCTCGAGTGATTATCTCGTAAGAAATGTCATAGGATCCCATTGTGGGGATCACTGGTTTGTTGATCTGAGATTCTTCCAACTATCGAGTATTCCACGACAACTATATGCCGATATGATTTGAATAAGTGCAGACATCCCTTACAATAGTAGTTCGACATATATAGTAAGTATTAATTACGTTCGTCTTTCTCTAAAAAAATAACAGTTTAGGCAATGTATCAAAATTAATGACCGATAGTGTATAATATTAGTACAGACAGCGCCATGTCCTTTGGCTTTATCCAAGATCTACCATTCGAGCGGTGAAAAATTCTAGTACCGAAATTTCATTTTTTGGTGTTTGTCCGAGCAGACAAACAATTGTAGGCGATTCCTCTGAAGGACGTCTAACTGGTCCAGGAAGAGGAGCGGTCCACGTAAATCGTAGAAGGTTTCATGAAAGTTGTAGGACGCGGATAATATTAATATAGACAGTGCCATGTCCTTTGGCTTTTTTCAAGACCTGCCATTCAAGCGGTGAAAAATGCTATGCTATCGAAATTTCAGTTTTGGGTGTTTGTCCAAGCAGACAAACAATTATGAACGATTCCTTGAAAGGACGTGTAACTGGTCGAGGAGGAGGATACAGGATACAGATTCCACGTAAATGGTAAAAGGTTTCATGAAAGTTGTAGGACGCGGATGGCGGATGGCGGATGGTCCCGTGGTTCGTCTCTAGGAACGGCTTTCGTCCTTTTATCTGGAACTGCGGTGCCGCTCTCTCGCGCCGGGCAAGCCGGGCGTCTTGGAGCGGGCGTCTCCTGGACGACGCCTCGGATCAATACCGACGCCCAGCGTCTCATTGGCCCCTTCTCTTAGGTGCCGTGGAAAATCGCCCAGGAGATGACGGCCAGGAAGAGGCACGAGGGTGCCTGCAGGAGGAGCAGGGGACGGGAGGGGGATGGTTCTAAGGGGGTGAGCCGAGCGGACCTTCCTTCCTCCATCCTTCCACAGCCTCCAGCCATTCTTTGCAGCCTGCTTCACCCTCCGACGCCTCCCCGTTCCGTCTTCTTTTCTAACCGACGAGCTGCGCCGTTCCGTTCCGTTCGTTTTCCATAACGTCTACGTACGTCACGCTCGTTGACGAGGGATTTTTATTTCTACTCGACGCGCGCTTGTCCTTCCGCGACAATTGACTTTTTATCCTTGTCCTTGGGAGCTACTTTTTCAATCGCAACGCTTCCTTCGTATCGGAACTGGGCTGTCGCCACGATGGTGGCTTTACTTTTCACCAATTGCTTCGTTCGCCAGGATAACGCTTCATTCTCGCATTTAACGCGTTGCCTGACGAGCTAAAACGTGGTAAATTTCTACAAAGTTGAAATTTTGTCTGGAGACTATTGAAGATTAAATAATGTAACATCTGTCATAGTATTTAAATTTTGAGTGTTGCCAAATTCACGAATCTGAAACTTATTTTTATTTGTGTCTCACCTAAATGAAAAGTCCTGTCATCCTTGTCATCCATTTCTGGCTGACGTGGCGACCAGCGTCTTAACTCTTTGCGCTCGAGTGGCGCCTACAAGGCGACATATGTAATTTAAAAGTGATTCTTTGAACGTACAATTTTAATTTTAATTATATCAGAATATGGTTAATTATTAATTGAAATAATACATTGAGTCATGAATGTTCGTAGATGTTTTTACAGAATTTTATTATAAAAATGGACTGGATTTGATTTTGTAGAAAAATGCCTCGACCGCACAGGGTTAACTTAATACATTCGCGACCGGCAGATATTTTACATTTCCGATACCGAGTACTGGCGAAAATAATCAAATTCTGGAGCCGGACATCGCAAATTTGTATCGTTAGGGCGAAGATAAAAATTACAAAATATGTTTTAAAATATCAATGTTGTAAATGTGTAAGTGTATAAAATAAAAAGATCTTCATAATTTTTTCATAACTAGGAAGAGAATTTGAAGTGACGTGAATTCACGTCAATTCAAAATACTAAAAACAGTGTAAGGCTTCCAAAGGGTTTATTTATCACATTAATCGCCAGTTCGCCAATATATAAGCTTTTCGATTTTCACCGAGGAACTGACAAAATTAATTTTGAAAGTCAAGCATCAAAGGAAGTAAATTGAAATGAAATTCATGAATTTTGTTGAAGTTACAGAAATAAATACCGCGACAAACTCCAATAGTCTGCATAATATTTAACCCTTGCAGAAATATGAAAATTTATAAATACAATAATAATGTATTCATTAGTATTAGTATTAGTATTAGGATTAGTATTTAATAGTGTAAATATTTTCTTTCAATGTATTTCTTCCCGCAACTAGAGTTCAGTACCATCTAACCTTTTATATTTTATTTATAGGTCATTCCACGGTAATGACCTTGAAATCTCTTTAAAAAATAATTTTCAGGAAAAAATGGTCCCACCATTACATGCGAATAGTTTAACCATCTTCTTAAAATTCTTTTCATAGAATCATAAATAACTGAAATATTTCCATGTTCCCATTTCATCATTTCACCCAGTATAAATCCTCATACTGACTACTGGCGTGTCATTATTATTTGTCTAACAAGTATGAACCAAATTTTTAACCATTACGCTGTTAACCAGTGTCATTCGTGATCAGGTGAATTTGAAAATTATAGGTACTTGATGAACCAAGTGGGAAAATAGTGGCATTTTCAATTATTCTTAAAATGTCTCATTTGTCTCTGTCACAATGTCTCTGTTCTCAATGTCTAAATGTTACACTAACGGACTAGCCTAAACGCACTACCTACAATCATGAATTTCGATTACAAACATTTTTATTTTATTCGCATTTTTGTGCGTAAAATTTGTCGTTCTTTAGCATCTTTTGATTTAAATAAGTACTCAAAATTTGTCATTTTGGAATTTTTTTATGATTGTACGTAGTGCGATACCCAGTATTTAAATATTAATTTATATTATACATTTATCCATTATATAATCAATTTATTATATATCTATACATAAGATCTTATCTATTACAAATGTATACATATTACTAAATAATAATATATTAATCAATTATATATATATATATATTCTTAATGGTTAAGATAATAATACATTAATAAATTATTTACATATATAATAACAATAATGTTTTTTTTATAAATATATCATATTACAGAATCCATAATTTAGGCTTCTTTCATTTGCAGCTGTTGACTGAACGCCACCTATAAAATGCACTATTCGTGAAATATTAATAAACCAAACCTCGCTTATATTCTCAAATACTTTGCGAATAAATGTAAAACACTATCGTTATTTCACCTTGTATACTGTTCCCGGAAAAAATCGTTAATATCGCATTTTTTCCCCAGAATGTTGATGGGAGGATCCCGTTAATGTCAAGCGAACACGCATCTTTGATCGCGGGCTCGTTCGACGGATAAAACTCAAACAGGTTGTGCCCCTTCAGATAATCAAAGCCACCGTTCACCTTTTTTTTCCCCAGCTTTAATCGAACCGTTGACCAAGGGGTGGATTCATTAGTACGCGCGGTGGACAACTCGACCGCGAGTCGCCGCTCGAGTTCGCTTTAAAAGTCCGCTCTTCTTTTTTTCTCCCCTGCCGCAAACTTCCAGCGGGCAATCGGAGGACGAGGAGGTTTGGGAATCAATGAGAGGATCGGAGGCGACGGGGCACGCGTGGCCAAGTGATTTTTTGCGCCTCCCCCGATCCCTTTTTGCCGCGGTCCTCTTCGAGGTCTCCCTTTTCAGCTTCGTCTCCGCCTCCTCCTCCTTTCAGGATCGGACCTTTTCTCCCCGGACCAGCTTTTTTTTCTCCCTGCTTGCGCGACGCCCGCCACGGGACACATTATTAGCTTAATAACTCCAACGGACCTTTTTTAATCCCGCCGCTTCCCGGAGAAGCTTGGGCCCGCGGAAGACTTTAATTAAAAAATAAACAAGCGAGCCGAGCCGGTAAACGCGCGCGAGAGATTTAAAGCTGGACCGGCCTCGGGACATTTGCATTTCGATTCTCCGGGCCGCGGGTCGTTTCTTTATCGCGCCCGGACCAGCCCGAATTCAACCCCGAAACGGGACGCTTTCCCACTGGGGCAGAATCGCTAAACATCCCTCGAAACTGGAATGAATTGACGGTATTTTTTATGAAACTTTAATTGAAAAAGTTTTCGGGTCTTTAAATTACGAATCTGATATCGGAATTATTGCGAAATTTCAAGTGCAAATTTGACTTGGTCGACTTGTATTCTACACCGTTATATGGACTGTTTATTTTGAAAGTGGTCCCATTTTTGAAAAAAACGAGATATCACGTAATTTATGCTTAATTTAATGTAAATTTGTTATGTATAACTAGTTCGTGTTTAATTTCTTAAAAAATTCCCAGGTTTTGTACAATTTAAAATTGGTCGGTAAATAAAATTGCATAATCATCGAATTCATGGCAATAGAATGCTAAGAAACATTTCGAGTCGCTGGTAGATACCAGAAAAAAAAGCCTCGAGTGCAAAGGATTAATATTCCAACAGCAATATTTGTATAGTATCAACTATTCGAATAGGGATATACGAATAACGCTACTTCGAATAGTGATATTTCATCCATAACTGTCGAATACTTGCCAAGTACTCAAATACAGTAAAATCTCGATTATCGGAAAACCGATTATCCGAACGTTTGATTATCCGAACACCGATTAACGGAATATTCGATTATCGGAACATCGATTAACGGAACGTTCGGATATCTGGACAGTCGTGTCTAATGAGGACGGAAAAAATATAATAACACTTTCATTCGGTCAACATTTTATCTCAGTCATTATTTATGTATACTTGATTTACAGTCTTTCAGTTTTATCAATTTCGTCAACAATTTCTTCCAAAATGATCCAAAGGCACAAAACTATTTTCGACGGCCAATAATGGAGAATAAATTATATAAATAAATCAAACTGTTACAACAACGTGGGCCACACTTAAGGTTGTTGACTATTCGAACAGCTAAAATATTTTTAATACAATAAAAAATAATATTCATCTATGCAATTTTTAATATTTTAATACAAACGATCTTTGCAAGAAAACCGAGTTATTCCATTACTCAAACAACGTGGACCACAATGTGTTTACATAATCGAGGTTGCCGATCACTCGAACAGTTCAGACCTAATCCTCATCGCTTACTGGCAGGCGAATCCGAACCTCGGAGCGGAACACTTCCCCATTTCGCCACCGTTTGGAAAAGCGATCGCGAAAAATCGGAACGTTCCGAGGTACGTCCAGGGAAAAGTTCAAAGGCGTGCAAACAGGTGTGTTTACCGTGGGCGTGTAGGAAAACAGTATCGCGAGGCAGCGTTTACGAAGCGATAAACAGTTTGCATTTTGTTGCACGGCGGACCGTATAATTAGCGCATAATAAATCGGCGACACGGTTCCCTGGCCCCGCCACGGATTGACAAACAATCGATGTTTGAAATTGGACGGCGCAAACTTACAATTAGTCGAAAAACGGCTGAGCGCGATTGGTACATTAAAAATGATAACCAATGAAGTCCTTGAGGGAGTGCTCTTTCAATTTGATCAGTTTCGAGGTTATTTCATGATTTGTTTGCGGGCAACATAATCGACATAGTCTTTCGAATTTTCGCACGTTTATTTGTACGTGTATACAGGGTGTCCCATCCTAAGTGATACAGAGCTCCAACTCCAAAACTATCGGCTGAATGCAAAATTTCAAACATGGAAATTGCATGGTAAAATGTGGCTCATGTTTCAGCGAGAAGGAATTTTTGTTAACTTTGTTATTTAACGAGATATGATGGTCAAGTTTCGTTTTTCAAATCGAACTATATATTTTTTTTTAAACCATGCGATAGTATTTATCAAGACGAATTCAATTAGCTTTAATGTATTCACCCGATTTTTATTAGTTTTCAAGCTATAACACTTCAAAGTTTGCTAGTTTTCAAGGAAAAAAACTCGGTCTATACAAGATCCTGGTACATTTACAACTAACTTGGCCAATTTGTTTATAAGTTACCGTGCAATATTCCACGTTGAGACGAATGTTCCTATCATAAAAGAGATAACAATAAGGCTGAAAAACAAGAGATTAAGCATAACACTAACAGCATTAAACAATTAGTATTAAAATAACGAAATAGAACAAGTTGCAATAAAGAGATATAAGAATCGTTGAAAATGGAAAATTTATTAGAATAAGGAAGGAAATATATTTTGACACAACCTTTATACTAAATAGAAAAGGAAGAGTGTGAACAGCCAAAACAGGCTTGCGTTATAATAAAGAAAAGTCAAACACTCATTGACTCGCGATACAAACAGTTATGAAACAACTATAGTTTATATAAATATTTCTATAAGCCCTCGCACTACGCTGAAACTCGGAAAAAGCCGTGCCAACACCGTGCGCCCGAACGATCGCACTAAATTTAACAACGAGCCTGACACGTGATTCTCAAGTTCGGCCTAAAATTTTCATCACGTGTCAGACTCGTGAAAATAGTGCAAGGGAATAAGCAACTATAAAAGTAGTTCTCTGTTCAGTTTAAGGGGTAAAACCACTCTAGAGGCAGAAAAAAGACCTAAATTTGACACTTTATTTTGGGAGTGTGATAAATGGAATAGAATTTCGAAAAAGAAGATTTTCGAAAGAAAAATGGCGACGCCAGAGGCCGTCGTCGAAAACAGCTTTTTTGAAAACACCGCCACGGGTGGACGGATTTCTCGGCATTTATGAGTCATGGAACATAAACTAAAGAAAATTTATAATCTATATACAATTGACTTCGGAAGTACGTAGCGTTTTTCTTCTGAATCAATTTTTGTGGAAGTGGTGCACTTTTTAATCAATGAATCGACTTTTTGCCCTAAAATTGAGCATTAAATTGTTTATAAAACAAAACCATGATAACGATTGGCAAGGATTTATCCATATGTTTTCAGAAGTTATTTTATTTTGTAATTTTAATGGAACCATACTTGAAGAAAAAAGTTTACATTCAATCAAAAAACGGCTACGTACATCCAAATCGAGTATTGTTGTGAAGCTACTGTAAAAATTTCAAATCGATCCATGCAATAGTGACTGAGAAATCCGTCCACCCAGTTTGAAAAAAGTGGTTTCGAGAAAAACTCGTTTACAGTTTTATAAACATTTTAATCGCGCTCCGAGGCGCTGCGGCAAAATCGATAATTCAACCTTTTAACATATGTTTTTCACTATAAAACAAATGACGTATTATTTTTATGAAAAATATCGTTTAAGCAAAAAAAAATCGATTTTTTGAAAATCCTAGAGTGGTTTTACCCCTTCAGAATGTTTTCGATTCTATTTGTTGTTTATTCCATAAATAAATATTTCTGAATCGGCTCGGAGTACTTGTATTTATCTTCATGTACCTTGTTACGATATTCGGAATATCAAAAGAAGAAAATGGCGAGGGTAACCCCCCGTTCTATTATTAGGTAGACTGGAAAGTAATGTCGTTTCGTTTACATTAAATTCAAACATATTTTAATAAATTTCTATTTTCAATCAATTATGTAATCGCTCTCGTTATCAACAGCATTTTGAGTGGATTGGGGATATTCATTAGTGTGCAATTTTGAAAGCGAAATCGGTAAATGAATGAGCTAACGATCGTTAAACGATACGTTAAACGTATTTAAAATTGCAAAAACGAGGTTACTTTCCAGTCCACCTAATATATTCTTGGTCTCTCGTGCAAGAAAAGTCGATACTCCTTTTGTCTTCTGGACCAGCAAGACTCTGAACCGTCGTCGACGCAAACACATTTTGCATCGTTGAAACAACGAGCTCGCAGCTCGTGGAGAAGGAAGCTAAACGAGGAGAGATACCATTTCGAACGACAAATTTTCCGCAGACAAGCTGAAATCCAAGTTAGCGACGGCTTAAGGAGAGCCAATGGTGGAGGTTGGCCGAGAGGCCCGCGACGGCAAGGTGTCCAGCGGCTTATTTTTCCAGGGGGGTGAGTCGGTGGACGGTGACGGTGGGGATAAGTCGCGAAGGCGACAGGGTGGGTGGGATGGCCAGCGCAGCTTTCGAGCGGAAGAGGGGAAAAGACGCGAAAGTGGGGTAAAATAGGCCGCGGGGTGGGGGGCGAGGGGGTGCGACACTTAGATGGTTAAATCGAGGGTTGTAGGGGGAGTGCGGGTAACTCCGGAGGCTCCGGTGGCTCGGGTGTCCCGATAGGCGTCCGAACGACGGAGTCTACACTTCGTTAACCCATTGCAATGTTATTTAATTTGCGAAGTACGCGACACGACAACAGGCTGCCCGGGGTAATTCCGAAATTTCAGGCCAATGCAATGGCTGGACGTTGAGAGGATCCCCTACTACGACGGAAACCACTCCCTCTTTCCAAGAAAAATACCGATACGATTAGAGATTGGTCTAAGACTCTTCCGGAGACTTCAAGTCGAATGACTTCGAGTAGGTCCAATGGTTTCGAATTGTAGTTCTTCGGACGAGTTTAATAATATCGGACATTCATGTCAATACACCACTGTGTTTGTCAATTTGTCAAGGAGCAATGAAAGAAGACAGCTTTTTTGGGATAAATCCATATTTGTTGCAGTGGTGTAGTCATATTTGAATTCATTGACAGGGTTGTCAGATAATTAGATAGTTAAGAAAGTACCAAGTGTCAGACAAGTTGAATAATACACTATCGGTAATTTCAATATACCATCGTATTTGTCATTTTTTCAAGGAGCAATGAAAGAAAACAGTTATATTATAAATTCATATTTGTTAAAGTGAAGTAATTATATGTCAATAATTCATTGTCAGGATTTTCAAGCAATTAGAGATTTAAGAAACTTTCTATTTCAAATGTTTCTCGACAACAAAAGTAGTAAAGAAATGACATTGCAACGCAAGTCATACTGACAACGCAAGTCATGATGTCATATTGACAAAGCATAAATATTTATAGTTTAGTATAAATATTCGCATGTAAAAAAGTACATCGCTACCATTTTCAAATGTAATACTTTTAAAATGATGAAAAAGTGCTATACACCACAAACAAACTTGAGTTCTCTCATTCGACTTTAATCAGGGTTGCAACCCCTCACACGAATGGGTTGTAAAAAGAATCCGGCAAAAAAAGATCTCTGGCACCCACGGAGGTGAAAAAAGAGAAGGGAAAGAATAGAAAGAAGTGTGATCCCTCGGAGGTAGGAAGACCATCACCCCGGAAGTGGCGCAACCCTCGAAACCTCAGCTCAGATTTTTTTCAAACAGGTGGATAAAGAACAGGGGTGACGCTTCTACCCAGGGGTTGGGAACCTTTTCGAGTTCGCTGACCTTATATCACTTCATGGATTCCTCGTATGGCTATGAATTTCAAGCATTTCCAGCGGACGCTGATGTGAAAAACATATACTAAATGTTTATGAAATGTATACATTTGTGCAGAAAAAAGTGGATGTATATGACGAATTGAGTAACCTCCTCCTTTTTCGAAATCGGTTAAAAATGAAATATAAGCATATCTATATTATTAGGAAGTTGCATTGAAAGCCGCTGTTTTTTGTGTTTTTTGAGCATTTATTTCAATAGTAAAGTATATAAAAGTATCAATCGAAATATTTGTCCTCAAAAGCTACTACTTTTTCCCACTTTTCTGCCAAAAGTTGAATTCCGCGACGAAAGAACGGTTTATCTTTCGAGCTTATCCATTCAGCAACCCAATTTTCAACTTTTTCGTAATTACGGAAATGTGTGTCTTCCAAACCATGTTCCATCGATCTGAACAAATGATAATCACTTGGGGCCAGGTCTGGAGAGTAGGCTGGGTGAGGGAGAATATCCCATTCGAACTCTGTCAGTGTTTCTTTTACAGTTCTAGCAACATGAGGTCGAGCATTGTCGTGGAGAAGAATCACTTTTCGGTGATTTGATGCAATTGATGGTCGTTTTTCTATCAAATAATCGTGTAAACGCTTCAATTGTTGGCGATAACGTTCGGCGGTGACTGTTTCATGTGGTTTTAACAACTCATAATATACGACGGCTCTCGCTGTCTTCAGTATTCGCAGTAAAACCCACGTACACATAAACAGCGGTTTTCAATGCAACTTTCTCAATAATTTGAGGAGTGTATTCGATGCGGACTGTATTCAAAGTAAAAAACGTGAAAACAGGAGAAAGATCTCGATGACAACTTTAAATTAATCCTGATAGTTACCTAATAATAAACGAAAAAGAAAACAAAATCAGAAGAGAGAAAGCTCGAGAATTGTAATAATCGATATCTCTATTTCTTCTAACAAAGAGAAAATTTAACGAAATCCTATATAGTTTAGCCTTTTCTTTTGACATTCTGTGTTGTATATAATTTTATAAAATATAATATTGTTTTATAATTTTATCAAGTAATTTTCAACACGTCAAATAGAAATGGATCCTAATTGTCTCTGTTAATTTTTGTAACAGATCGGTGAGTCTTAAACCGAGCAAAAAAAACTGGTCCAAACCTTGCGTATACAGAGATCTAAAGGTATTAAACATTCATGTTCTACATAGAAATCAAGTAGAAAGAAAAAATAAATAAATAAATATACATGTCGAATTGAGTAACCTCCTTAACCTTGTAACCTTGAGTAAAAATAATATTTCTCTACTGAGTCTACGGTAACAATCCAAAACAACCACAAAAAGCGTGGCTAGATCTCGGTTAAAGAAACAGATTGAAAGTGTCGATAACTGAGTTATCATCGAAATTAACTGCACCGATGATAATTGAAGCCCACACGGAGCCTATAAACCTAAGCCACAGGTTCTTCTCCCCGATCTAACCCCTAAATTACGATCTACTTTTTTTTCAATAGGCCACTCCAGCGGAGCCTTTTTTGTCGGTGTTCTTTTGCACCCTCTAGGGGCGCGTTCGAGGGTGTGATCGTGCGCACAGGTAACGCAACTGGCTAGGAAAAAAGCGTTCAACCCCTCGAATGGTGGGATGGAGTGGCGTGGACAGGTCGATGTTTATATTTATATGGTGCGCCGGTGCCAGACGATGATGATTTATCTGCGCGAATGCACGCGTTCAGCCGAAACGTTCGGTAAATATAAAATCCCGCGCATCCGGCTGTTGACTGATGATAGTAAAAAACCATTGGCCGAGCAAACACAACGGACGGTTTTAACGGGGCCTATTTCGCACTATTTGACGAGCAGCGGAACAGGAACGGAAAGAAATATTGGAATCCCGGACGCGCGTCGTCGCGCACGCGAAATTAAATCATCGACCACTAAAAACGAGCCCGCGTCCTAGCAGCCTTCATCCAACATGGATGAGATTACGCTTACGTATCGTCGGTATAAGTTTCTTGAAGATGCGACGAGGTTTATCGAAGGTGGTATCATGGATGAAGTAAAGTCTTTTTTCTTCTAATTTTAAAAATATTGACATTTACTGACAAGAATTTAATTTGACACATAGCGTAATCTATGTCTTAATATAGTACTGGATTTGTATCAGTGATATCCATAAGTAAAGTTGTTCTTCTTCCTTCTAATTTTAAAAACATTGACATCTTCTAACAACAATTTAATTTCATATATAACATAATCTATGTTTTAATATAGTACTCGATTTGTATGAGTGATATCCATAAATAAAGTTGTTCTTCTTCCTTCAAATTTTAAAAACATTTACATCTACTGACAACAATTTAATTACATTTGTGAACATATTCGATATGTTAAACAATACTTGACAATTTTTCGTACAAAAGTTGTATGGTTTAAAGACATTCACATTTTTGTTTAAATTGTTCTCTTACAGGTGGGAGCGTAGCAAAGTTGTAGAGAATTATTTTGTGTTTTTTGTTAAATTGTATGACGAATCTTTCATCTATATATCGATTTCGATATAATTAAGCAATCCGAATACAAAAGTACTAAAGTAAATTTGAAATAAGACTCACCGTTTCTGAGATATTTGACTTTCTTCGTGAAATGTGTTCGAGACGTCGAACACTCGTATGTATGCAACGTTGTAGCCTTAGAACAGTCATATACGGTTTAGTGTTTCAATGTTCGTTGTTTTTTAATTATATTTGTTGTTGTTTTGTTCATTTTTACGTAAATACAATATAAAATGAAACCGGAATTGTTTGTGCGTTTCGATGCACAATGTTTTCTAGTGTTCCCTATAACAAAAAGTTAGAGATGTCAAATTAATTAAAATTAATTTGAGAAATTAATGTCAAATAATATTCGTTAAATCAATTTTTAAAAAATACCAGCTCTCAGGGGATGATGAGATGAAACTTTTTTATATTTACAGTTTATATATAAGATGCGTAGTCTCGAAAATAAAAATTGAATTGCAAGAAAAAGGTCTTCTAAGTTTTCAATTTTTATCTCTGAATCTAGACGTCGTATGAATAAACTGTAAATATAAAAAAGTTTTGTGTTTTCATTCTATATAAGGTGATATTTTGTTTAAATTCGATTGTTCGACTGTTGTCATTTTTGTTTTAAGATAACAGGATCAGTCCACTACAAGATCTCAGGAAAAAGGTATTCTAGGTTTTGAATTTTTATCTCTGAATCTGAACGTCGTACGAATAAACTGCAAATATAAAAAAGTTTTGTGTTGTCATTCTATATAAGGTGATATTTTTTTTAAATTCAAATGTTCGACTGTTGTCATTTTTGTTTTAAGACAACAGGATCAGTCCACTACAAGATCTCAGGAAAAAGGTATTCTAGGTTTTGAATTTTTATTTTTGAAACTAAATCTCGTATGAATAAACTGTAAATATAAAAAAGTTTCATTTTGACGTTATCTATGAGATGATATTTTGTTTAAATTCACACCTTTACATCTCTTAGAATTTCCAGCAAAAATAGTCCCACAGTCAAAGGGTTAAGAAATCGCGCTGGCCATGGAACGATACGATGGAAGTGCAACGATTAGAGAAAGACTACAACATTGCATGAATGCAAATGGTCAACGTTCCAATCACATTTCATGAACAAAATTAAACATATCTAAGAAACAGTTTTGTTTAAGGTTACAATTGAAGCCATTACAATCTTCGCAAAGTAACTTTGGCGGCGAAGAGTCAGAGAACATGCACATATACATACCTTCCCAGTACAATTTTGTATTGAAAAAAATAATTTGTCATGACCAAATAGCCAATAGAAGATTTCATGAATTTCATAAATACCTATTATTTGTTTAAATATTCGTAAATAGTCCCTTGTTTTCGGCGTCCTGAATAGCGTTTCTTCCTTAATGCTAGAAAACTTATAAATAATAAGAATAAATTGTAAATAATTTAGATACGAGTGAGATGAGTCGAAAGCACAAAAGTTGTCCCAAAGTTGAATTCCCGCGGGCCGAGGTAATAGCCCAGAAACAAACCTCCAGGAGCAAGTAGGTCGGATGATAGTTCGACGATCATCAGTTGGTAGCGGTGGCGCCACAGGTCACTCGATTCAGAGCGCGAAAGACGAGTCGGTAAAGCGGTGCGGTTCGTGGATCTCGTCCAATCTAGGAGTATTGTTCGATCCTGCCCCCACGAGCTACCCACGCTCGGGTGAGAGTCCTTCGTGAGAAAGATCCTCTGTACAACGTTCTCGTAACGAGAAAGTCTGCTACGGCGACTCGAAATCGAAAAATGTACACGGTAGACATCTCGACTATCCAGAAAGATAACGAACAAGACAAATTAGAAGGTTGGAAGGAATTCGTTGGAATATTAGTATTAGGTTGTCCCAAAAGTTTCTTTCCTTTTATTAATAATTAATACATACACAATACATACACAATATTTTATTTCATTTCGCTCCATTACTGTTACAGCATCAATGTCTAAGAAAGTAGATTGTCTATTTATATAAACACTGCCACACAAAATAATTGAATGTAATTAACGAAAGAAACTTTTAGGACAACCTAATACTTCAATAGTAAAATGTTAAGGCGTTAGAGATGAATGATACGAAGCAGTGATGCTCAAACTTTACTTATCATCGTGTAATATATATTTTACTTAAGTGACAAACTATTTTTAACCGACTTCGACAAGGAGGAGGTTACTCAATTCGACATGTATATTTTTTTTTCGCAAAAAACCGAAAAATGTTGTATTGCTTCTTATTCCAAAACGAATTGACCAATTGGATTGAATCTTCTTGCATTTGGTAGGGCTTCGTTGTCTCTTAAAAGCTTAAAAATATATTTGACCCTCTTCCATTTTTTACCACTTTATTGTATAGTTATTGCACTGGAAAATACTTCTTACAATATTTTACATATTCCTTAATTCTATTTTCTTAATCCTATTCTTCTTATCGAAATACAGAAATACGAAAATACAACAATACAAAATATATTGCTATTATTTAAGATAGAACATAATACGTAAAATATATTTAAGTTTTCTTTAACAGTTATATACTAAACGTTGAGGAAAAATCGTTGTAGAGCGATGGTCAAAGATACTTTGCGAGGAGACTCTGAATAAATTGAAGGTGTGAGGAGAAATAGTTATAGAGCGATGGCTAAAGACACTTTGCAAAGAGACTCCAAATGAATCGGAGGTTTCAGTGAAAATTGTCGTAAAACGATGACCAGACACTGGCGTTGGTTAACACGTTTGCCAGATTGGAACTCGCGAAATTTCTACAGAGTTAAAACTTTGTCTCGAGACTATTAAGGGGGTATCCTGAATTAGGAGGTCTAAAAAAAGCAGTTTTTCGTGAATTTTTTTAGGATGGAAAAAATAATTCATTCTGTCGAACTTTTTATCCTATTTTCATACATATTAGAGTAGTCTGTACAAATTTTTTCAACAAGAAATATTCAAATTGAGTCGACTATAACGCACATTTGTAGAGCACCTCACAATTAAAACCTCCTATCGGCGGGAAAGATGCAGGTCGTAATTTTTGTTTGACACAAAAAGAACCAAAAGAAATTTTCATTTTCATACATTTTTCTTCTATGTGAACTAAGAAAAACCAGCAAAAATGGGGAAATGTGAAATTACTGCAATTTGAAGAAAAGAACGGGTTCATTGGGTGATAAAAATCACTTTAACTTGATAAAAAAGTTGATTAAACTTTTTTTCAAGATTCAACAAGAGATTCAAACAAGTGTACTACGAATTCTACGTAAAGAAAAACATCATCCCTGTCACCTAACACTTCATCAGGAGCTCCATGCCTGTACACACCGCTGTCCTGCGAAAATGTGTGATAAAGTTGAATCTCCATCTCCAGTCTTTTGTCATATGTATCATTTACGATAAAAACGCTGGTTAGTAGTAATAGCCTAAACACCGTGTATATTATAAGATTACTAGATAAGGAAAAGGGAATATAATGTAAGGTAAGAGGACAAATGTAAAAAGCCATAAAGGTATACATGGCAATAAAATAAAAAACTACTACTTAACCAATTATATTAAATTATTAACAATCCTTAATTTTATTTTTTATCTTAGATGTTAGATACTTTCAAGCACGGCTCGGTGGATCGCGAACGACACTCTGAGAGGCAGTGCCAGAGTTCGGACCACTAAAAAAGAGAAGGGAAACGCAGTGTCGTGAAAAGAATTCATTGCACGCGAGTCGAACTTTTTAATTTCGCGCGTAGAAGGTATGGTCAGTTCCACGAGTTATTTTCATCAAGGTCGCCGGTGTTGGCCGCGTCTCTCCCTTCCAGCGGAGTCTTTCTCGTTCTTTCCCAATGGTGCAGCCTTTCATCCCTCTCTCCTTAACTCTTTTAGACGCGAGTGTGGCCCGTCGATCGCGCGAAAACACGGAAAACGTGCTCCTTGTCCCACTTCTCGGCCGTGGGATTAAAATTCGCCAAATCGGCTGATTTCTTTCCTCTTGGCACGAAAGCAGCGATGGCCAAGATTTCTATCTATCCAGATGCGAATTTCGACCAACGAATGAAGAAGATACGAGTCTCAAAATTAGAAATTATTATATGCTTGTTCGAGACTTCCATATTTTTCATTAGATAATCGCTTCGAAGCTTTTTTTACAACTTTCACTTATTCCAGCAGTTTTTTTTCCCGTTCCATTTCCTTTTTTGCCACTGGAGAAACATTTGCTACCGATTCGGACGACGGTGATTTTTCCTTTCGATTTTTCCGACCATTTCCCATCGTGTACGACCAAAAAATTTAAGGAATCAAAATTGATCGCATCTGACCGTTCGATGCAAAGTATTCCGACTTTGAAATGCATAGAGTTCGACATTGGAACCCACGAGGGTGTTCGAGTTAAAATTAGGAAAAGAGAATTGTTTTAGAAATATAGTGGTTGTAGAAAGTATTCGTACACCGATCAATTTCCCAAAAAAAACTATGTGAAATTGTAATTTATTAACTTTTTTGTTTATAAACAATGATATTCTACATATTCTTGGAAATCTCTAGAATAGATACAGTACGAAAAGATTAGTTATTTTGTATAATTGTGAAATCAACAAGACAAAACAATAAATCGATAGAAATACAGAAGCAATAAGTATTTGTACAAGTGTTTAATTTTTAAAACTTCATTTAAAAAAAATACGATATTTACATTGATTTATAAATAATTAATACTTCTTGGGATTTCCTTTTGATTTTATATTTATTGCAACTCTTCTAGGCATTAAATTAACTAATAGGTTGTTCCAGAAGTTTCTTCCATTTTATTAATGAGCAATACATACACAATATTTTATGTTTTATGTTACATTACTGAATTGTGTAGAATCCATTTTGCTCTATTACTATGTAACATCCACTTCTGAGAAATTAGATTGTCTATTTATATAATCACTACTACACAAAATAATTGGGTGCAACTCACGAAAAAAAGTTTTGGGACAACCTAAATATCAATGTTATTCGTGGTGGGATCTTTCATTCATTTATTAGAGCATTTTGTAAGTCTTTTTTACTGGAAATTTAATGGTTTCTAATTCCCACAAAGCAATAAGCTGATGTGCTTATGTTACAAATTCTCCTGTAAATTGTTCGTCATAAGAAGCGTGCGAATACTTATAGCTTCTATATTTCTACCGATTTTTCGTATTTTCTTGTTAATTTCGCAAATTATATAAACTAGTAATTGTTATTTGAATTATATTCTAAAGATTTTCGAGAATATGTAGAATATCATTGATTATAAAAAAAGAGAGTTAATAAACTACTATTTCACACAAAACTTTTTTGGGAAATTTACCGATGAATGTTCATTATTTCTAGACTGCAGATTTGTATGCATTTTTAGAAAATCGGAGTCTGCAGTAAACTACAAAATGCACACAGTATACAATAATATAAAAAAAGTATTGAAAGTAAATTCATATTATCATGTTTGCAGAATAAAATTAATTTCTGTTTAAGTTCTGCTTTTGTAGTTACCTTTACAAAGATTTTATTTTGCATAAAGATCTAGTAACAACGATGTAAAACATCAAAGAAGCAATGAAAGATTTCCGTGTGGTTTTATTTGAGAAATATAATATTTAGATCAATAACTTATACGACTATAAAAAGAAAAATACCAGTCGTGTCATTTGTAACTATGAAAAAAATGGAACGAAACAATTCTGTGGAATATTTAGGTTAGAAATTATTAGTACAGGTTGTAAAAGTTAATAATTTTACTAGTATTAATATTTGGAAGGGTACAATTTTTGTTTTATGACGATGAAAAGTCCCTTCGGTGTTGATTCCATTATGTTTTTAAAATAAACTTCAATATTATGCTATTCTTTCGTCAATATACTTTGCAGTGTTGTTTTAATAATAATCGAATGTGTCTATATAGCTTTTTTCAGTCAGTTCTGCGCAATTTCAACTGGATTTACATTCAATTTATAACGTTTTGACAGTTTCATAGGAACCATTCCTATACGATTTTTGTTTTAAATTATTTTTAAATATTTTTAAATATATACAGTTTTTTCTTTGCTTGTGTCATGAAGTATAATTGTCGTACACAATGATAACTTACACTCGCCCCTACTATAACATAGCCACTAAAATTAAAGTTTCTTTTCCTTTTCGCGTCATTGTAAAACATTCTTTTCGTTGTATTTTTTGTATTCACTAAGTGAATGAATTAGCAAAATAAAGCAAAAGAAGTTCTGGATCTAATTGATCAAGTAAATTTTGCACAATACATTTGTGTCAATAGATTTGCAACCTAAATAATGCATTTTTCATAATTATAAATGATATTATCGTTTTCTTCATAGTCTCATAAATTCATGAACTAGATACTATATTTCTTGATTAGAGAGCATAATAAAATCCTTTACTGCTTCTTTTATCTTTCATATTCTTAATAGAATACTCCCTGAGTGTGTCAATAATTTGGTCACTCGCGTGTTTTATGAATTGGGTCGTAGGATAAGAAGTAGATTTTGAATTATAAAATGAAATATTTAATAATAGTCGGGTGATAATGGGTATTTGATACTAAATCAGACTTCGAGGACTTCCTTTAGAAAACGTGTTTCGACATTGCAGCTAGCCTCTGATACTGGTGTAAATAAAAATTAAATTGTTCAATCTAATAAAAGCCATAAGGAAATCGTTATTCGTTACTTTTATTCGCCGTCTCTTATTCGAATAAAATTTGTCCCATCTCCGAGCGTCGACTGCTCGCCACTCGACACTTTTGGCGCGGCGTATTTTTAGCAGTCGTTCGCAAAATTTTTGCGTCGTCCTGCCAATTGAAGGGAGATCGAAAAGACTGTCGCGAAGAGTTGACAAAGCACTGAATGTCTGGGTTGATTCACAACCTGTGGCTGCCAAGGTTCGAACTCTCAGTTTAATGGAATACTACAGGTTTCTAGAAATAATTAACAAATAAGGTGAATTATCCTTTTCGTTGAAAGAGTAATACATAAACATTAAAGTGGTGGTTAAAAATTAAATTTTCGTAGACACACCATAAAAAGGGTTACTTTCTTTTTGGTGAAAGTAAATTAGGACAATTTTTTTGTTACAGAAAAAATTAAATAAACAGCCGCTAGACGATCAAAGTTTTTTTCTTGTTAAAAATAGCAATTTTTTGGAAACATTTCATTAAGTATGCAGGGCTAAGGAAAAAATCATATATACGATTTTGTAGAAAATTAAATTCTCCGCAAAAAGTGTTATCTTCATTAAAATAAAAAAGTGTATATTTATGAAGATGTTTAAAAAAACACACTTTCTACTAACTCTAACTTATCTAGTGAGTATTGTAAGAATTTTCATGGATTGGATGTTACTTTTCCACGGAAAAAGGTTTCTAAGGTTTTTCTAAGGAAAGGTTTCCTTTCTAAGGAAGGTTTTTCTAAGGAAAAACTAATACAAATTAGTTAATGTATACTGCATAATGGGAACGAACAAGAGCTAATACACAAAAAGAACGCAATTGCTATAGTCAAATCTCGACTATTGCAGGAACTCGGGAATAAAAAGATTTGCAATAATAAAAATAACCAAACCAATCAGTACTATATGGTTCTACACTGCATACTCCATTACTACTCCAACCCTACTTCTTGCTTAGCGACCATCACCTTCACTTGTCGACACTATGCAATGAAGGTTCTCATGCAGTAATTGCAATTGCAATAATCGAGACTCGAGATGTATGTACCATAATTAAATGAATATTTATAAAGACTTTAGTAGCTTCAATTCGATAAATAATAAAATGCAATGCTTATTTTATATTTATTAGTAAAATTTGTATATTCGTTACAAATTTATTGGAGAAAGTAATTAGCATTAGAATCAATTGTTTTACTTTTGCAAACACTTTTATGCATATTATAATATTTAGGTTCATTGGTTGTACCTGAAATTGTACCAACGAGAATTCTAAAATAACATTCTAAAATGAAACAAAATTAAACAGTTGTTTCATTCATTTGACTTATTCTAGGTTCTAGGTCTACTTCTGTTATTAACTGTGCCAGTGTTCATTATTGTGGCTTAGGTAAAGAATCTAAATTTAGCGGTTCGAAACTTATTCCAATTTTTAATAATATGTATCATAATAATATAGAACAGAAGTATTTAAAAATATTAACTGAGACCAATTTTCGTATTGAGAAATTGAAAAGTGAATTGGTCCAACAGTGAATTTTTTTGCACTTTTATAAAACACCGACCATCAATTTTCTTGAAACCCCGAGTTCAACAATTCATCAATGTTATTATGATTGAAATCTTAAAAACAACGTATGCTTCGATTCAAATTGTAAACTTGGACTGATTCCAAATAGTTGTTAAAAGTGAATGTTACTAATAGAAGTGCACAAGTAAAAGGCTTCGATATTTTTTAAAGATGATTTTATTTTTTCTAAAATCTTTTATTAATTATGCTAGTGTTTGTTAAAGTGGATTAATTAATAAATCAAAAGGTATTGAATTTCCCATTTATTTGAATGTTTCATCATAATGCTTTTTATTTTTAAGTTCTTTATTTGGGTGTGTAATCTCTATTTGGTGAAATTTTTACACCTAATGTCCTTTCCATACATTATAATAACGTAGAAAAACAAGTAAATAAATTGGCTTGGACCATTTCCACAATTCTAGGCAAAAATATGTCTACTGTCAGTAATATTCATATCATAATGCAGCGTTTTAGTATAATTGACTCTTGTTAGATTAAGTATATATGTATGTATAAATTAAAAGTAAAACAATTGAAATACCCGCAGCCTAACTATAACCTGTGCCTATAACCGGTAGTATAAAATATATTGTACGAATACTTTATTTTCATTATATTTGGACCGTATACCTGGCAAGGAACACTCGGGAAATGTTCAATGTTGGATGTGATGAAATTTTGCAAGTTTGTAGAGCAGCTAAAAATAATGGGCTAGTACTTCTTTCTAGTTACGGTGACTCGAGATTAAGGGATGAATATACCCTCTAAAGTTCCATTCCTCTGTTGCAATCTTTGAAACTATCGAAGATATGAACAAAGTGACTGCAGGAGACTATTAGAGCTGTTTGCCTGTCGATATGTTTCTTTTATTGTCAATAGAACCGTTTAAATATCCAACAGTTTAATTAATAGGTATTAATGCTTTTACTTTTATGCTGTTCGTAAACGAGTGCATTCATGCGCAGATAAATTATTTCATAATTAATGATAAATTGTAGCTGAATATTTGTCATAATTCGGTGGGTTAAAATAACGAAATACCTCGCTCTAATTTTTAAATGAAATTGTTGTACTTGACGAATGAACATTTTAGTAAACGTAAGGATAACCTCCTTCTTCTTCTTCTTCTTCTTCATCTTGTTGTTGTTGTTGTTGTTGTTGTTGTTGTTGTTGTTGTTGTTGTTGTACAATTTATTACGCCAAAACATTTGCGATACTTCGACTCTCCTTGTTAATAATTTCGTCGATTCGTTCAAAAATCAGTTTAGTTATCCAATTCTTGTCTGCGAAAATTGAAACATTCAAGTTTTTAATTGATCAAACTGCACCTACCTTTTATGTGACTTTCGAGAATTAATTTCAAGGAAACTAATAAACCGCCTAAGTTAACGTTGTGCACACATATTCATACAGTCTAAAAAAAATTATACTTTTCCTAACAGCACAAAGTTGAAAACTGGGACAATAGCCTAAAATGTAATCTATACATTAGTCGTTTATTTTGAAAGTAGAATAAATCACTTTTTCATTTAATGATTATTATTACATACGTAATTTATTCATCAATTTCCATAAATCCTAGCAAACATCACATAAGTAAAATATAGTAAACAAATTTAACACGAGTCAGCAATTTTTCTGAACATATTTATTTTGACAGTGGTACAAGTAGCTTTCGTCACAAGAATTTTTGTACTTTTTATGCATTACGACTAAGGTGTAACGAATCATTCAATCACCGAGAGCTCAAACTGCTCGGGAGAGGTAAGAACTGGACGGAAGTGAGCTAGCTTGTCCTGCTGCCGAAAGATTGTCTGCAAAATCGTTAATCCTTGAAAATATTATGTAATATCGACAGTCTCTTGCGTTACTCTCAAAGCAAACGCACGTGCACGATATTCTCTGAAAGAAATACGCGTCCCATTTGGAAAACATCGTTCAAAGAGAAACGCGTTAAAAATTTGTAACGCAGATTAGCTCCCCGGTGTTCCTCTATTTCAGTTAACGGTTCTGAGTGGAAGTGGTTCCGAATTCACCCCCAAAACAGTGGCGAGGCATCAATTCCCGTTGTAACGAAGGGGACAATGCATCATGGTTTACGCGTTACGTGTCCTGCTCCTCGCGCTTATTACTCGCGATTGCGAATTGCGTAAGCCTCGAGAATATCGATAGTCTAATAATATGGGACGCGTTCGCTTGTTCGTGGCGCGTCAGCGCGCGTACTTTCGTTGTTCCTGTTGTTCCGCCGGTTTCGGGTGCATTCCCCGCTATTTCCTCTCGATTCGTTCGTCTCAAACGTGTTTCGTGTGCCACTCTCACGCTAGAACGTCCCACAGTGGGCACATCCATCGATCTGCCTGGACGAAACTCCGAATCAACAATTTTCTTCTATTTATCGTTTGTTAGACTTCGTTTACTATCAAGTACAAATGATGAAAAATGTGTTAAATTGGTCAGTTCTCGATCAACGAAAACATGTTTAATAGGACATATTCATAAAAGATATACATTCTATTCAGGACATGTAATTTATTAAAAATTCATTAAAAACCAAACTTTTTCCGTGTTTAATTTTTTTTTATTTCCGTTAGTTTGTCACAAAAGATTAATTAAACAGGTATTTCGTTCACAAGTTCGAGGGTAGTTTTCACCCCTTGAACATGAATATCAATCAATAAAAAAAAAATACATATGTAATATTTTTAAATGCTTTACCTGTGCATCAAGTTTTATAAAAATCGACATGTAACAGTTTTATGATCTTTTTAACTACACAAATTAATCTCAAAATCCAGTGGGCACTATTCAGCAGCTAATTTTTGAATAGTTTATTACATGATAGCACAAGGTAAAGGTTTACATATTTCGAAAAGTTAAACAAGTAATTAATATATTTATATATTTATATATCATAAAATATTCTATATGCATTCCAGAAAAGGTTCGATTTTAGTGAATTGCAAAAAAAAATACTCCACTTAGACAATATACGATTTCAAACGAAGAGTAACCTTCATGTACGTCGAACGCAAAACGATTATTATCAAGCAACAGTTATTATTAGAATGGTACAAATTGTACGAAAATACAGCAAATGGCGCTTTGCTCTTTGGCTTTTTCCAAGACCTATTCCAGTGGTCAAAAATTCTGGTATAGAAATATCATTTTTAAGTTTTCGTCCATCCAGATGATTGGTTTTGATCTCGGTGCGTCCCTCTACCCCGGCATAGAGCAAATCTCGGCGTCGCGGTGTATTGGCAAACCTGGTCCCGCCAATTTTAGATGCTTTGCCTTCTTCTTTTTTACCTCGTACTCAGCTTCGTCCGCTGCGCGTCCCCGCCTTTCCTCTTCTTCTACTTCGGCCGCAGCAAACCTCGCGGCTCCCGCAGGCTGCCATTTTATTTTCACGAGACCGCGGCCCGCTATTTTTGGCCCGTTCTAGAAAACCCGCCTCTCCTTTTTCCGGGTCTTGGCAACCGCGGTCGGGTCGCGAACGTCGCGAATTTATTCTTACGTATGACCGACGAAAAATATTGAGAGGAACCTGCCCACGTCCGAACGGACCTGCAGTTTTTACGACGCACCGTTAGTCACTCGGAGCACCGGTGTTGTATTAGCCATACGGAAAATACCTTGGGGTGCCAAACATTCTTCGCGCGGACGTCAATGTTTTTTCGAACTGTACAATTGCTTTGCGTTGATAATATATAATATAATAAATTGCATTGACATTTCTTTTAGATTGTGAGTTTTTCTTAGAGTGTTGGTATAGGAAATCGATTTTATTCAAGCGTTTGTATGTCCAAGAGTTGACTACTTGCATGTGTTTTATACTGGTATAAGGGAGTTGTTTTGTCTTGACTTTTCCTTTTTGTATAACTGGTGCTTCCTCGATTGTTTCTTTTTTTAAGCAAATGAATGTGTAGCTGGATGCATTTGTGTGTTCAAACTGCGTACAATCTAAGAATATACAGTGAAGAGTATAACTGTGTCAATAACCATAGATTTCGTACAATTAAAATTGCTAAATGACATTACAGAATATTGGGTTGTCCGGAAAGTCCATGTCGATTTTTGGTAAGTGGTACAGGTCTGAATATATCGAAGTGGTTGAAAACAAATAACATGTATTGGGTTGGAAAGAAAGTTCGTAGCGTTTTTAAAGCAAACCTTTAAAGCAAAGTTTATATTCTTCCACATAATATTATTCTACAATGTATTTGGCACTTTGTTCTATTACTTTTTGCCATCTATATGGTAGCTTGAAGATTCCATTCTTCCAGAAAGTGTCCTCTTTCTGGGCGATAAACTGGTCCACGTGACTTTTGCAAGCTTATATGGAGTTGACCTTTGTTCCATTTAGAAAATTTTGTAGGGATCGAAATAGGTGGAAATCTGATGACGCCAGATCAGGTGAATATGGCGGATGGGGAAGAACATCCCACCCAAGCTGCAACAACTTCTGTCTTATTTGTATCGAGACGTGCGGTCTGGCGTTGTCGTGCTGGAACACGATACCTTTTCGATTTGCTAATTCCGGTCGTTTTTCGTCAATAGCTGTCTTCAAACGGTCCAGTTGGGCACAGTATGTATCGGAATTTATCGTTCTGTTATACGGTAACAGTTCGTAGTATAGGACACCTTTCCAATCCCACCAAATGCATAGCATGACCTTTTTTGGGTGAAGACCGTCTTTTGCAATCGTTGATGGTACCTCATTTTGTTTTTCCCATGATCTCTTTCGCTGCACATTGTTATAGAGGACCCATTTTTCATCACCCGTTATTAGCCGTTTTAAAAATGGATCATTTTCATTTCGCTTCAGGAGTGAATCGCTTATGGAAATGCGATCCATTATGTTTTTCTCCGTCAGGTCGTGCGGCACCCAGACATCGTAACGACTTACGAATCTGAGGGCCTTTAAACAATTCACAACGGTCGTGTGGGATATGTGGGCTATCTCTGCGATGTCCCGTGTTGTTTGCCGTGGATTATTTTCCACTAGTGTTCTGATTAAATCGTTATCGGCAACTAAAGGCCTACCAGAACATTCTCGGTCCTCCAAATCAAAATTGCCACTTTTGAAGCGAGCAAACCATTTTCGCACGGTACTTTCAGCAACAGAACCTTCTCCATAAACGGCAGAAATCTTCCGTGCTGTTTCTGTAGCGTTTTTTCCCTTTCGAAAATAAAAAGCCATCAAATGACGGAAGTGCACCTTATATTCCTCCATATTTACACTTCTGTTACGTAGTTGTAAAATTGATTAATACAAAAATTACTTGCACAGAGAGACGCGTTGAACCATAATCTTTTATAATATGTATGCATGTCTTTTGTTTTAAACAAGCATCGAACTGACACACGCTTCCAACGCAAACTGCTAGAAAACGCTACGAACTTTCTTTCCAACCCAATATACTTGCTGCCGATTATTTAAAGTTTAGTGTTTTATCAATAAATTAATGGAAACGAATTGGAATGAATTCTATAGGAATATTTAATTTATTGGTGTTTATGTTTTCGTTTAAAGTTCCACCCTTAAAAGGTGGAAAGGTTGTGGAAGGTAAATGGCACCTATGTAATTCAATAAATATATAATAAAATTCAAACGTGTTTCTGAATTTTTCTTAGAAATTGGCACGAACTTTTTGGACAACCTAATATTACACAATTGTTTATATTACATTAAATAGTGCTAAAAGCTCCTGTTACATTTAATTTTTGCGTACCTAAATGTTGTTGGCATTTTGAAATTAGTTACATGAAATCTCTGGTTATTGATACAGTTATGCTCTTCACTGTATATTAAATAAATTGTTAAAGATAAAACCTAGTTCACGAGTTAATTTATTTGTCGCACTCCAACAACAATTTGCAATTTTTCTCATCAAGCCTCTGTCGACAGATTGCTTCGAATTTCTTTTTAATACACAAAACTGGTTTCTAAGAATAATTATCAAATACGGTGAATCATTTTTCTGGTTGATAGAGTAATATATAAACATAGATATTTAACTTTCCACACTTTTAATCAAAAAATAATATAAATTCATTGTTATTGAGTGCAGAAAGAGAATAAACAAGACGTAACCGAAACAATAACACGATTGCTACAGTAGAATTTTTATTATTGCGTCGAATCGGAAATAAAAATTGAATAATAACCAAGATGACGAATCTGATGAATAGGAGTCCTCCATAGCGTACTCCATTACTACTTCCAGCCTTACTTCTTGCTTAGCGACCATCCCCATCACTTGACACTATCCAATGGATGAGATTCTTCCATGTAGTGCATATCATGTCCAAATAAATATTTATAAAGACTTGAGTGTCTTTAAATTGAGAAGTTATAAAATGCATTGTTTGTTCTGGGTCAGTGGTATACTTTGTATAAAAATCAAAAAAATAAAATAGTTAAAATTAGAAACAATTATTTTATTTTGCCAAAGATTATTAATAAAATTATCTAGAATCTTTAGTGATACCGAAAAATTACTAACAATGAGGAGAATCCAGAAATATTTGTTTTATTCATTCAACTTATTTTACATTCCAAGTCTATTTCCATTATTAACTCTTTGCACTCGAGGCCTTTTTTGTAGTATGTACCAGCAACTCGAGATGCTTTCTTGGCATTCTATTGCCATGAATTCTAAGCTATCGAGATTTGAGAATCAGGCCACCTTTACCGCAGCGACAATTATTTTATTGACATTTCGAGTTCCAAAAAAAATTAAACCTATACTATAGGTATATTTATATGTAGGAGGTAGATTTACTGCGTGAAACCTAATGGTTTATTTTAAGGAGATTGTCTTGAAAAGTATCCTACTTTAAACGAAAACATAAACACCAATAAATTAAATATTCCTATAGAATTCATTCCAATTCGTTTCCATTAATTTATTGATAAAACACTAAACTTTAAATAATCGGCAGCAAATGCCTAAAATAAAACATAAAATCCAGAAAAGTCGAATAAAAATTGTCCGGGAATAATAATTATAATGCAAAGGATAAATAAATAGACTAAAACTTCGCTCCGAATTGGGAGACTTTGGTACGGGTAAAAAGTGACTCAGGTGCGGACACGGTCCTATCCGTCATCCGACTGTTACACAGCGATTCAACTTTCCCCACTATTCGGTTGTTCATTTAAAACCGCCTGTGCGCGTTTCTACCTTCGACGGGGCTTTTTCGACAGATTTTCCCGGGCAACGCTGTATTCCACGATTTTTGTTTCATTTTTCGCGACGATCGGGGATTCGAAATTTCCCAGCGAAACGAACATCGAGGCGGGGCGCGCAGCGAACGGTGTGACCGAAAATATTCAATTCGATATATTTCAAGGGGTAGGAAGCAGCGGCGCGGAAAATTTATTTAACGCATTGTGTAAATAACGCAACGCGCTCGCGGCACACGCCGTGCAAAGCGTTGCGCGGATAATGTGTGCATGCAGTCCCATCAGAATTGTGAGTATTGATCGTTTCGTAGTAAATATATATATATATATATATAGTTTGCACTAGCGCGTTCTAGTGTATCCTAATATGCAGATAAATATGGCGGAGTAGTGACCATCGGGAGGACAGGCTATCGGCAAAAGTGGGCATTGCGTTTCTTCTACGTGGCTTGCAGAGGGGAGCGAAAGGAGGGTCAGTGACCTCACTGGAAAATCGATCGACTCGAGATCAGAAAGGACGAGGGTCAACGTAGAAATTGGAATCTCGCTAATAACGAACTGCGTGATACGCGTTCGGCGATTAAAGTCGCGCTTCGCGCTTTTTCCTCGGGACTACTCCGGAACTGAAAGAATCGCGGCTGGCGGACAACAACGTAGGAAAAATGCTCTCCCCTAAACTCGAGTGAATTTTTCTCGGGCGAATGTTTATCAAATCCTGGCCAATAGTTCAAATATAATAGTTTTGATTGTTTCGTTAAATTAGTTTATAGGTTATCAGTCGAGAAACGGTCTTCAAGAAGTCGAAACGTATCTGTAACGTTCTCGAAACGTAAATATTATTTATATTATTGTTATGTGTTATTAAAACTACCCTCTTGCCTATCATCCTCCCATAGTGGTTTTTTATTAGTTTAAATATTTACTGCCCTTTCTAGAATATATAGAGTTTGGAGCCATAATTTAAATGTAATAGTTTTGATTGTTTCTCGATCAAGGTAATTAGTTTATTGGTTATTGGTCGAGAAACGGTCTTCAAAAAGTATGCGTCGAAACGTATCCGTAACGTTGTCGAAACGTAAATATTATTTATATTATTGTTATGAATTATTAAAACTACCCACTTGCCTATCATCCTCCCACAATGGTTTTTTGTTAGTTTTAATATTTACTGCCTTTTCTAGGATATATAGAATCTGGAGCCATAATTTAAATGTAATAGTTTTGATTGTTTCTCGATCAAGGTAATTAGTTTATTGGTTATTGAGAAACGGTCTTCATTCGAGAAACATAAATATCACTAATATTATTGTTATATATTATTAAAACTACCTATTTGCTTAACATCCTCCTGCAATGATTTCTTATTACTTTTAATATTTACAGCTTTTTCTAGGATATATAGAGTCCAGATCAAAAGTTTAAATATAATAGTTTTGATTGTTTCTTTTCTTTACTTTTAACACTTTTTTATATTATTATATATTGTGAACATTTTGTAGTATTTTGCATATTCAAATTTTGCTACAAATGCATAAAAATCCGCAGTCTAATTATCATATTCCTTTTGAGTACAATCTAGTGTTTTGTTAAAAGAAAAATGTCTCAGTTGCACACATTTTGATCGAAGAATACCTATACCTTGTTTCTCGCCCAAGGTAATTAGTTTATTGGTTATCAATCAAGAAACAGCCTTCAAGAAGTGTGCGTCGAAAGTCGAAACGTACCTGTAACGTTGCCGAAATATAAATATCATTTACCTATATCATTATTATATATCAGTAAACCAACAATCAGTAACTACTACAATGGTTTTTCATTTATTTCTAATATTTACAGCCATTTGTAGGATATATTGTGACCAGAGCTGTCAATTTTATACCGCAGACTTGTTTCCATAAATATTAAAGAACAAGTCTGTGGTTTATTTTCAAAACATCACGAACATCTAATAATGTTTGTAGTACGTAACTTATTCTGATGTTATCTATATTTACATTGACTTTAAAAATACAGTGAAAAATTTGTAATTGGTATTGATAGGGATACAGTTTATGTATGTACATACTATATTCTGTGTATTCTTGGCGTTGAATTATAATTGATCATCTTCGATTTCCTACTTTCTCATTCGTGTATTTTTTCTGTTACTGGAAGAATTACAAAGTTATTTTCTGACGATAGGATAATGACAATGGTATTGATAAAAGTATTTTTGTTATGTGTTAAAACTATTAGAAACATAGTACAAATGTTACAATATCACAAATTCTTTCTAATTCTTTCAATATTAGAGAAGAAAAGAATGAAGAGAATTAGAAAAGAAAAGAATGAGAAAGATGGAAACTGAATTATGTAAAATACTACCAAAAAATGCATAGAATTTTAAATATCGGAAAGCTATAGTTTAAATGGAACATTTTCTTATCCGTTCGACGAAGAAATCTTTGAGTAGAAGGACATTCGTTGGTCAGATGGACTTTAATAAAATAACATGTAATTTCAAGATATTGCAATTCACATAAAAATGTGTTAAGGATCTGTAAAAGAAATTTTATAAATAAACGTGAAGGAAATGTCAGAAAAGATGCTCGAGCGACATCGTAAATGATAGAAGAATCAACAAACATTTCGATTTGCTTAAATCTAGGGTAGCCTGCATTCGGATTCCGGCAAGCTGATTCCATAATCAGAATATGTAAGCCAGCAAATACCTGCTGCAATGGATTAAACTTCTTTGATGGTCGAGTCCAATAGAGACCAATTTACGTAGTGAAGCAGCCACAAACTCGACTACAGAGTTAATTGCGAATATTCCTTCAGGAATGTCATTGCTGCGCCCATTCTAGGAACAGCTGTCTGATAAAGAAATGTAAAATATTGTCTCGTGTAGAAGTTAAATAAACGAAAAAAAGGAAAATTGGATATGAATACTTTGAGCACAGTGCCAAGGCACACAATAAACCCCAAATGATGCCGATGAATAGTAATTTGCACTTCCTGAACAGGGATAATAATATTATTATTATCAGACTGTAGATCTTTATGCAAAATAAAATCTTTGCAAAGGTATATATGGAAAAATTAAACCTAAATAGGAATTTATTTTAGTTTTCAAATATTATAATATAAACTTTACTTTTAACACTTTTTTATATTATTATATATTGTGAACATTTTGTAGTTTTTTGCACCTTCATATTTTGCTACAAATGCATAAAAATCCGCAGTCTAATTATCATATTCCTTATGAGTATAATCTAGTGTTTTGTTAAAAGAAAAATGTCTCAGTTGCACACATTTTGATCGAAGAATACCTATACCTTGTTTTTAGGTTCAATCACGTCTTTATTCTTTCTTAACGCTTCGATTCATCATCTTTGATGTTATTCATTATTGTTATCGTTGTCTGTATTTATGTACTTTTTCTTTATAATTTACTATTTACATTTCGTAGATTAATATACACTTACTATAAGTTCTCCTTATCCTCTAACGTAGTTTGGTGTAGAACATAGAATAAAGAACATAAACAACGTATATCAAATTATTAATAACTATATTATAAGTCACTACTTTAGGCATACTTTAGAATATTATTTTACTTTAGAATGGAAATCGAACGACTAAACGCATCCAACCAAGTTTAGACTTGTCATTTTCAAACGCAAACGCATAGCGACTCACGTATATCGACACATCGTCGTCGGCACTTATAATCACGAACGTAGTCAATGACGATATATCGTTATTCGGTACTGCAAGAGTTAAAGGTTAGCCCACTCTGACACCTTGAAAGGTCGCCTCTATTTCTAAATTGATTTCTCGGAAGTTATCAGACTTATCAGAAATCTGATAGAATTTATTTTGGATTATAAATGTATATTGTACATAGATTAAATAAATAATATCAGTTTTTATTAAACGTATGTACATACGTTTAGTCAAATTAGATAAATGTTTCAATAGATGTAGAAATTAATTCCATGCCTTTCTAAAGTAAACTTACCATTTATTTATAAAGAAAAACTATACAAGTATTAATATTTTCTCAGTCACACATTTCAAGAGACACATGTAGTTGTGTGTTTCATTACTATGAAGCTTGGTAACGTAACACAAGAGCCAGGAAATATTTCTATTTAACCCTTTGAGGTTAAAATAGAAAATATTTTACTTAACACATTCTTATTTTTACAAATTATTTAAAAATATGTGTATAAATGAAATTATCGGAAGGAAATGACAACAAAATCTCTTAATTATCCTCCAGTATATAGGTAACACATATTCCACTATTGTTTTTATTAGAAACCAGTAGGCACTTAAAAAATCAATTTTAAATTTGTGGTTACCAGTAGTAACCAGTTGAAAAGGTTAACTTGGAAAGGTTAAATTAGATTTATAAATAATTATATAAATGTAGAAACAAAGAACTAATTTCTATAGATAGTGACTGTCAAGTACACTCGTAATTTGTTAGAAGAACAGCATTAAGCAAAATTTGTGGTCTACGAATGTGGTAATGACCACCAAGTTGAGACTTGCGATGTGTATAGATTCATTGTAATCTATGTACATAAGATCAGATTGAGAACACAGGAGGTTGATTATTTAACTTAACAAAATGACGAGTAAATATTTTTATATAAACTACAATAATAAACAATTGAATGTAAAGGTACAGATTTAATTTCTACGCCTAATACATATAATAAAAATTCGGATTTTATGCATAGTATTGACATATAGTAGCACAGAAAAAATACAAAAAACATGTACATAAGGTTTGTTGAATATATTCTATAATTAATATAATAATATTATTTCATTTTGCATAAATGCATTTTAGGGTGATTCTTAAAAGGTTGATTTTCGAATTTTGTTTGATTTTCTGAATTTTTAATGTATTTTTTTAATTCTTATAATTTTAACTTCACCAGCTTATAACTTTGCACCAGTTAAACTTACGAGATTTTTACACCAGTCTTGTTTGCAAAGCATTAGATTATCCATAAGAACATATCATCTCATAATATTACAATTATTTCATTCTCAAAACATAAAAATCAGAATGCAAGATGTTTTCTTTCCCTACATATTTTAAATAGAAGAATTCGTCCTTTGGGTCCTTTACGATGGGAATAAGAATTGAAATAGAGTGTTGAAATTTTTAAGGAATTCATTTTTGGTTATAACGAAGCATTTAAGACCCTGGAAGCATTAAATCGAAAGTCACCCTTTTAAAGTAATTTTATAGTATCGGTTTTTGTAACATATCAAATTTTCAGCACGTTCCTATATTGTATATGGATTTAAATTGAAAAAATTCACATAAAAATCTCTATGTTCCATAAGACTGTGTTAAAATTACAAAATCATCATATCATTTTTTATCAAATTGGCGTGGATCAATTTAAATCAAAGTGGGCTCATATCAAATGACGTTTTGTTAAAATCCTTCATGAAATAAATCCACGGAACAACTACCTTAAGAACCACCTTAATGCACATACCTTTTATTAATATCTAGCATGCATTTACTATATATTAGGTTCATATCATAAATAAATAAATAAGAATTCGAAAGTCGTCCTTCTAAGAACCACCCTAATGCACATACCTTTTATTTACATCTAGCATCCATTTGCTATATATTATATTCATATCATAAATAAATAAACGGTGCAGTGTACATATAATACAGTTTGTGGTCGACGAGCTTCTTCGGAAAATCCCGGAAAAGCACTCCCGGAGCGTACGTTTGGCTCGCGCGCTGCATCCGCCCCGCGTATGAGTGGCGAGGTGCACCGAGGTGCGCGATCGAAGCCCGACCGTATCGAGAAATCTTTTTTGCCGCTGGATGCCCGCGCGAATCGGCTCGCCTTGTTTCGTACATACATCCGCGTATTTTCGGATGGTTTTCTCCTCTATCCGCGGAACAAAACGAGAGAGAGAGAGAGAGAGAGAGAGAGAGATAGAGAGAGAGAGACCCTGTCCCATCCTTCCCCACGCTCCCTCTTTTCACCCGCTTCCAGTGTCCCTTATCCTCTCTCTCTCTCTCGCTCTCTCTGTGTCCCTCTGCTAGTTCCTCGGCAGCGTTCGCACGTCTCTGCGGAACGGGAGGCAACGGACCAGCGTTTAATGTAAATCGCCACGCACGGACCGCGCGCGCGAAAGCGAGAGGGATGCTCTTGAGCGCGAGGGGGTCGGCGCGGGGCAAAGTTACGAGCGAGAGAGGGGGGGAGGGGGTACGTGGAACATACATATGTAATAGGTAAATGTGTACCCACGCCCGCGTCCCTCGGACCCGTTGCTGCTCTCTTTCTCGCTCCCTCGTCCCTTCCCAACAATGTTGTTCACTGTGTCGAGCACGCTTCCACCCGCGCCTCTTTCGTCGGATACTTCTATCCCGGTTCGACGGTCGGTCGACTCTCTTTTTCGATCCAGCCTCGTCTCTGTCGCGCCACACGTCTTTTCTATAGCTCCAGCTCTTTTCACTGCTGACTCGCGCGATTGTCGACGCCGAAGTCAAAACCGAAGTCAACCGATCGAACCTATTGATCGGTTTCGTTAAGGGGCTGTGTACGCCTAGAATGAACGAAAGTACGGTCAACTTTTGGAATTTTTGCGGCTGGGTCTCGATAGGGAAAAATCATTGTATCGATCGAGTACAGAACGGGTATTGTTCGAGTATTTTAAGTAGGTTTTTGTACGCTGCGAATGGCTCTTCGATGTTTCTGAGTGATGCATGCACGTCACGCGTTTCGTTAGTGTAATAGTTTTTAATATTGACAGTATGGGTATGCTTCGCTTTGTTTTAAGAAGTAGATAACTTTTCATTGCTTAGCTATTATATATATTAGGTGGACTGGAAAGCAATGTCGTTTTTGCGATTTTAAATACTTGTTTATCATTTATCAGCTCATTGATTTTTCTGGCATTGAAAATTTGCACACATATTAGGTTGACCCGAAAGTTTCTTTCGCGAGTTGCACTCAAGTATTTTATGTGGTCGTGTTTATATAAATAGACAATCTAATTACATAGATATTCATGTTGTAACAGTAATGGAGCAAAATGAATCGTGCACAATTCAGTAATGTAACATAAAACATAAGCTATTGTGCATGTATTACTTATTAATAAAGCGAAAGAAATTTTTGGAACAACCTAATATAATGAATTAAAGATAGAAATTTATTGGAAAGTTTGAATTTAATGTAAAAGAAACGAGATTACTTTTCGGTCTACCTAATATTTCGTTTTATAAATGTTTCTCATTTGAATAAATGTTTCCTAAAGTCATTTTTCTTACGTACTTTCTTCTTCTGTTATGACAATTGCATCATTTACACAGATTTCCTCACAGTATCGCACGGGACAGGCTTACACACGTATTATTCAAGGGTAAATACGTGAACAATTGAACATTCTTGCAGGATTCTTTTTATGCTTAATATTATCCGAGTACCAAGACCCGATATTTAGCTAAAAGTACGATACAGCCAAGTATTAGCTGCCTGTATCGATAAAGTAATTAATACATAATTGATACATATAATGCATTCGCATAATATGGAATTCCGAAACAGCATTCCAAATTATGCTGTATTTTGCATAATAAGGAATTTCATATTATACAAAATACAGCACACGAAACTCTGAATATCTGTGTTACTTCATTTAAATGGACTAATTACAGTAAAAGAATAGATAGAGAAATATTTGTTCGATTCTGTTATAAAAGAGAGACACGTAAGTTATTATTGAAACAACAGTAATAAATAATACAGAGAAATAGCTTGGTATATAATATAACTTCACAAAACGAACGAAGATATGTTAAATATAATAAAAAAAATTATCTTCTACAAAATACAATGTTTAAAAGTAAAAATGTTACAATATGGTTATTCACTATTTTGAAAGTATTTTCGCAGTTTAACCATAGAAATTAATTTCGAATTGTTTTTAACAGACCAAATAACTGAGACATGGGAAAAATCATACGCTACACCAAAGACAATTTTAGATTTAATTTATTCCTCAAAATTTGAGGAATATTGAACAAGTTTCAAATATTTTGTGTCGACCGGGTAAAAGGAAAGTGGTATAAATAAGAACACAAAATAAACTTTGTTTGTTAACTTTAATATTTAATAAAATGTTAACTATATTATTACCACAGACCATTATTAATTCATGTTCATAAAAATTCATATTATTAATTCATATTCCATGGACCATACAGTAGTTCTTCAGCCTCAGACGAACAGTGGGCTGGGTCTTCTCGTAGAGTAAGTAGTAAAGTGGTTTCAGTGTACGGCCGTTACTCGTCCGTTATGATACAGAAATAGTGAGTAATAGTTGGAATATTCAACTGCATCGTTTGCGTTAGTAATAAGATATTGTTGCAGTCGCTGTTAAAAATGTTTGGAACTATATACGCGATAATATGGATATCGATTAGATTTACCCTGGAATACGTTATATTCTGAAACTGTATTAATCAAATAACAATATTCTATGCGTATGCAACTTTAAAAAAACTATAGAAATATGTTAAACCGTCATGAAGGTATACCCATCGAGGTTAATGGATTACACCATTTTCAAGACATAAAATAGTCGTCGCCTTCTAGATAATATTTAAATATGGTGCATTTAAATGGTCGAAAAAAAAACTGAGTTTGTATATGAATATGGATAGCCTGTAGAGTACAAAAATATTTACATTTGTCTGAAAATCGATTCATATAGAAAATGGCGGCTTCGTTGGGAGTTGCATTTTCTCGAACAATGGTGCTGTTGATGATTTTCGTTATCCAACTGTTTGAATTAAAAATCTAAAGGAGATTCTTATTCGTGGGCGTATTCTTTACAAAGCGATGTACGATTTCTTTATATCGGTTTCATCGTCTTCGAAATGTAAAGCAAAAACCAACTGCATTTGTACATGAAACAAAATAATGAAATTTTAACTGCTTCGATTTTGGTGTATTTCAATTTTTCATAAAGATTATGCGTCGAGTTCTAAAGAAATTATTCAAATTTTAATGAAGTGAGTTCCATTTGTAACTTCCTGAGTGTTGATTACTTCTGACCAAAGCAATCTGCGTGGTCCATTCTATTGAAAACATGATTCAACACAGTTCCTCCTTGCTAATTCCTCCTTCGAGGAGAAGGACTCGATTACTTTACTATTGTTACCAAGTAACACGTACATATTCATGTCAATTGTCCCTCAAGCACACAGGAGATCGTGAAAATTCACGAACGGATATATGCGTTAATAGTCAACACAAAATAGCTCTCTCTGGATGCATAACACCCAAAGTGCTAACGACGATGTAGTTGATGTGACACAAAACAAAGCTATGTAGAAAAAAGTGAATAATAATAAAGCAGTTAAAATGTTGTATTATTTCAAACTGTCATGCTTCATCTTCGTTCCAAATAAAATACACAGAGTGGTAGAGAATTTCTTCAAATACAAATGACGGATGTACATCAATCAAAACGCAACTCCATTTTTTCAACTTTTTGGGAAATGAAAAAAAATGTTTTGAAATTCAGATTTTTGAATTTTCTTCAAAAATCAAACCCATGGAAAAAATGGAGCTGCTTGCTTATTGCAACACACCCCTCAAATAGATCTAGCTTCACTCAAAACGACTAATCAGTAGATGCAATGTAAAAGAATATTTAACAACTTCACATTTTCCACTCCAAACAGTCGTAGCTAATAACTGTTTAAGATCTTGATGCAACGTTAAATAGATACAAAAAGTAAAGCATTATAGAAACAGAAGTAAATAATACTATAACAATTAAAACGATCTATTATTCTAATCTGTTATTTTCTACCTTCGTTTTGATTAAAATACACAAAGTCACAAAAAAATTATATTAGAATTTCTAAAAAAAAATCACTCATCAAGTGGTAATAAATTTCTCCAAATACGAAATAAGTTTCATCTCTAATGACTGACCAATCATCGCAATGTAAAAAAAACTCCATTAAAAAAGGAAATAACGAAACAATTGAAAGATTGTATTAGTTTACAGTTATTCTTTACCTTCGTTTGGTATAAAATACGCTCGAGCCCGGTACACAGTAACATTCATTATTAGGTGGGCTTTCGATCGGTTCCGTTCCGTCTCTTTCTATCGCGCGCGCGCACGAGCCGTCTCTCTGTTCCGCGCAGCTCCGCGTGGATGTTGGCCGTGGCTTCTTTTTCCCTCGGTTTTTTTCGCCCTGGCACGCCTCCGAGCCAACGAGTGATTTTTATAATCTGCTACTTGTTGCACGCCGGCGGCCGGAATGCGTCCCGCCCGGAAAAACCGGAAAATAGAGGAAAACAAAAGCGAGTGCGGAGGCCGGCTACATCCAGAGAACAGAACAGGGTGGCCCGGCCAATGGGGTGGGAGGACGGTTGGGGCGGCGAAGGAGGGGGTGAAAAAAGAAAAAGGCACCGCGGGACCAGTCGACGGACGCTCCGCGCGCGTGTGCGTGCCCGCCCGCGCCTGTAACCGTCGCTGTCCCGCGCTCCGTCCGCCGGGAACCGCTTTTCCGCACATTTTTTCCCCTTTTTTTACACCTCCGGCCCGATTCCGGGAATGCCACGGTGTTTCCAGTGAGATCTCATTCATTCCTACTCCGGGCAAATATTTATTCTTTTCGTTTATTTCATTACGAGTCGCGCACGCGACACGACAACTGAACGCGATTTGTAATGAGTACATTGCGGGTCTTTATGGAAAATAAAATATTTACAAAGGTACGAAAATTGAACCTAATTAGGAATTTATTTTACTTGGTAAAGACGATGACACGAATTCACTTTTAATATTTTGTATATTCTTGCACATTCAAATTTTCTATGAATGGAGAAAAATTTGCAGTTTAGACGTGGGACTAGATATAGAAAAGTACCTAAGAAACAACGTGAGACGTTTGTCAATCGAAAAGAGTGATATCAAAGATTAAGGCTAACGCAACAATCCTTAAAATAAATGGGAATGTGAAATGGAAGTTAGGAGGGAATATTAAAAGAAAAAGTCTGAGAATATATAATATAGAATACTAACTAAGAGAATGTTTATTTAGTTAAATAATATTAAATATACAGAGCTTATATTTATATATACATACATTTTTATCATATTAATAGATCTATTTTAGATCTTCGTGTTGTATCAGTACCCTTTGATCATTTGTTTGGAGTTTGCTAGCTTTCCTTGTGTCGATCTTTCTGTCTCCACATTTGGGACATCAAGAATGGAACAATTCACCATTGAATATCTTTATTTGGAAAATCAGCGTTCAATAATTCTATTGCGAATAGCACACCGCCATTTTAACGTCAGGAATCCTCCCTCGAAATCAATGATTGGTTGTTTGGTGCAGCGTTTTCAGCTGCACGGTGCCGTAATTGATTCGCTGCTATCAGAGAGACGATGTTCGATTATGACAGAGGAGAATATTGAACATATCCGACAGAGTGTTGAAGAGCCAGGAATGTCGACTCGAAGACTTACGGCGATCCCTGTAAGTACCTCGAAGATCGAAGTAGTTATTTTGAAGCCATTTACAACTCTTCCAATACAAGATCCACCTAGTACTTCAGTCTTGACAACTCGTATCTTTTTCTTGTGGGGTTGTTTCGTTAGATTGTAAGTACAATCATTTCTTTTTCGTGTCATTAATAATTGTTAAATATGAGTTGTTTTCTGTATGACCATTTCCAGTTAGGATTGTAAATAACTTGTAAATTTTCGGAGGAAGAATAATTTTATGAAGATGTGAAATAAAATGGCCATCGCGTTCTCCAAACTTAAAACTCTCTGATTTATTTCTGACTTATTCTTGTAGAGTTACTTCGTTAGGTTGTATAAGCAGTCTCTGGCTCTTGTTATTAATAATTGTTAGGTACCATGTTTTGTACGTAACCTTTCGCAGCTAGAAATGTAAATACTCCAGGCGGGACAATTCTATTTACCGTAGCAGTGGCGCAGTAATCTGGATTTGCAAAAGTAACTAATAATATTAAGCTGTTCTAATTATTGGATACAGTTTCTAGTAGGTGTATTTATAGTACGCGTGTTATTCTACTGATTGTGCTCTTATTGCAAACAGATCTATCGCCAACTAGTTTTCTCCCGCAGTTTCGCTTGCGTGGATGTCGGTACACAAAAAAATTGTTAGAATTATGTGTACTTCGCATTAGAGAGTAGAAAGTAAATTTATATATACAGCGGTAATTAAAGTGAAGGTATATTGTAACCATTTTTATTTTATTATGCTTTTCACTTATTACAGGTTTATTTAAATCTCATAAATATAGACACATATTTTGTTATTCTTAGTAGACGTAGAAAATATTTGCATTAGACATTTGGTACTTTTTTTACTTTAAAGATAGCATACTGTTTACAGTATCTATGTGTTAATGTCAAACTATGTTTCAACTGGTGATACTGTTCAATTTGGTTTCAACTGACGATGCTATTAATTAGATTTCAACTAACAAAACTTTATATGCATACAAAATAAAACTCCTTTCAATTTTTTCCTGTTAATTAAATGAATAATGTAAGGTTTACAGGACACTTCCTTATACTATACAGACTCATTCGCACACATCTCCTCGCATGACTGTAAATCGTTAGTCCTCTTCCGTGTTACAAAAACAAAAGAGAGTCACAATTATTTCTCTCAAAAAAGGAACAGTGTATATTTTTAGTTGATGTGGAAATAATTCATATTAGACATTTAGTATATTTTTGACCTGAAAAACGCTATTCCTTGTTAATTAATGGTGAATGGACAAAGGATACGCTAAAATAAAAAGTGGCAAATATATTTAGTAGCAAATCTTTATAACGTACATTTAGAATTTTTTTTTTTAACTTAAATATAGCGTTCCTCATTCATATAGGAGTATAAATGAGTCATAAGGCACGGAGATCCTTGGATCCACAGTCGACCGTTTTTCCTCCTTTCGTCGTTTGAACCCTTATTCTGGAAATGGGAAAGCGCGGATACTACATTAATTAGAGACGGATGGATAAAGGATACACAAAAGTAAGAAATGGTAAATCTTATTGTGTACATAAAATAGGTAGGTATTTTTAATAGACATATAAAATATTTACAATGGACGTTTATTAATTTTTTGACGTTAAAAATGACGTTCCCTATTAATTAGGGACGGATGGACAAAGGATACGCAACAATAAGAATTAGTCAATCATGTTGTTTGTAAATACGTGTTTTTAGTAGACATATAAAATATTTACATTGCATGTTTAGTACTTTTTTTGATATTAAAGATGGCGTTTCCTCATTAATTAGGGACGGATGGACAAAGGATGGGAGAAGGTAAGTAGTGGTAAATGGGTGGACGATACGGTCACTTTGTGCCCCGTGAGCACGGCGCGCAAAATGGCTTCCTCCTTTTCAGGAATTATTACGATGTAGGAAGTCTCGGTTAATGTAGTGGGGGTGGAGGTGGAGGTGGAGGTGGCCGAGCGCGGAGCGACAGTCGGCCGAAAGTTTAAAATAGAATACCTCGCGAGTAACTTTCATCGGTCGTCAAAAAATCATGCAGTGTCGTACCTAGCGGGGGGAACGCCGCCTCCCACCCACTACGAACGAAGTAGACAAGCGAAACGAAGGGGGAAGACACGGGGAACGCCGCGGGAACGAACCTCGGGAGAACGAGAAGGAAACGACGGGGAGCGTGGCCCTCCTCTCCGACGCTTGACGGTCCGTGTAACGGCTCTAGGATATGCCAGTGCTTCCCAACAGGTGTGCCGTGATTAATCTGTCATGAAAAATCGCGAATAAGAGAATTATACTTCTATCCTCCTTATCCAAAGGACGCCTTTTTGAGCATACCAGTTATTGCGCCATTGCAAATCGTACATAAATTTCTTGAAAATTAGAAATTAGTTAGAATGACCTGTAATTGTTTTCTGAATGTTTATATATCCTGTGTAAATGTATATTCATTAGAAATTAGTTAGAATGTCCTCTAATTGTTTTCTGAATTTTTATATATGCTATGTAAATGTACATGTATTGTTAATATGCACAGCTTACGTCTGTGAATGTATATTTATTAGAAATTAGTTAGAATGTCCTTAATTTCTTAATCTTTCTTAATTTTCTTTAATTTTTAATATGGATTTCATTCAATATTGAGATAATGTGACATTACAATTCTCTTAAATTTCAAATAATGAAATTTTCGATATTAGTAAAGATTAAAATATTTTATATTTTATATTAATTATATTATTTTGTCAATTTTCATTTCGAATTATTTCAGAATTGAACGCGCACATTTGTTCCTGTGAAACTAAGAAGACTGCTTTAATTTACTGTATTTTCAATAGCTGAATGTTTTCGATAATTTCTGCGTTGAAGTAAACTTTTTTTCAAGTGTTCTTTACCTTCTTATTGTCCATTTCTCGTTCCTCTTTGATATCGCATCTTCATTTAATGTTCAAAATTTATTCTAAATTGCACCAAAATGAAATATATTTTTTTCATAAAGAACACATTCATTTATTTATTTTATTTAAATTGTAACAAAGAACATTGTCATGGTACAAAATATATAGGATACGTCAAAATTATGTTAACACTTAAGTAAAGTATAACCATACAAAAAATGTAAACCATTTTCAAAAACTTTAGATGATAACCTGTTAGTAGTTGTTCAAAACATTGTTTCAAACGCTCAAGAGTTATGTTTAAAAAAACGCAAGTATCTCGTTAAAACTGAAGTTTTATTCATTTCTAAAACCACTCTTACATTTGAACTTTACATTTTGAAGTGTTCATTCTATTATGAAGATTTTTTGACAATTTAAATGTAAGACAAATTACTGTGAAATTTCTTTATAACGTTCACCCTAATCAGACGTCCATGCTTAAGATCATACTTGCCACTTGGTCCTCGATTTATCTAATGCGCATATCTAAAATGTTGCGCTAACATTCGATGAAAATAACATCTCTTTTATTAAAAATACCCTTGTTAATTATTGTCACTATTAAAAAGATGCTAAAACTATTTTATTCATACTGAAACTTATTTCGTTACGTCCGACTTGATAAACGTCTGGTACAATAAGAATGTCACGTAGGAAATGACATGCGCCCGTTAAGAGTTAAAATAATCTTCCCTATTTGAAGTGCTAATCAAGATGTGCCAAATTCTGTAATTGAATACAAATAAAGTAAAAATAATATTCGTTTTTATTGTGTTAATGCAATATTGCAACATAACTGAAATACATATAGCAATGTAAAATTATATATAATTTCAAAATAAATGATCATAAAAATATCTAATACTTTAACAAGTTGACTGCCAGACTAATCCTTACGAAAGATATAAGCCTGAACTTCGTTTCTTTTGGATTGAAACATATCTATATTGAATTCAAACTTGTACTTATTTTCACGACTTCGACAAATTCACGAATTCTATGCAGATTTATTTTTTCCAACTTTTCATCTTCAAAATAAATTTCTTTACTTCTTTAACACAGCAAACAACATGTCGATGAAATTTCATTGTCCATTCTACTCGTGAATGCTATTCACGGGGAAAATTGTTATTAAGATATAAAATTTCAAGAAACGTATAAAAGTAAAAATTCACAATCAAGCGACGTTTTGCATCGAATGAATATCAATTACAAATAAGTCATTGGACCGTGTTTGCACTCAATCATACAACATTTTCAATTTTAAATATGTGTAAAAGAAATACGATAGAATTTATGTAAATCTATCGCATTTCTTTTAAAACTCATTTTGAATGAGCCACGTGGATTGCAAAATTGAATTGATTAAATTTATTTAAACACAGTATCACCCTTAAATAAACCCAGAAATAATAGCTTTTAATGTCGTTTCTCGTATTTACAGGTAAGTGTGTATAGTAAGTTAATTAAACATTGTAAATAGTTGTAAATAATAAATCTCGTATTTACAATGAAACTCAGTTCAGTTATTATCTCCCCAAGATAAATCAGAGAACGAAAGGATTAACATATTATACAGGGTGTCCCAGCATCGGTGGTACAACCGAGGTGGGGTTGATTCTACATAAAAAAACGAATCGAAAATAAAGAATAAAATTTGTTCATTTGATGTTTCGTTCTCGAGAAAATCGGTTTTGAATATTCAGCGAGTACGCGTACATGTAACTATGGTTTAGATGGATGGATCCCGATACAAGTCATATGTCTGTTTATATTAGGTTGTCCTAAAAGTTTCTTTCGTGAGTTGCATTCAATTATTTTCTGCGGCAGTGTTTATATAAATAGACAATCTTATTTCTTAGACATTGATGCTGTAACAGTAATGGAGCGAAATGAATTGTACACAATTTTGTAATGTAACATAAAACATAAAATATTATGTACGCATTAATTATTAATAAGAGGAAAGAAACTTTTGGGACAACCTAATACATATGACACTTATAAGTAGTACTCATATCATTAGTATCAAGATGATGTGCTGTATTACTCATTTTTGTCTACGGATTTAGAGTGAATTTAAAGTCTGTATCGAGATCTATCCATCCAAACCATAGTCACGTGTACCAGTACTCGCTTACTATTCAAAATCGATTTTCTCGAAAACGAAACCTCAAATGAAAAAATTTTATTCCTTATTTTCGATTTGTTTGTTCATATAGAATCACCTCCTTCTCGGTTGTACCACCGATGCTGGGACACCCTGTATATGTATATTCCAAGATTAATAAACCATTTAGAAAAACGAAACCGTACAAGTGTTTTTTTATTATTCAAATACAATTACAGTCGCGAAGTGATTGTCGTTAGCGTGTCGCGAGGCGGAGGAGGTTGGGAAGCACTGGGATAGGCCACGCGGTTAGGTTCGACTTGGAAACGCCAGAATGTACGGGCACATGCACACGCGGTGCGAAACTGTGGCGCGCGCTCGATGCATAGTCGCGCGACTCGCGAGCGTGCTAGCGCGTGTGTGCCTGCCGGCGCGGCATGGCTCGGCGCGGCGCTGCGACCAGCCGTTCCGCGAGAATTTACCGCCGGTAACTGCGACCAGGCAGGAAGTTCTCGCGTGGCCGAGGAAAGATATTTCAGAGCTTTTGTTGATCACGCCGCCCGATTCCGTATTAGGAATTACCAACGCCACGATTCGATCCCACCTCTGTCCGCAGACTCGCGCCATACCAAGGGGACCCTAGGTCACTCTCATACCTCGCTGTAATCATCTTCATCCGAAATCTTCGGTACTCCAATCCTGTTTGTTGACTTATGTATTCTCGTATCATAGTCAACTTTTTATTTCATCAAATCTCCATAGGATGTTCTAATTCCTATTCCAGAATAACGGAAGGAAAGGTGTCCATCTTCTATCAGTTGACAACGTTATCCAATTACGAATATATACATGTTATAAGTATTATGTAAAAACTAAAAGAAAACGAGGAAAGAATATATTAACTTTGTTAAAAATGAACAATTCATTGTTATGTTTCAAAATTTTAAGAAAAAATAATTTACCCTAGGTCACTCTCCTACTATTCCAATCATCTTCATCCGAAATCTTCGGTACTCCAATTCTCCAAGCC
>NC_071976.1:12394870-12473748 GCF_026283585.1 Hylaeus volcanicus
GTATTAGTGACTTTTACAAAAGTGACATAAGTAAAAAGCCACTTTGCTTTGATTTGCTTTGCTTTGAAGAAATATATTTTCTTTGTTAAAAATGCACAATTCATTGTTATGTTTCAAAATTTTAAAAATGATAAAAAAATAATAAATTTCATAAACGAAAACTATTAAAGACAAGACAAATTTTAAAACATTCAGTTGGTTATAATGTTGTTTGTGTATAGTGTATAGTGAATTCATTGACAGGGTTTTCAAACAAGTCGATCGATGCCTTACTTAAATTTTGCTTTCATTAACCATTTAACTGCGAGACAATTTTTGCTGGAGATTCTAAAAGACGTAGAGGCGTAAATTTTTAAAAAATTTCAGCTTCCAGGGAATGACAAAACGAACCTTTTTTATATTTACAATTTATTCGTAGGATGTTTAGTTTCAAAAATAAAAATTCAAAACTTGGAATACCTTTTTCCTGACATCTCGTAATGGTCTGATCCTATTGCTGTTGTCTTTAAGAAAAAATAAACAATAGTCGAACAATCGAATTTAAGAAGAATATCACCTTATAGAGAATGCCACAATAAAACTTTTTTATATTTACAATTTATTCATAGGACGTTTAGTTTCGGAGATAAAAATTCAAAACTTGGAATACCTTTTTTCTGAAATTCAATTTTTTCAAACGAAATTCTAACTTTTCCATTTATATTTTCGAAAGTAAGTATCCTATAAATAAACTATACATATGAAAAAGTTTCGTTTCATCTAATATTAGATTGACTTCGACGATATAGTCCGATTGTCATTTTATCGACACTTCGAGTTCCAAAGAAACTAAACCTAAAGAAACATTATTGGTGGTAGATTTGTTGCGTGAATCCTAGTGGTGAATGAGAGTCACCTCTCGAGTGCAAAGGGTTAAAGACTGGCAATGTAGCAGGGATGTGTACCCCAATGCCGCAGCGCTAGGAAAAATCCTTAAAAAGATACAAAACAAAATATGGAGTTCACAAGGGATTCCGGTACTTAGCTCGATGAATCGAATAACAAAGAAAGGGCTAGTTTCCTGTTTTGGCTAGCTGGGGTAAGGATAGAACAGAGTTCAACAGTTTTAGGTGTAATAAGCATTTAGCTGCCGCTACGCGTTTGTATGCTATGCACGCTACACACTCCATGAACAAACAAACCATATTCCTCTGCTAAACCTACCGCGCCTGATCAAATGATCGTTTTCAAACTTTTACGCGCAATATCTTACATACAATATCATCACATCGTTACTTTCTCGAGTATTCTTACAATTTGTTCAATGAGTTCTTTGTCTGAAACTATAGACTTAACCCGTTGTTAATCGGTCACGAGTAAACTCGTGTTTACACTTGCATTATCTATTTCAATTTATGAAAACCAGGGCGATATAAAATATTGCAAGAGCTTTGATCATCGTGTTTTATATGTAAAATATTTCATTTCAATTCATTATGTTGGTAAAATATAAATAAAGTTTATTTGAGTTTATTTAGATTGTTTTAATTTCACATTCAATTACGAAATAATAGCCGGTGACATGAAGTCGCTTCTGTGTAAAATTGCTTGTCAACAATTATGTTGTTATTAGAAGATCGTGATTTGATTTTGAGAAAACTCAGTGCATAACGATAATTGCCTTATAGTTTTTTAGATACTCTAATAGGCATTCGTTATTTATAAACTTTTTAAAACTATTCTGAAATTGATCCTAAAGTGATATAAATAAAAATTTGAATACACTTTCTCGCTTTCTTTTTTCATAAATGAAAAATTGAGTGAAAACTTAGTCATTTGTCCTGAGTTATTCTATCGTATATTCATCATTATGTCTTTTCTCAGGCAAGAAAATACAGGGTGAAATCGAAAATTCGAAATTTCGTAGATAGCTTTACAACCTTACTACACTGTTGGCTCAATTGGAATAAATGTACAGGTTTTATTATACATAAAGAGATAACCAGAGAAAGAATTGCATGGCAACAATTTTTATTCCAGTTAGCCGAAGAACTTGGCACAAAATTTCAAAAATTGCAACAGAAAAATAAGGTTCAATTTCATGTGTGCGAAGAACTTGCCAAATGAGATATTACAAAGGCAACAAACCAACCACGATCAAAAGATTATCTAAGTATTTACGTTGAAACTATTTTACGACTCAAAGGTGGTGTAATCCATTAACCTCATTTAAAGTTAATTTTTCAGGATAGGAAAACGTGATTCGATCTTGAATCAATAAATTATCACTTCACAAAGACTTCTTATTAAATTGTATAGATTAATTAAAGAGAAATATAATTACAATGCCTATAAGAAACAAAAATATGTAACGATGAAAGAATATATAAGCAAATTAAAGAAATAAGTTTTATATACATATATATTGCATTTGGCACATTCAAGAAAAACGAAAAAGGAGCAGAAAGTATTACATATTCTTTCAGTAGGTCGCAGTCTAACATACCACTAACCTGCAATATAATAAGACACATCATTCAATAATCTCGATTTCCGTTTCAAAAACTTGAAACTTTTTTTACAGTTTCTTAAAGTTTCATGCGCGGGAATATTGTTATTTGATCAATACAGCTACGAAAACTAATATTTTATCATGACAATTGAATCGATACTCATATTCTATAAAGTAGCTTTTTAAAAAATACTCATTTCTATAAAGTAGCAGACGAATGACGACAGAGAAACGCTTCAGTCAGGACAGAGCTGTACACTAAAACAACTTGACAACTACTTAGAGTGACTCGAAAAGAGTCAGCCCTTCGTTCGTCTGAGGTTTCGCTCTAGCAGGAAAAAGTGTTACCTTGAAGTTTCTCTTACCTTGTTTTTGAAACTACCTTTTTGTTACCTAGCTGACACGAGATATTGTAGACTTAATCAAATTTTTAAGAAATATTCAACATAGAATTATCTTAGCATATTACTTTTCCAATATCTTAATTATTTAATTTCTTATAAATATTCAAAGTTGAATTTTGTGTTTAAAATGCGGAAGTTTTTAATTTCTGTTTTATTAGAAGAGACTTTGGGAAATGGTAAATATCCATTTTCTACTATTTTGACATTATTTGATTTTATAAAGTATAATTTTATACCATTAAACTCGATTTATATTTGTCCTAATTCGCGTGATTGAATGCTTTTATAAAAGTTACCGTCTTTTAAAAGGTTTACGATACTTTTGACGAGTTTTCGTGATGTAAGAACGGTTTTCTATAAAAAGTAGTCGTATGTAAGTTTAGAGTGGCCAGTCTTTAGTTTGGTCATTACTTCTTTTTCTTCTCTAATTTTGGCTTGTTCATATATAGTTTTGTATATCTTTTGGTAAATATATTGCAGTAGACAAAACTGTTAGGAGTACGAAAAATTTTTATCGCGTAATTTAGGCTCGATAGTTTCCTCGTGTGGTCGAGCGATGTTTCATTGGTTTCAAACTGCACACTGTTTGCAGAGATTGCGCGGTATCTTCCAGTAATAATTCTTTACTACTGTATTCTGAATTAGTTTTATTGTCTTCAGTATATGGTTGTTTGTCGACTTATGTTTTCTCGCATCATAGTCAACTTTTTATTTCATCAAGCCTTCATAGGATGTTTTAATTTCTATTCCAGAATAACGGAAGGAAAGGTGTCCATCTTCTATCAGTTGACAACGTTATCCAATTATGAATATATACATGTTATGAGTATTATGTAAAAGCTAAAAGAAAACGAGGAAGGAATATATTTTCTTTGTTAAAAATGAACAATTCATTGTTATGTTTCAAAATTTTAAGAATGATCAAAAAATAATTTACCCTAGGTCACTCTCCTACTACGCTCCAATCATCTTCATCCGAAATCTTCGGTACTCCAATTCTCCAAGCCTCCGGAAACTTTCAAACATACATTACCAGCGTTTCAATACACCACCGTATTAGTGACTTTTACAAAAGTGACATAAGTAAAAAGCCACTTTGCGTTGCTTTGCTTTGCTTTGCTTTGCTTTGAAGAAATATATATTTTCTTTGTTAAAAATGATCAATTCATTGCTATGTTTCAAAATTTTTAAAATGATCAAACAATAATAAATTTCACAAACGAAAAACATTAAAGACAAGACGAATTTTAAAACATTCAGTTGGTTTTAGTGTTGTATTTTTCAAAATAAGCTAGCTCATAGAAAGTGGAGGAAATAATTGACTCTGTGTGTAAATAATAATATTATACGTTGCATGAAGGATATTCGATATCCAAGAGGGAACAATCAAGCATTTTTTTTTACAAAATACACAATAGTTTGGAAGGAAACATACCATAAAATAACATTATCATTCATTGCAATACAAATTTTGAGTTTGTATAAGAAATGGCAATTTTTTCTACTACCTCAAAGTTTGACGCGTAAACAGTTATTCATTGCATGAAGAATATTCGATACCTAGAAGAGAATAATCAACCATTTTTTTTACAAAATACACAATAGTTTGAAAGGATAGATACCATCAAATGACGTTATCACTCCTACTTATCGAAATTTCGAGTTTTCATAAAAACGAACGCGGTTAACCCTTTCGACCCTAGTGGTACATATACGTCCCAGTGAGTGCATCTAATCGCTGTTGATCAGATTACGACTGAAACTCACACAAATATTAGGTAGACTGGAAAGTAATGTAGTTTCCTTTACATCAAATTCAAACAAATTTTTAATAAATTTCTATTTTTAACCAATTATGTAATCGCCCTCGTTATTAGCAGCCTTTTGCTATCAGGTGTGCAAAATTTTGAATGATAGATTGATAAAAATCAATGAGCTGATGAGTGATAAACAAGTATTTAAAATTGCAAAAACGATATTACTTTCCAGTTCACCTAATATATGTTACAAGAAAATGAATATGATTTGCGCTGGAATAAATTATTCTTTTTTTCATTGCAGCCTCTGATTTATAGCCAACGCAAATTAAATACAGTTAATTAATGAAAGAGAAACAATATCAATTTAAATAAGAAACAGGAAGGTGATAAGGGTTTAAAGGTTACAGTTGTGGGTGGTCATGTTTGAGCACGAGTAGAGGCAAACATGTTGTCTAAACGGTGAACCGTTTGCGGTACAGTTGCACGGAGTCTGTACGCGCGTAGCTCTGATTTTCACTCTCCACGCCAATGAATGACGTAGCGAAGATACTCCGGGGTGGCGGTGGCGGCGGTGGCGGCGGCAGCGGGCCGATTCGCTCGCTCATATTCGCTAGAGCTCGCGCTAGCTCGCCTAGCCGCGCGCGCGAGTAGAGTACACACGGTCCATGCGCATGCGCAGAGGCGATTGCGCGCCGCGCCGCGCCGCGACTCGACTCGACTCGTCTCGGCTCTCCGTGGCTCGCCCTCCCCGCCGCGAAGGTGCATGCATGCATTCTATGCGGCGTGCACCGCATTAGATGCATTTCTAAGTCGCGCCGCAATAAATCGCTGAAATAACCAAGTTGGAGAGCCCCGCGCTGACCAGCGTGAGCCTCGAGACCGCGGACCCGAGTGACATCCGACGATCAACCACCGCGAACCGATCGCGATCGATACCGATCGAGGAAACGGGTGATTTTCCTTCACGCGGACTTCATTACTCCACCAAGCAGGAAGAGAGCAGGAAGAATCGCTGCTCGCGCGATTTAACGACGACCTGGACCCCGGGGGAGGAACACGAGCGTGCGAAGAAGGGGTTGCTCGCAGAGAAGCCTGATCCGGAAGCAAGAGTCGACGGGCAGGAAGTGAGAAAGGTTACCCGTTACCGTACCAGCGAGACGGTCGCGCGCGAATCGCGCTCGTGGACGCTACTTCCACGGGAAAGGGCTGCCGCGGACGCGAGACCGTTTCGAAAGAGGAAGAAAAGAATACGACGCACCGAGTCACGTGCGAACCAGTCCCTCCCACTTACGGGTCTCCGTGCCGCAGATTTCAGTGCGCTGAAAATCGCAACGTCGCGAACCTCCGGGACAGAGCTCTGCTACGCTGGCGAACCTCTTTCTCCAAAGTGACCCCGAGGTTAGTCCGGATCCGGAAGAGTCAAGGATTCAAGCTCGGGGAGGAAGATCGGAGAGCGAAGAGGACTGTCACCCGGTCGCGAGTGAACAGCGGATCGCGAGGGTCGATACACGCCTCGGGAAGACGACGAACGAGGATAGACGCGTACGGCCCTGGTGGTGTACATTTTGCCCGGCACGGCGGCTCACGAAAAACCTTCCTGACCTGTGTCGGTGTTAATCAGGAAGCACGCACGTTTTTCGCGCGAGGAGACGCGTAGGAGACGAGATTCGAGCGGCGACTGTCGGCTAGCTCCACACAGTGTCGTCCTCGACGCAGCGTCGAGCGGAACCCGCGTTGCCGGAGCGATGCACGCGGCGATCGGTGCTGGTCTTTGAAAGAAAACGGGAGAAAGTGGGAAGAGTATCGGCGGGGTCTGGTCTAGGTCCAGCGTCACCGCGATTGTTCGTGCCGAGTCGCGTCCGATAACAGCCTCGTCGCGCGTATGAAGGTGCGCTTCCGCGTTTACGTCGACGGGTGTTCGTCTCTCGTGATTAGTCGCGCGAGTGCCGTGAGACGGGGACCGGATCGGTATCGCGGGAACAGTGTCGGATGAACTGGGAACACGGACTCTGCGAATTGGAAGAGGATGGTGACGAGGACGACGACCACCACCACCGTCGCGAGAACGTCCAAGACGATGATAACGAGAGCCTGGTAGAGACCGAATAGTCGGGAGTCCGAGTTCAGGTAACACTTTAGGGCCAACACCACGGTAGCCGACCAACAACGATACCTTTCACAATTTTTTCTATCGAATCGATCTCTGCTCACACTCTTAGCGTTGTCTTATCTCTACTTGTCTTATTTATTACGTTTCTTTTTCATGCAAAAAAACGGTAATATACGGAATCTAGTCAGGCGACCCCCCGCCGTACGCTGTTCTACGGCTCGCAGGTTTTCTCTGCATGGGTTAGGCCGTGATGAAACATTGAAGCATTTATACGAAGAGTAGAAACCGCGGAGGGATTTGCAAAAGTATCGCAACGTCGAATGTGACGATTTTTCTGTAAAATTTATTTGAGAAAAGTTAGCAAGGTGTGATCATCTTTACGGGCTTTTCTTTAAAATAATTTGACCAAACAAAAAATCCTCACGTAGAAAGATAGACAATTGGATTACGAAAGATAGGTTAAAATTTTGAGTCGCTGCATTAATTTGAAAAACGTGATTTTAAGAAAAGACGCCATCCACGAAAACTTGTATAGCTTCGTTGGTCCTCGGCCAATTTGCATCAAGTTTTAGGAGAATATTTTTGAAACTTTAATGGTTCGAAAAGTGTAAACAGCGAGATCGATTTTTCAAAGCTGTTACCGTGGTGTTATTCATTAACAATCGACGAGACTCTCAGAGTGCTTCGCTATCGTCACCGAAGAGACCCGACCATGATCGATCTATCTCGCAAGCTCCGCTTTCTTTTCACTTTCCTCGCTGTTATTAACCCTGTGCGGTTGAGAGGCGAGTATCCTGGCCGATCGCCTCTATCTTTCCAGTCGTTGGGCGACTATACTCGCCAACCACGTGGGCCACATTTTTAACAAATTAAAGAATATTTGTATTCTCAAATAATTGTTTAAATATTTGCTGGAAAGGAAATAAGAATATTTTACTTTGACAAAGAATGTTTTTCAACTGCTGTTAAATATAATACTTCAATTCAGACGAAGCAATACTTTTTGTGTTTTAATTACATATCTTTTTGCATTTATTCAATATTCATTTGACTCTGCATTTTATGTTATTAATTGATTATATAGAATAATTTTTAACTCCAATCAAATATAATACCTTGATTCGGTCGAAGCAATTCTTTCTAAATTTCAGTTACAAAGTTACTAAATTCAGTTACTAAAATTCAATTATATGTTCGTATTTATTCGACATTTATTCAATTCTATATTTTACGCTACTGTTGTATTATATTAATTAGTTATAAATCATAATATTGTCTGTTTAGGATCGTCAATAGAAAATTTACAAAATACTGCATCGAAAAATATTGATCACAGCAACAAATTTTTGTTCAAAGCTTATGGGTGGATCATACCGTTCGGTAAAGACACTATTTCTAATAGTTGTATGAATGACAATCTTGGTAATGACATAATTTCAGTCAATAACCGCAAGCAGTACAGCCAACGTTAAGCGTGCTCCAACCGCAAAGGGTTAACAGAGGGGAAGTATTGGAATCGGTCGAAATTTGGCACCCCACTGCCGCCAAAAAAGAAATCCGTGCCCACGCATGTGTACGCGTGTATATATGTGATGACCACCGTTTGCTCTATACCTCACGAGTGGTTCATCCAACAATCATGAATTTTTGTATGTTGACTTTTATTTACGTAACATCGATGCAATTAAATTGTATAAAAAATACTGTCCATTCGTTTGTCTCTGTTTTTTTTTTGATTTCTTAAAAATTCAAAAATTTCAAACGTTGATTTCTATTTGTAGGAAATTAATGCCGTTACATGTTTTTTAAATTATATTCGTATATTTGAATGGGTGTACGCTGATACTTGTTTTGACTATCTATTTGAAAAAAATGAAATAAAACGATATATCTACCGTAATTTATCATCGATATAGTTTTCTTCATTTTGTATAATGGTTCTTGTTTGTCTATTCATTTTTCGATCACGTTTTTACAGAAATTCTTTTATTTCAATAAGTAGAATTCTATTATACTAGGCGTCTTTGGACAGAGTCGTCATTTTTCAACTAATGAGGTGGTTTTGCAAACTTTTAAATAATTAGTAGTTCGATAACCATATACGAAGAGTAAGGAAATTAAATTCTTCGTGCACAAATGAATCAATTTTTGGCTAGCTACAGTCGCGACTGAAAATATAAAAGATTTTGTTCCTCATTTGCTAAAATATAACAGGAATATTTTAGTTGTTATTTCTAGGATTAAATAATTAATAGACATGTGAAAAATCATACAAAACAAAGAAAACATATCAACGTTAAGTGATTGCAAATAAATTCTTTCACTTTGCACTTATTGAAAAGAAAAAAATATGCTCGTATTATTTATTGATCAATCTGATATATCAGGATTATATTGTTAGAGGACAGGAAAGAAAAGTAAAATGATGTTATTGGAAACAATATTACCCAAAGAGTCTTGCGAGATGATCGTCAGGTTTTTCGTTTGAGATCGATCGTCGACGAGTCTCTCCGGAAGAATCTCTTTCGCGCTGGAATCTAACAACTATTAATATTCCTTGCTTGCAGACGTCTGACCGGGTACACGCTTTAGCCGCAAAACTAACAAACCGAAAGCACGGAGATTGGAGGAAAATGGCTGCTACAGACTAAACTCGAAATCCCGCGCTTCTAGTTGCATCCCTCTGCCTTCCAATCGCCGCCTAGTTTTCACGGCGTTGCTTTCTTCGTTGCTTCGCTGACCCCGTAAAACACACGCTTCGCACCCTCGCTGTTCGCCACCGGCGACCGAAAAGTCCGAGAGGGTGTTCTGGTTTAATCGATTAAAAAAAAACGATGTTTTAAAAATTGTATTTTTAGAAACTTCAAAATTTTTAAAGATAATCTGAAAATGGATGTTTTGAAATTCGAAAAATTTACCAAAATACAGAACTTTCTGTTAAACAGACATTTAAAGTTTGCTCCCTACGACGTAAACAAGGGAAGCCTAAAGACAAACTTTAAACGCATTTTTCTTGAACCAACTTTTTCCGCCCTTGTGTGCTAAGTTTCTCCGACTTAAACCGATGATTTTCCGAAAGAAGATTTTTATTAGAAAATCACGAAGGAAAATTATAAAAATATTACAAATTATTAATTTTGTCCGCACCGTGAATTAAAAAAAGTTATATAGACTACACATTAAAAGCTTCACCACATCGTCAGTATTTAATATTTAGAACAAAAAAACTCTACGTCATTTTCCACAGAATATTATTTCATTCAAGAATTCCCACGTCTGATTTGTTTCAAATACGTAACCTGAGAGGAGATAAAAACACAGTGAGAACATGTCGCAAAAATTACAAATCGTTCAGACCAATGTCTCCATATTTATCGTGGAACAATTTTCAATGAAAAAAATACATGTTATGACAAAATCTTGTTTCACTACTCCTTGCAGTTTCAACAATAAAAAAAGTCTAGGAAATCGGTTATTTTTCAATCGTTGAAATCAGAACACCCCCTTAGGAAAACCCGCAAGGAAGATCGTGAAACGGCGACGCAACTATCGAAGATCGACCACGGGCGCGAAACACGCCAGGCATTCGCGGGACGATCGATCGAATAGGTGCCGGAAACGAAGGGTGGTGCACGGAAAACAAGGGCGAGAGAGGGCGGTGTAGAGCGCGGGCGGGTGATTAGTTGCTGCGTTTTGGAAAACAATGCGTTGAATTTTCGACGTCGATAAATAATACAAGACAAATAAAGTGTATCGTCGGGGAAGAGCGAAGTGGCGATCGTGTACACGAATAAATAAACAACCTTCGGCGTATGTATTGCGCACATCGAATAAAAACTGAATAAAATATAACGTGAGTGCAGACTCGTGTTTCGATAACCCCGAACGCTCATTATCCTTTCAGCGTCTACAAAAATGTATCAAGCTTCTGCCACAAAGCAGTTTCACGAAGCCGAAACACGTCAGAATCTTTGATATCGATGTATTTTCAATTTACGGTGGGCTCTAAACGAATCAAATTGTTGGAATGCAACGATTGTCACTTTCAAGTTTTGAGGAAAAGGGTCTGCTTTTCCTTAAAGCAGAAAGAGGGGTGGGGTCCTAGCAGGGACAGAAAGCGACGACCCTCAGTCCGACAAAATAAGTCAAGCGATACGGGTCGTTGTGAATTCGGACACTTCTTCCTTGAACATTCTTATATATTGTAATCTTTAAGAAAATAAATTTATAAAAATAAAATTCTAACACAAATCAATAACTCCCAATGGTCCATGTCTGAGGTGCCTACTGTATCGTAATTATAATTATCGTTATGTCAGGTAATAGTGCCTCTACCGTGAAAGTTTACAGAATCATTAATGAATGACTCGATCTGTTAACCTAGACCTTGGCTGTGAACGTGGAAGCTTCTGTAGAAATGTTCTAAATAGGGCCCTGTAGTTCCTAAGCCCAGCACTATCCAAGATCCTCCTCAGAGTCAATCTTACTACGTAAGATCTCTGCAAACGTAGATAAAAGCCAGTAGGTAAAAGAGGATGGAGAGACACTGAAGAAATAACGTGAAGTGCTGCAATATTTCAAACATAATAAAAAGCAATTTTTTCTTACAATGGAAGTACTTGAATTACGAAACTTGCGATTCAAATGTCACTTTGTGTCTGTGTAAAGCGTAATGGATTATGGATAGGGCAATTGCTGTTTCTAGAGGAAATTCACTTTGAACAGATGAATTCTGTCCTTAAATTTTCTACGACCTTTTTTCGCTATAACTTTTCAATCACTAAACGACACTTTTGTATTTGTGTTGTCAAATACTTTATTTCATTCCCTATGACATTCCTTGTGAAATGAAGTAGTACTTTTTGTGTTCTTATAATTTTTTTTTATTAGACTATTAATCCTGCTACAGAGTTATTAGCAACATGCTCATTACCGAGCATATTAGCAATTAAATTATAATTAAATCAAACAGTACACATTACAGTATCACACAGAACTTAAACTTGGATACAATTACTGAATAAGTACAGTATTATCTGCTGGTAGATTAGAAACAATATGTGACTTACGACGATAAACCATGAGATTTTAGAAACTTGAATGTATTAGTAAACTGCGGATCTTTATGCATTTATAGGAAATTTGAATGTGCAAGAATGCAAACAATATGCAAAGATATAAAAAAAGATTGAAAGTAAAGTTCATGTTATATTATTTGCAGAATAAAATAAATTCCTGTTTAGGTTCAAGTATTGTAGGAATGTTCGCGAAGATTTTATTTTGCATAAAGATCCACAGTCTAGTAATTAGTAATAGTTGAATTATTGGTTTGCTGAAAAATACATCGATCGTATGAGGTGTATTAAATATTCTTATAATTCCTAATGATGTATTCATTTTATACTTTTAAACAGGTAATTGTGTAGTAATACATGCCAAAATATTATTTCAAATTGATCATTTATTCTTAATCGATTATTTAAATAATTGATTATTTATGTTTGTGAAGAAGACCAAATAAAATATCAGTTAAAATGTCTATTGATTTCGTTTTAAGATGTAAATAAGAACATATAGTTATTCTGGAGATTCTACAGAAATTTACCATTGTGTCTAAAATACTCAACAGAACAAAACAAATACTTTTGTATACTAAGACGCTGCTTAACGCGAGGGATACCTTCCAATAACTTTCAGTGCTAAACGAAACAGCGTTAAACAAGGTCATCTTGAAACATAAATAATGAGGATAAGTGCAACAGAACGAAAAATAAGAAAATTGATCAGTTCTTTTTTTGTTTTATTTTGTAACATTAATTGTTAAGTAGTTTTTTAGTATATCAATTATAGATTGATTTATAATTTAACTAAATTCAATGATTATAAATCTGTATGTACTTACGAAATGTACTGCGTAAACATTTTTCATGATAAAATTAAAAGACTGTATTTTTTATTGCTTTCTTTTTTATAAATATTCAATTTTCAAAATTGTAACTTAACTTGTAGCTTTTGAGGTATAAAGATAGATGTAGGTATATGTATATTTAATGCTTGATCGAGGAACTAATGTGACAAAATTCTAGCTACGATATTCTCACGCTTTCTCGCAACCAATGCTTTCTAAACGGTGTAGCTTCGAGAATAAAATATCCTTGACAACGGCGTGATCTCGATGCAACAACTAAACTTCGAATAACGCATGAACGAACACACTGCGCAGTGACTTGTCCGTAATGTTTACTCCATCGAACAGTTATTAAAATGAACTCCTATTCGATCAACGAAAAACATAATTTCATCTTACTAGGTAGACTAAAAAGTTCGTTCATTTTATTAACTTTTGTTCGATTGTCTATTGTTTAAAGTCACTCGACAATGAACACTTGACCTTACTTTTAAACTAATTATCTTTTTACTACGAGTTTTTAAGGTTTTTTTAAGATTGATTTTTCGAATTTTAATCTCCTTCGCTTTTTACAAAATTCGATAAGTGAAAAGAGCTTCGTTTCTAAAAGGGTTTTTAAATGTTATCATTTGGATCAATTTTTTTCGTCGAACGATGAGGAATTCCAATGAGATCATGAATTTGTCCAAGAGACGTAAAAATATCATACAACATAATGAAGAATATGCCACCGAGTAAAGAATAATTTCCTTGTTTAACAAAAATTGCTTTTTATCTGCGCGTTGCAATCCGAACGAATTCTTTGTTCAACCTATAATTCAGATTGTGCATATTATTAAACGATAAAGTCATCGAAAACTGTACATCTATTATTCGTTCTTCTACATTTGTATCTAGATAAGAAATTTATTTATCTCTGCTTAAAATATACAGTGATTTACACCAGTTTTCTAACTCCTTCGTATAACAGAGAAAAATATTCCTTGAAAATGAAATAAATAATTCTGTTACAATAAATATTCCTGTTACATCTGCCTTGAAGCTCATTTTACTCTGATTTACCTTGTTATGCTTTAATTCGATATTAGTCAAAAATTTATCTCTGTTTTCCCTCTTTAAAGCGGAGCTAGGTAAATATCTGTTTGGAAACTTCCCCGCACAACTGTATAATAAAATATATAATAAATACAATACAATTCATTAATTATCAAATCAAAACTAATATTAATCCACTTACGTCTAGAGCATTCCATACCCATTTTCATTTGATTAAAAAACAAAATCCTGAGGTTCCTTTATCAACGTTATTAACATTATCACGTTTTACAATACTACATTCGATACAAAGTTTTTAAAATTTGGATTTCATATAGTTTGTTTTTGAAGTAGATACACATGTGGATGATACAAGTATATTCTGAGATATTAACACTTTGCACTCGAGAGGTGACTTTCAGTCACCATTAGGTTTCACGCAGCAAATCTATCAGCAATAATGTTTCTTTAGATTGCATTTTTTTGGAGTTCGAAGTGTCGATAAAATGATTGTCGATGAGGTAAAGGTGACCTTATTCTCAAATCTAGATAGCTTAGAATTCATGGCAATAGAATGCTAAGAAACATCTCGAGTTGCTGGTAGATACCAGAAAAAAAGGCCTCGAATGCGAAGGGTTAATGTTGCCAGTCCGACAAACCGTTGTTTTAGGAAACAAGATTGAAGATTTTCGAGCACAAGGTATGTAACAAGTGGAATATGGCACATACCCTTAGCTTTGTATTAAGTTGTCCCAAAAGTTTCTTCTGTGACTTGCATTCAGTTATTTTGTGTGGCAGTCTTTATACAATTATACAACCTAATTTTTGAGATGTTAATGTCGTAATTGTAATGGAGCAAAATGAATTGTACGCAATTCAATCATATAACATTATACATACATGTTGTGTATATATATTACTATTTAAGGAAATGGAAAAAACTTTTGGGACAACCTAATATAGTCGATCTAACACTAAATTCGCTAAAAAAATGTCCTTCCAATATTTCTTGCAAACACATACATCGATAGTTGATGAAACAAATCAAAGTTAAAAATAAACCCGCATAAACCACATATATAACTACTACACTTTCAAACTTTTATATAATTGCTAAGTATACTTTCGTCTTCATACTTAATAAACGCGTTGTAGGTATTTAACATTAATATAACAAAATAATACGTAATTTATATTTAATTCTATTTTCATTTAATTTATATTTCTGGTTTACTCTATTTCATATTTCAAATATTACATTTCAAAGCCATTTCAGTTTACATTTAACAGTTTCAAGATAGTGTACAATAAATTTTACTTATTTACATGGGTATATTCATGTATCGTGGCCCAAGTCTATTTCAGTTACGTTGTACGTTAACAAAAGCCTCAACGTCACAACATGCTGTGTTGATACAATACTAATCGTCCATGATGATGTTATTAGATATTTCGCTGTATTACATCAATTAACATATGGAAAAATTTGATCCGCAAATACGTTAAGGTAGTCGTTCCATGGATTTATTTAATGGAAAGTTTTGATAAAACTTCACTTGAGTGTTCCTTAAAATATTTTTTCAAGAACACTAATATCCACGGAAGAGTGCAAGCACATATTGCCAAAAGAATAATAATTCGCGATTAAAAAAATTGGGAAAACGCTGTACTATCGTATAAACTTTAATTGAACTTTCATAAGGTTATTTCTTGCTTATTTGCATATTCGTGAATTAATTACTGTTTCAACTAAACAATACGGATTCAACGAACAATACATAATCAAATCTATTGAGCTATTAAATGTAAGGAAATGTTATTCGGAGATTCTGTGAAATATCTCTAAAATAGAATAAATTTTATTCTACATTTTCGACTCAATTTTTTACATATGTATTTACATAATAAATTTTGTCATAATTTGACATTTTTACAAGTCACCCGGTGAAAACGATTTAAGGTTGTTGTTTTAAGAGGTAGTCATGTTCAAAAGTATAAATGGAAACTTTTGTAGAAGTACAGTCTTACTGTTCTCACACGCATCCATAATAAATCAATATATCTACACATACATTCATGATAGTTGAAAAATGATTATGGCAACAACGCTGACTGTTACCGCACAACTTCTCTACGTTCAGTTTCAGATTATGATGAATTATATCTGAGTAACAGCGTGGTCAATAATTGTTATTTTTTTTTTTTATGATTTATAATATCGGTTTTCATAACATACCAAATTTTCAGCAAGTTCCTAAATTGCATTTCGATTTAAATTGAAAGACTTCACATGAAAATCTGTATGTTAGATAAGCGTCTCTGTAAAATTACAACATTTTATTGTGTTTTTTACAATTGAAATGGCCAATTTTAATCGAAACAGGCTCACATGATTCATGTTGAATTCAAAGAACAATCAAGCAAAGTTTTGTTAAAACCTTCCATTAAATAAATTCACGGAACAACTACTTCAAACAGAGCCAGAAAAATTTTTTTCCGAATACCATAGATATTTAATTAAAAACCTAACAAAGAACAAATTCCAAATAGATTTAAAACACTCGATTAATTCCATTTAAAAATTCATCGCAATCATAAATATTTATTAACGAACACTGCTAACGTGGGACTAACTGTTCATTATTATTGCGAATCGTTCCGTCGATGGTAGATAATTCTTTATTTACGAAGAAATGTCTGGGACACCTCAATACGTTTCACCGATTTCTCGTTCGATACTTTATGGACACCGCCTGCTTTTGAAAAGCGAGACACAGTGTATTCAGCTTCCCACGAGCATCGAAATGTCACCTACACCGATAGAGAGCGGCGCTGCATACGTTACGATTAAATTTACCTGACTGGAAACGCGACAATGTCGCAATTCACGCGTCGCGTATTCGGTTCACCCCTATGGGGAGCCCCACCCCTTTCCGCAGCCCTCAAATTAAACCCTTAAACAGGTCCGACCCGGCGGCACCTCGAGTCTGCCGCCAAGAGAGGAGATAATACTCTGGCGAGGGGTACAGCGAACTCAGGGCGAGGGGGTCCGTGATCTCTGAAGAAGATGAAAAGAAGAAGAACCGGGAGAAAGAATGAAATAATTTCGAATAGGTCATTGCTCGCCCTTTGCGCACTTACTCCCTCCCCGAAACGCGGTCCATCGCGGACGGGGCTTCGAATTATCTCCAGGGGCCCTCTTCCGCCCCTTTTTTTCCAAAGGTGGCCAGCTGCGAGATCACCTTTTGTCTTTTCTCGATTTTTCATATTCAATTGATATTAAGTGGACAGAATTTACTCTCTCTTTGGTCGATTTGTACAACAGTGTGAAATACTTAATGTAAATTTATTTGGTCTTGAAGCTGAAGCGTAATTAAAAAATAAAAGTGAATTAATATTGGGAGATTTTGTATGTTTTGACCTTTGTTTTTGATTTTTTTTAGGGGAACAAACTTGAGGGGGATATTACAATATTATTGTAATGTAGTTTATAATAAGTTGGACAATTGTAAATGTACAACATATATTACCTATGTGTATGTAGATACATATTACGATAATATTTGTAATGTCATACAATATATGTAGATATTGCGTATTGTATATATTTTTAAATATTTATATCACATACAATATAGTGTATACTCTATTATATTCGTATGTATCATATAAAGTATATACAGTATATATATATATATATATATTACATTACAATAATATTTGACAATATATCTGGAAATGTATTAGTAAATAATCAAATTCTTAATTTATGAGATCATGTATATATAATCCAATAACATTAATAAAAAGCTACTAATGTATCGATAACACTTATGGGAAAGTAATGTCTGTCATTCTCTACAAGAAGATATTTTTTTTTAAATTCGATTGATTGACTGTTGTTTTTTTTTCTGAGACAACAGCAACAGGATCAGACTACTACGAGATCTCAGACCAAAGATCTTTTAAGTTTTGAATTTTTATCTCCGAAACTAAACGTCCTATGAATAAACTGTAAATATAAAAAAGTTTCGTTTTGTCATTCCCTGGAAGCTGATATTTTTAAAGAATTGATTTAACATTTCTCTGATATCATTTCTCGAGGGCGTGTATATAAGACCTTCGCAGTATTATTTATTTGAAGTCTCACTTTGTGTAATACTTTTTAACGCAAAATTTGATGATTTATCCGAATTTGAATAAAAATATGAAACATTCCATATACAAAACTGAAGGTGACTCTAATATCTCGATAAAAAAGCAAGGTAATAAAAAACAGATTAGGCACTGTATGTCCCCCTAGATATCATACAACTTTTGTTTGAAACATTTTGTCATACCACGAATACCTTACAAGTTATTCGAGGTCGTAATGGTAGAAGACTCACCCTGTATACATGAAACCTCTGGTCGACTTCAAATTTATGTGCGGTCTTTTTTTCTCGTGTTTCTTATACTTCTGGAGTTTAACTTTATACTTCTGGCTTCATCTTACGACAATCCGCAAATTTCAAACACCCTCAGACCTTTAAAATTCTATACTCCTCATTAGTCCTACCGCATCTTGAATACGCATCTCAGATCTGGAATCCATTACAAAGTGGCCTTACGAAAATGATTGAGAGTGTTCAGCATAAATTCTTAAGGCACGTTTCTTATAAGATAGGTACACCTATGGATATAGCATACCACGACTATGACAGTATATTGTGCACTATGCAAATGCTCACGCTTAGGCAGCGCCGAACTGTAGCCGACCTCATGCTAGTTGTTAAAATTGCCAATAGAAAAATTGAATATCCCAGGATATTGAAACGGTTGAAATTTAATATTCCAAGTAGGTAGCTTCGAAGCAGCGATATTTTTTACACTGATCCATATCGTACCTCAATCGCAAAACAAAATTGTGATACAAGAATATGTGCGATGGCTAACGCCTTAATATGGCAGCCTTAATATGTCTGTTGATCTTTTTCATGACTCACCTTTGGCATTTAAAAGATCAGTCGTTGCAATTTTGCGGATGCGCAATCTAGTTTGGACACGTTACATTATAAGGTACTGTGATCGTCTCCATTTTTATTTTATTTTTCTTGTTGTCATTGTTATTACATTGTACTTGATATAAGTACTTGATATTATATTGTACAATTATATTGTACTTGATAAATAAAGTATTATTATTATTGTTATTATTATTATTATTATCAAATCAGTGAAAATCTTGAAAATCTCAGTTATAATTTGGTTCCTCTTTTTTTGGGATCAGATGAATTTCCTTTACTTCATTTCAGTTGGCACACGAATATCAGTGTAGGGTTCTATAAATGTTGGACGGTGAGATCTTTTATTTTTCGTATCGTTTTTTTATAGAACTTTTTAGGCAGTTATGACTTTCATCGAACCACTTCTCATGTTATAATCTCGATCTAAAGTAAATTTTTATTATTACTATTATTACATCAGAGTATCGACACGAAGTTTTGAAAGCTCGGCGATAAAGTATCAAGGGAGTGGACTCCCGTGCCTTGTATGCGCTCGTACGCACTCACATAGCTCCACATCACTGTATACGTACACGGAACTGCAAGGGCTTGCGATTGTCCTATTTTTGTCTCGACAATGAGACCTCTTAATAGTCGTTTCCGCTAGATAAATCTTCAAACTTGTGCGCAAGCTCCTATAGGTAGCCTACTTTTGCTTTTTTGTGTCATAATTAACAATATTCAGCAGCGTATGTTTCAGCAGCGTTAGTTCAGACAACGCGGCAGCACTGTCGCACCACCATATTGCTTCTTTTGATCGCAAAATACTGCTGAATATTATTAATTATGACACAAAAAAGCAAAAGTAGACTACCTATAGGAGCTTACGCACAAGTTTGAACATTTATCTAGCGGAAACGACTATTGAGAGGTCTGAAATTTGCATTGTCGAGACAAAAATAGGACAATACGCAAGCCCTTGCAGTTCCGTGTACGTATACAGTGATGTGGAGCTGTGTGAATGCGTACGAGCATATAAAGCACGGGAGTCCACTCCCTTAAAAGCAGAAATAACTCCGAATGGTGTCCTGTTGGTAATTTACGCAATTCCAGAGGTGTGATGGGCATAGTTTAGCAAGTTCCTCGATAGGGGGTTGAAGGGAGAAATAATAGCTCGTGGCTGTTCGTTCGGTGGTTCGCGCTACCCCCTCCTCTGGACGCGGGGCATCGCGGGCTGGCTCGCCCTTCCCTCGAGAAAGGCCCAGGTTCCACCCCCCTTTTTTTCAGGCGGCCAGCTGCGAGGTCAGTTTTCGACGGGCGCGCGGCGTATTAAGATGCTACGCTCAAAATTTCGTAACGACCTCGTGTCATCGTGTCTCGTCGCGTGATAAAACCACCGCTTCGCGCGTTTTCGGCTGACGTTCAAGACGGACCCAGAAACACCAACACCGCCCCCGCAACAAACGGATCCCCTGATGGAGAGGAACGCACGAAGAGGCCAACCGAAGGAAGAGAACGAGAGAAAAGGGAAGAAAAAACAACGCGGCGCGAGGACAACCGCCGAATCGCTTCTGCAGTGATGAACGCGTGATGGATATTAAATGGGCGTACGGTACGCATCGACAGATTAATTCCATTTTCACCGGGGGCCCCGGCTTTTCAGGTTTCAACAAATACGCGACCGCGCTGCTGCGAGCCGGGCGATCCGAAATATTAAACGTTCCTCTCTTTTATTCTCTTTTTTTCCCTGTTTTTCCCCTTTCTGCTCTCCATTTATCGTTGTTCGTAGTTTTCACGAGCAAATATTTACCGGGTTTCGATCACGCTCGTAACTTTTCTACCATTGTACAACCCGAGGGTCCTAATCTCAGTTATAATTTGGTTCCTCTTTTTTGGGATCGGATGAATTTCCTTTACTTCATTTCAGTTGGCATTTGGACATCAGTGTAGGGTTATATAAATATTGGGCGGTGAGATCTTTCATTCTTGGTATAGTTTTTTGATAGAATTTTTAAAAATTTGTTTGATCTAAATGAAATTTTTGTTCCTTGGAACAAGATGAATCTTCTTTACTCCATTTCAGTTGGCATTCGAACATCAGTGTAGGGTTCTGTAAATGTTGGGCGGTGAGATCTTCTAATTTTCGTATCGTTTTTTGATAGAATTTTTTAGGCAGTCGTGACTTTCATCGAACCACTTCTCGTGTTATAATCTTAATCTAAATAAAATTTCTGATTTTTACAACCAAATGAATTTTCTTTACTTCTTTTTGGTTGGCACTCGAACATCACTGTAGGGTTCCATAAATATTGAACGGTGAATCATTCATAAACATTATGCATTACTTTTGTGTACGTTTACTTAAAGTCGCTTCAACAATAGAGGTTATCAGCGACTATAATAAATTATAAATTATATATTACTGGACTGCGGATCTTTATGCACAATAAAATCTTCGCGAACGTGCCTACAAAAATTGAACCTAAATAGGAATTTATTTTATTCTGAAAATATTATAACATGAACCTTACTTTCAATCTTTTTCATGTTCTCGCAAATTGTTTGCATTTTGTAGGTTTTTGCACATTCAAATTTCCTATAAATGCATAAAGATCCGCAGTCTACATATTACAAACTTTGGTCCAGTTATGATTGTGAACATTCTTGAGTGCGTCAAGTTTAGTCAAGTGAGTCGATCTCTTTAAGGAATTTTCTTTTTCCTCAAATGGAATTTTGTATCTATATGTATGTTGAATTTATTTACTAATTCAGCGATTTTCAAACCTGTTCAATAATAAAACACTTTCCGCCTATGACTTTTTACTTCTATTGTACAATAAAAAATATATAATTTCAGCGTGCTTGACAATATGATTAGTTCGATCTGTTAGGGGAAAAGGAGTATATAGGGGGATGGAAGGGGTTATAAGGGGACATGAGGAGATATGAGTTTTAGGTTATTAGCTATATGTATATAACTTTTTTAATTAAATCTGTTTTAAATTAAAATTTCATTTAAACTAATGATAGTAGAATGTAAAGCTTGTTAAAAAATTAATAATAAAATTTCACTTCTTAAATCAAATTATCTGTGAATTATATGGTGTAGAAATGATATGGTCTAGAAATGATATATGAACGAAAATTAAAAGAAAAATTGATGTATTACTTATAAGTAGACTGCGGATTTTTATGCATTTATAGAAAATCTGAACGTGAAAGGAACTATAAAATGGATACAGTAGCAAATAATATAAAACATATTGAAAGTAAAGTTCATATTATAATACTTGCAGAGTAAAATAAATTCCTATTTAGGTTCAGTGTTTGTAGATACGTTTACAACGATTTTATTTTGCATAAAGATCCTCAGTCTACTTATAAGGGAAGCCAAGGTTAAATCTTATTTCTTAAAACTATATAAAAATAGAAATATGTCTATTTTATAATAGTAGCACTTTTTTTTCGTTTCGGGTTCTTGTCTTTAGATCAATTCGCGAAAGAGTTATTTTTTATTTTGTTTAAAGTATATATTCTTACTTTTTTATTTATTTCATACTATAACTCATTATTTATTCATATTCTGAAAAAAATATCAATAAAAAAGAATGTAATATAAATAATAAAAGTATGCAAGCATTGCACTGTCAAAAATAAAGGTTACGTAAAAACGATATGTTTTCTTATAACAAGTAAGTTTACTTTTTCCATTACTTTTTAGAATAGATACAAATTATGGGATGAAATATTTGTTGTATCACTAGAATTGAAGGTTATACTAAATTCAAGCGAAACACCCTATATAGATTATTCGAAATATTCAACTAATTTAATAGAGAGGTGATTTCTGCGTTATTACAGGTTATTCCATGCGGCAAATTGAATAAACACAGATAAATTAGTGACTCCTGAATAATTCCAAGTTTTTCGATATGGAAAATTGATCGTAAAGCGAAAAATTGGTGATTCCTAATACTCTGGAGAATCGTAAGCTCGCCTCCCAACAAAAAGTTCAAGTGTTCTGTGTTTCTTGGTGTTCCAACACCCTCGTCGTGTCTTTGCACCCAATCGCTTCGCCTCGCGCGAATAATTGATCGCAAATAGCGGTGTTTTCCTTGAAAACGTCGGGAGCGAGCCGCCCCTACGGGGTCGAAAAACGCGCGGCAGTATCGGCTCGTTTAATTTCGCTAATTTCTTTTCTTCCGTTCCTCGCGCGGGCCTGCGAGGGTTCGCAACCCTCGCGTTTTCTCTCGCGGAGAGGAGGGGACAAAGACGAAGAGGAAGAGACGTTAAAGGGTTCGCGAGACGTTAAAAATCTCAAGGGGGTGCGAGAAGGGTGGGCAGAGGGTAGAACGTCGTAAGGATGACGGACCGGAAAAATAATTACTACCCCCGGTAACACGGTGAACGGAAGAGTGTCTGAAACCGCGGGAATAACTGCGGGACCGGGATGAAATATTTTGACAAGGGAAAAAAAAGCTGGACGGTCTTTTAAATTCTTCAACGTTTAAAGGGGAGGTATTAATTGGCGTTTTTCGTGCCTAGAAGGGGTAGTTTCATTTAATCTTCTCCGACCTGAATTACACAGGCGATTTTGGACTAGATTGCGGGAATTAATGATCTTTTTAATAGTATTTTTGAGAAAATTTTGAATGGACAATGTGACAAGTTTAAAATTGAGGTGTTCGGTACATAATTTCGTGAGAATTGCAGATTTATATGTACTTTTGAGCAAATTTTAATTAGGAAATGTGAAGTATTTAATATGGAGAAGTTCATTGCATAATTTCATGAGTATTATAGGGATACAAGTACTTTTGAGCGAATTTTAAATCGACAATGTTGCGGACAAAATGGAGAAAATATTATACCTTTTCATTTATAATGAAATTATAATGTATTTTTTTGGGTAACATTTTATCCAAGAAAATTTTATCGCAAAGAAAATGACGTATTTGTTGCAATGAATATTTAGAATTGTATTAAAAACAAGTTTTATAACGGGTGGTGCTTTACTTAAAATATTTCAGTTGAATTTGAATTTGGATTTGAATTTGAATTTGAATTTGAAGTATTTTCAGTTGATTCGTAACGCTTAGATTTTATTATTGATAACTAGTTACAGCTGACGGCAAATTTATGTGATTCATTTTTTGTAGACATCGTTCTAAGACCTTTATCAGTAAATTTAATGCACTGATTTAATTATGCTTTCGATTGATATAACCTTCTTTAAAAAATAATGAAATAATATACATATACCATGGAAACGAATGTATCAAAAACTTGATTTATGATATATCAAGTTGCTTCAAAGGCAAACATATCACAACGGAATATTGTCTACTCAAATGCTAATTATAATTGATATACTTATTTATACATTATATATTTATATAATATATTCGTATCCGGTAATAACAAGAATTATTATAATAATAACAACAACGTTAATAGTAGTAATAATAAATAAAGTAGCGTTACACTGTATTTCACTTTTTAATTTAGTTCTATTTGCAGATGGAAACACTTACCACGACGAAAATAATTGATCAGTAGCATCATTTTCGATGGTTCTTATCTCTTTAGAAGAGATGTTTTACTTTTTCGGTGTTTTACTAGAGAAAGTTCAGGTCGAACGAGAGATTTAGAAAGTATCGATCCGCAAAAACAATGAGCTTCCAATTTATACAAAAGAACGGAAAAATGTTCCCAAAGAATTCTATTATCGTTACGACGGTCTGAATCGGTCAATCATCATCCGGAAATTGGATCTCCTCGTTCCTTTTTAAGCGACAAAACTCCCCCCATTTTCTTATCACTGGATTACCTATAAAAGTTCCGAATAACAGGCTCGTTGTCAGAGTGCTGCTGCCCTCGAGATTCGAGAGAGGCCAATTTCATTCTCAGTTTCTACTAGAAACGAAAAATTCGTTCGAACAGTTAAATACACAGCTACGCATGAAATTATTATTATTAGATAAACAATATTACGTAACATATATTATCATATATGTTATTGTTAATTACTTATAAGTTGTTTCAAAGTCGTTATTTTTTTTGGTAACATTTTATCTAAGAAAATTTTGTTGCAATGAATATTTAGAATTGTGTTAAAACACCAGTTTTAAAAAGGGTGGTGCTTCGATTTAAAATATTTCATCTATTTATAGATGTATTTTTATAGATCTAAAGCAAATGAAACTAAATTAAGAAGTGAAATACAGTGTAACGTTTTTTTTATTTATTATTACTATTATTAACGTTGTTGTTATTATTATAATAATTATTATTATTACCAGATAGATGTATTTTATTACCATGTATTTTATTGTTAATTACTTATGAATTTGTTCAAAGGCGTTATTTTTTTGGGTAACATTTTATCCAAGAAAATTTTATCGCAAAGAAAGTGTCGTATTTGTTGCAATGAATATTCAGAATTGTATTAAAAACCAGTTTTAAAACGGGTGGTGCTTTATTTAAAATATTTCATTTATTTCGATGTATTTTTAGTTGATTCGTAACGTTTAGATTTTATTATTGATAACTAGACTGCGGATCTTCATGCATTTATAGACAATTTGAAAACTTGTGAAATAAAGAGCAGAGTAACATACAAATGGAAACTACTATAATTATAAAGAAACTAGAAACTATTATAAATCACTTTAGTATTTGAAACACTTTTTTCTCAAATGTTCTCTGGCTATGAAGAAAATGGTATACTTAAAACTTATACTTGGCATAAATTCTCAATTTGAGAAAGAAATCGATGGTAAAAATAAAGTCGCAGTCCAAACGCTACGTTCGAGGGAGACGCCACGCCATAGAAAGAGAGAGAGAGAGAGAATATGGAACAAAGGGGTGGAGTGAAACAGAGTGACGGAGGGTGGACCGCCAACGGGAAAAGATGGCGTAAAAATGGAGGGTGAAAAATAGCTGGTGGGTTGGGGCCCTAAGAATCCCCACCCCCGTTCTTCCAACTCGACACTCCATTTCGGACATTTCCAGTGGGAATACAAGCTGCTAGAGGAAGATTTCGAAATTCCGCGTCCCGCGGGCGCGCGGCAACTTTTTAAGACGACCTCCATTAGCGATCGCGGAGTGAGAAAGGGACGGTGGTTGTTTGGCAGCGCGATTTACAAATGGAAATCGCCTTAAGAAGCCGCGTGACTGTTCATCGAACGAAATGGTTCAGGGGTTGAAAAAGTGACGCGCACCTGAGATGTAAAAAATTAATTTATTCTTGAGCGAACCCTCCGCCGAGTTTGTTTCTCAGGGAATCCCTACCGGAGTACAATTAATTTGCGGCATTAACAGGGGGAAGCTGACTCTTTTGTTCAAACAAATTACGAATATCCACGCTTCGTTGAAACGTCACGACGCGAGTTTACGCATTAAACTTACTGTGAAATTTCAAGTGCAATTGTAGGCATTCTGGCCATTTTAGCCTACTAAAACGAGGTTTAGTATTACATATTGTTACGATGGTAAACGTCATTCTTAATATCACAATTCATCGAATAATCAATACCTATGGCATACGTTGGATTCAATATTGAAATGTTGAATGAGTTTCTTAATAAATAGTGACAGTGATAGCGGATATTCTTACGAATTTCCAATTGATATTTACGTGCTGAATATTTTCTTATAAATTCCATGTTGAAAAATGTTTTGTGCGGTTTATCTTGAATGTTGTAAGGATTTACTATATATTGAAATTTCTAATTTATACAAAATTTGTATACAAAATCCATTATATGAAACAAAGGGCTAATAAAGGAATAATAAAATTTTATTCAAGCAATAGATGACGAATAAAATGAAAGGAATAGCGATTTATTCGCGATGGTTTTCTGATTAGAGAGTTTCCCATTAAGTTTTTGTCTTATTGATTAACAGAAACGATACATTACCGATATAGTTTATTTAAAAGGGACTTTGGGTGTCAATAAAAATTTGTTCGATTAATACATCGACTTAAACAATAAACAATAAGATACAAAAAACGATAACAGACTTTTTATATTAAAATAGAAAGAAATCATCCTAGCAAGTGCATCGAAAATATTATTAATGTATCATTCAAAATTTGTCTGCGATTTCTCAGGCAATATTTTGCTTAATTACTCTTTATGTTTCAATAGAGATTATAAATTAATTATTACTACTTAGTAAGACGGATTTTATTACTCAGAGAAGACAGTATCCTTATAAAAAATAATACATTAGAACAAGTTTTATAAAAAATGTAATTTATAATGAAATTTCGTAAAGATTTAATTATAAGTAAATACAAATATATAAATGTAATTTTCAAACCTTACCTGTGTATACACGCCTTCTTCGTTGGAATGTTCCGAAAAATATCCACGCATAATTACTAATTAATGATATTATGCCTTAATTAAACTGGAAATACGATATTATCAGAAAATACCTGCACAACGCTATTTATTGAATGAAGAATTCAACTTCAACTTGGATCATTTTATTAATATGAAATCGCGATCGGCTACATTGAGTTTATCCATTTGTAGTTCATGTTCAAATGGAATTATTTTTTCGTCCGAAGAACAGTAGTGTTCAATTACTCGACAACACAAAAATATCCAATCTAACTAATTGATTTCACTTTCATTGCAACGGTTACCAAACATTTTAAAAGCCTCCCTCCCATTCTCACGCACAGAAAAAGAAGAAATTTTTTGCACGCTAGATTTTTAAATAAAGCATTCATTTTTGCACCAATTACAATTACTAACTGGTCTCAGCTCTGTCAAAACTTACTTAGTATTACAATCTTTTCAAGAAATTTAATGACCTCTTCGTTAACTAAGGCAATATTAATTGTATTTAAAAATATTTCGTATTAGAGTAGATATGTTTATCGCTAAAACTGTCATCAGATACAGATTCAACTGCCATTCTTATCTCATTTTTAACCAATTCAAGAATTTGATTTGTATATTTTGCTTTGGTTGAAATTTTTCCAATGATTTATTTTTATAAAAATGTTTTATTAAAGTGTGTTTATAAAGCATTTATTAATGTGAGAAAATACTGAGAAATATACTGCGGCAGTAGTTACACATCTTGATTGAATTAACAAAAAGAAATGTTTGAGTTATTCATACGGTATATTATTCATAAAAATATTGTTTCACGCCTCCCATGAATTATAAGGCGCCCTCGCTTCGAAAATCACTCCTCTATCGTATGAATTCCTTTTTCCCTTCTAAAAAATAAATTATTCTAAAACTGAGGATTTTTATGCGCTTACAATTCATCTGAATATGCAAAAAACTACAAAATGCTCCAGTATACAATAATATTAAAAATATATTAAAAGTAAAGTTTATATTATAATATCCGGAGAGTAAAATTAATTCCTATTTAGATTCAATTTTTGTAGCTACGCTTGCAAAGATTTTATTTTACATAAAGATCCACAGCCTAATTACTACAGTCTTCCTTTATTCATTCGTTCGTGGTTGTGTTTAAGTTACCAAACTTCCATCGCTCTCGAATGTCCTCGCAAGAAAACATTCGTCCCGTAAAATATTCTCAGTGAACATTACAGCGATTATTAGAAATACAATCTTTCTTAATCACACGATAGTTTATTGTTAAATCCATGATGGTGTTAGTAAAACCAAGTAATCGTGACGCTTTCGGGAAGAAGTGATATAGAGATTGTTGCGGTAGGTCCACGAGCTACTTTCTCTCGAGATGAAAATTGTATCGTCCGCTGGTTTTTAAAGAGACAATGGCCAGAGCATCTCGGAGTCGACGTCGAATCGGAAAAGCGGAAAAGCGGAAGATCTAATTTTACAAAATATTTGCACATTCCGAATAATTCAAGGCTGCGCCTGAGGCTAGAGAAGGTGCACAGGAGAGAGGAGGAGGGAATGCGGCGACGAGTTAAAACAAACATTTTTGCGCGTGCGAGCTTCGGCCATAAAGCTCTGCCCGGCCAAATGCATTGGCCGGCGGTTGCATAACACTCTAGAATAGCTTCGGAAAATGGTGGACCTTCTCTACCGGCAAGCTTTTTCTTTTTCGGTCTACGCTAGCCGTTTTACGACTCAATACCGGGAACTGACACCTTTCGCCCCGCTCTTTCACTAGAAATCTCCACGAGACGATTCGAGAACATTTCAACACTTACAAACACGTCGCTTTTTTCTCTGATGCACATTAATACGTATTTCATACTGTTCTCCTTTTATTGATTTTATTATTGTCAATATATATTTCTGGAATCGTCTTCAGGTGGTATACAATACGCTAAGAAATATTCTTCTTTTGCTACTGTAATTGCATTTGTAATATTTTTATTTTTTTATTTAGGTAGTGTGCAATACACTAAGAAGTATTACTTTTTACTATTTGCTTTTTGCATTTACATTTGTAATACTCTGTCAAGGGTCAAAATATAAAATATATTATATAAATATATATAATTTTTTTATACTGACAAATCTATTTCATACTTGACTGTTCTCCTTTTGTTGACCCTTATTTTCAACATTTCCCTGGAATTTTATTTAGGTAGTGTACAATACACTAAGAAATATTATTTTTTTGCTACACTGTAATTGCATTTGTAATACTCTCTCAATGGTCAAACTATAAAATATATTATATAAATATATATATATAATTTTTGCATACCAACAAATGTATTTCATTCTTGATTGGTTCTCTTTTGACTTCTATTACAACGGTATTATTAGGTCTGAGCACTGTCAGTTTCGTTCTGAATTTTTCTAATCAAAATGTAGCCGTTAAAAAAATGCTTCTTTTAAATACTAGAAGTGTTTGTGTATAGAATCCTCTGATAATGATACGTTATGATGGTAGAGTGTATAGTACAAACTCTATCGTACATGAACCTTTACATTCTAGTCATACTTTGTTCACCGACCCGACTGCGACACTGATGTTTAGGCAACTGATGCCTGGCGATTGATCATGCCAGTTCCTCAGCTATGGCCGCCTTATTAGTCGCTTGAGGATTCTGGTATGTTTCGAACAGTGCGAGGTGAAAAGCATAACGCAATTGCAACTGCAAATAATCATCTATCTACACACGGCGAATCCCCTAAATGTGACTCTCAACATGAATAGAATAGGGAATATTATTCTGCATCTATACAAATGTAACTATTAATATAAATAAAGTGTGAGCGTAGTAATTGTCATTTTTTAACATCCAAAACTTCTGTATGCATATTGAATACTTTGATCTTCATTGTTAATATATGACTTTCTATTTATCTTGTTTTAATAGTTGAATCCTTGGTAAAAAAAAGTTTTAGTAAACAATAGTAAAAACCTAGAAATATCAAACAGAAAACATTTTCCAGTTATGTTTTGTCAAGCCCTTTGCCCATTTTGTTAAATTTAAGTGCATCCAATTTGCTTGTACATTTTTATAGTCGTAGTTGTAACACATTAACATACACATCAGTTTTAATATTACTTCTGTTAAAAATGATAGAAAAATAACGAGTTTTATCGAATCTTTCGTTTGAAAAGGAATAATTTTTTTGTAATATCATATAATAAGTTCCTACTACTATTTAATAAACAATGTTAGTGTATTAGGCAATAGTATTAAACAAATCGTAAATAGATTCCTATGAGTCGCCAATTTTATTTCATATTTATTTATATTTATTGATTTGGTAAACATTATATGAACGAATTTAATTAACGAAGAAACAATGTAATATTTATACAAGTTTTTGAAGCAGAAATAAATAATATTTGAAATTTAATAAATTTATAAAATAGTATATAATATGAATATGATATTTAAATATATCAAACAAACATTCATTGGAACCAGTCAAGAATTTGGAAGAAAAAGTAACATAAAACCTACAAATGTATTTTTTCCATTCGAAACAAACATATTTTTCTTTCCATATTCTTAAACTATATAAAGAAATCAATTCACTTTACCATTTTAATTATTCGATCCAAAAACAATTTACTTGACATGTGAACATAAATCTCAGTATATAAAAATATAAAAATAACATAATGAGATTATAGTATAATATTCTTTATGGTTAATATTGGTTATGTGTGTGATTATATAATAATATGAAAATAATATAAAAATCATTCATACGTCTCTCTAACTTAATTCGTGTTAAAATTTCCACCATATTTGTGGTTTCCATTTCTGTTATTGTCAATACATGCTCAGATACTCGACAATTAGTGTATCACTAGCGATTTATCGAACGGATGTCTCCCAGCTTGTCTGAATAATTGGTGCTCTTCTGTAACGACGACAGTGGAACTGTTGATTATCGTTGAATATTAATCAAATCAAAAAATCCTCGACAACTTGTTTATCACTCAAATGGCGTCTTGACGTTTGGCACTTGGAGCACTCTTCCGTGTTTTAAATTTACTCCTCGAACGATTGGCCTGCAATTAAGAAGCAACCAATTATCTTATCTCTTTGATTTGCTTTACTTTACCATTCCGTTATCGTCCTCAAGATTCTGTGCCTATATTTATTTTACTATCGTTGTGTTTTATGCTTGGCATTGTTTTCTATCCTCGGGGGACTTTGCCCAGCGACAATAAATCTTTCTATCTTGGGCGAAAAAGCGTTGGGACTGAACGACAGTTAATAATTTCGCAACTTCCGGGAATCATAGTTAAGTGTTCGTTTGACGAACAATTAGGAGACGGACGGGCGCCTCGAGAGCTGCGATGGAACCAAATCAAGAACGTAGTCATTAATTGCGATATATATTTAATTTTGTTGACGTTTCCTGCGATAATGACACAATTCAAACATTGTGCACCATTAATGCATACAGAAACCTTGAGAAAAATGTCTTTATCGAGCCTTGTTATAATAGTAAGGAAAATATCATTATTCCAAGAAGTTACTTAGAATTAGTTAGTTAGAATTAGTAGAGAGTTACTTAGAGTTAGTTAGTTAGTTAGTAAGATTTATAATCACCATTTCGATTATTCTCATTACCACTATAATTAATATGAAACTGTGAAGATATTTTGTTTAAAAGCATATTTTTCCACCATTAATGCATACGGAAAACTTGTGAAAAAAGTCTTTATCGAGCCTTGTTATAATAGTAAGAAAAATATCATTATTGCAAGAAGTTACTTCTTAATTAGAATTTGTTACTATTGCATAAAATCATTCGAAACGATTTAAGATTTATTATCACCATTTCGATTATTTTCATTACCACTGTGATTAATATGAAACTGTGAAGATATTTTTTTTAAAAGCGTATTTTTCCTACTGAATCATTTTCCAAGTATTATTGACAAAATTAGGAATTATGATACTGATGGATTTAGGCGAATTTATTTCGTTGGATTTATTATTTAGTTTGTAAATTATTCTATGCATTAAAAGTTTGTATATAGTATAAAAAGTTACACGATTTCTAGGGGGTTATGGACATTCTTTAAAAGGAATGACCTATGTATATTGTATAGCAAAATTCGATAGGTAAGTAATCTATTTATCTCTAATTTATCTCTAATTTATCTCTAAATTAATTTTGAGATTAGAATTATTAAGGTATTCCTATTCAAAGACTGACGCTTTCCACGATAGCTAGCTACCAAAGTATTAATATTTGACCTTGATTGGCCTTGAACGATAGATCGTTGAGCGACCCATGACCTACGACTTTGAATCATGGACGATTGAATGACTTATGACCCTAATTATGATCAACTTAGAATTACAGGTCGTTTAACGACCTAGGGCCTTTATCATGAACGACCTCGAATCATAGGTCATTGAACTCGTCTTGCTTCGAACGAAACATATCCTGGACTGTACAATTTCTAACTCATAATCAATCTTAAGACACTGCATTAAGGAATCTTAACATTTTACGCAATTACATGTACACATAATATTGCAAGTAAAGTATTGGCATTTCAACAAATTAACATATAAATGTAAATGAATAAATTTTAACAAAATTACATACGCATTGTAATTAATCTACGTTCTTGATTTGGTTCCATCGCAATTAAAAAAATAAAATTATCAGTTTTTGTATAGATATAGTTTAATACATTTTGTTGTAGAATTTGTAAAGGCAATTAATTTAATGAAATTGATCTTCAAATTTTCGAATTGCTTCGATCTGAACAAAATTCATATTTTGGCATGCCTTTCTTAAAAATATGTAACTTTTGAATATAAAAATCTACATATTCGTAATATCCTTCTGTTTCTGAATTAATCATTTCTGACGATATATTATTTATTTAAATTGTCAAATATCGACGATTTGTTTATTTTTGATATTATTTCGTTTTACACCATTTTTTCTCAGACAAATTCCATACTTCACTCTTGTTACTTTATGGGCATTTTTAATGTTTTGCACTTGTTAGATAATTCTTGCAACAAACAATAAATTAACAATTTATGCTTATTTTAATTTCTCGAAGTTGTTCAGTCAAGAAATGCAGACATTTTTAAACACTTAAGATTATTTATGTCTATAATTCGTACAATATTTAGTACATTTCTTTTTTCATAATTTCATTTATACTCTAAGTTTTACTTTTACTTCACCTATAATTGATTTCCTTTCTCATTTTAAAGTAGACAAAATTTGATTTTATAAACATTCGTTTGAATTTTAATTAAATTTGATATATTATTTTAGTTCAAAGTAGATTTTATAACTAGACCCTTCTTTTAGAAAATGTATATTTCCGAAAAGAAATTTGTTTACTCATTTTCTATTCATTTTTTTCATTTTTATTAAATCTTATCTTATTATTCTCTTCTAGCTAAATTTATATCTATCCTATCCAAATTTATCTGATATTTATATACTTAGATATTTATAATTAAAGACTCAAACGTTCGTTAACTAAATAAACTATGTCAGATTAAACTATATATACCACGTGTATTCTTGACCAGAATAAAGATTTCGAGTGTTAACGTATCAATCGTATCAAAACACGTACAACGTCTATTACTATTCTAGAGGTTCTATCGTCGCGATTTCGTCCAACGATCACGTGTTGCGCAACTCCGAGTCCGGTCAAAAATAGCGCGCGAAACGTCGGGTATTTTTTGGAGGGCTTCAGAGAGAAACGTATTAGAAGCAGATATTTAGCTAAATGCGGTTGTGTCGTTCTCGTTGCGAAACGTAAATGCGCATAGGCCATCGTTAGCAAAATCTTATTGCAAGTGGAAGCTCAGTAATCTTCGATTTCATTAAAATTGATATTAAAATTGTATGTAAATTACAGCATCGAAGCATCGCACTCTTCGATTTCATTAAAATTGATATTAAAATTGTAGGTAGATTAAAGGTAGGTAAATTCATAAATAGTATCATTTTTTGATATCGTACAAATTCTGATTTTATTAAGAGCATAACCTTCTGCACGTATCCAATACATTCTTTTTACATATTTTTAAAAAAGTCAGAGAGTTGAGCATGAATAATAATAAATATATCAACGTCATTTATTAATGTATCTTTATGATTATTGGCTTAAATTTGCATAAAGCATGCAGTAAACTATAAAAATTAAAAATAAATCAAATTCCGATTCTTTTACAATAGTGGAGTTTTGTAACCCCTTAATACAGTTTTAATTTCAGTAGAATCTCGATCATCAACGACAGTTTTCGTTCGTAGTTACAATAGAACCTCGATTATTGCACGAGAACTCCGTTCGTTGCAGTGGTTCAAGAAGTGGAAGAGATATAAGGCAGCATAAATAGCTGAGATATACTTCGCAAGTGCATCTTCTTATCACTGGATCGGTTACCTTGATAATTGCAAGAACATGTAGCTCGGTTTTCTTCCAATAATCGAAGTTTTACAGTAAAAACCAATCATTTTATACCAATTTTTCATCAAACTCAATGTTCATTAATCATCTCCTTGTCAGCAAAACGTAAAGGTGAACTACTTCAACTGCTTCCCACAGATCTGACAATTTCTTCGAAATCTCGGGCAAGTAAAATTATTTATTAAAAGATGCCAGTCGAGAGTAAACAGAGAACGCGGAGTAACGAGGGAGGGGGGGGGGGAGAGGGTCCAATAGAGAGGCGCGATCCGATTAAAATCTAATTTTTCACGGATACTCTCTTAATTAAAACATTAAATTGATTGCGGCGTGAGGTCGTGCCGACGAGAAGGGGGCCATCGTCTTCTCGAGGCGGGACAGAGTAACGAGAGAAGGGAACTGAGAAAAAGAGAGACGGTGGGGAGAGAAAACCGGGGACGGAGGTTCGCGCGAAAATAAATGAAAATGAAATCAATTATAAAACTGTTTGAGGAGACTCCTCGGAGCAGCCAGTAACCGATGGATGGATGGATGGACCGGTGCAGGTCGATCTTGAATTTTCTTAATTAAAAATCCACAGACTTTGCTTTCAATTAAAAACCGAAATGCCAGTGGCTCGTTACCGGTCTCTCGAGTTTGTTCGATGCAACGCAGCAAAGTCTTACCGAATCAGCTGATTCTATACGTCGAGTGCCTCGTACATCTTTAGGAAATCATTCGTTACTATCTTTAAGGAGGGAAATATTAAAAGGTCAAATATTAAGTGTACTTCGTGATTTTTTTACAGAGAAAAAATTTAATTAAATTTTGTTTAATTGTGAGAATATTTTAGGTATTTTGTAAAGTACTTTTGGTAATTTTTCAATTCATTTCAATTCCCACAGAAATTTTTGAGATACCAACTGTCCCCATAGTTTTCAACCCTGTCTACTATCGGTGGGAATTCCAGAGGAAATAATTGTTTTTGAAATTAATAAAACTATTTTCTTATATTGTTGACATATTTTCTGAGGACATAAACTAAACTCCAGTCACTAAAGTTGGAAATTGAGTTCCTTAGGAGAGTTTAAAGATAAAGTAATAAATTTGACCACTTTTTGTGTAGTATTTTGCAAAAAACAAAACTTCGCATAATGATTTCTGAACTCTACCTCATTGTCCGCAGAATATTATTCTATTTAAAAATTCATTAGTATAATTTGTTTCAAATTTGTAACCTGGAAAAAAAATGTGTACACAGTGCGAAACTGTCGCGAAAACTATGCATAATTCAAGCCAATGTTTAAATATTTATTACAAAACAATTGTCAATAAAATAAGTACAAATAAGTAGTTTTAGCATTACTTAATGTTATTAAAAAGTTGCGTTTCAATATTTCTTACCATTCCAACAAAAAAATTCTAGAAAATCAGCTATTTTTCTTTTGATTAATGTAATATTTATTATAATATAATTGTCAATGAAAAAAATACAAGTAGGTAGTTTTAACATGACTTCCTGTTTGGAAGAATCTTGTTTCTATATTCCATACCGTTACAAGAACAAAAGTTCTAGATAATTGGCTATTTTTCATTCCTTCAAATCAGAACACTCCCCTAATGTAATATATACTGTAAAACAATCATCAATTAAATAAGTAGAAATAAGTAGTTTTAGAATTATTTAATGTTATTGAAAAGTCGAGTTTCAACGTTCCTTACCATTCCAAAAAAAAACAATTCTAAAAAATCAGCTATTTTTCATTCGTTTATTGTAGTATTTATTATAATATAATTGTCAATGAAAAAAATACAAGTAGATAGTTTAAACATAACTTCATGTTTAGAAAAATCTCGTTTCAACTTTCCTTACCATTCCAAGAACAAAAAATTCTAGAAAATCAGTTCTTTTTCATTTGTCCACCCAGAACACCTCTTGAACGGTTCGAAGGGGGTTTTCCGAAAGCCGTTGAGTCGATTCGAGAGAGAAAGGGAGAAAGTGCAGAGAGTGGCCCTCTAATCTTAGCGAGATTTTCGCGGCACGAAGACGTCGGCTCGATTTATGATCCTCCTAAATCTCGGCCCGTCCCACCCTCGCGTTGGCTCCTTTGTCCTCGGACACTTTTGCACTTTTAAAACTTACTTCGCCGCGGAAATTTCATTATAAGTGTCGCGGCTCGACCGTCGCCGGGCGATAAGACGTCGCTAACTTGCCGGAGGCGTGCTTGCCCGCTTTACATCGCGGCGTTTTGAAATATCGCCGTGGATTTCAGACCGCGCTCACCGCGGACCTTTCCTTCTGTTTCGGTACCGACTTTTCCCGCGACTTAATCAGCGCGGCCACTTTATAGATAAACAAAGTTAACATGTTGCCAACTCGACCGCCCCGAAATATCGTCCCGGAATTGCCCGCTGTGTCGAGGGAAAAAGTGAACAACTCCGCGACGCAATCAGCGTCGTGATTCTTCTCAAAGCACAATGCTGCGGAACGCGCTGTTTTACCGAGATGAAATTAATACAATTAACTACCTCGGAACTTGAATAAATGCGACATTAGGAACAGGTAAAAATTTATTGAAAATCCATTAACATATTTAATGTTAAAGAAGAATGTAGACTGAGAATTTCAAGTAGAAAATTCATTTTTTAATATTCTTTCGAAGTGTGATATTTAGGTAGAAATTAAATGTTTTATTAGATTTTGTTAGCTCATTGATTTCTCAGAGTGATGTTTAGTCTGCGGATCTTTATACAAAATAAAATCGTGGCGAACGTGCCTACAAAAATTGAACCTAAATAGGAATTTATATTATTCTGCAAATATTATAACATGAACTTTACTTTCAATCTTTCTTATATTCTCGCATACTGTTTGCATTTTGTAGTTTCTTGCACATTCAAATTTTCTATAAATGCATAAAGATCCGCAGTCTAGTGATGTTATATTTAAATAAGCGGTTGGAAGGAATCTAGAAGAATATCACTGTAAAATTTAACCATTTGTGTGTGGCCACTTATATTATGGGCTACGAGGAATATTATGGAGTATAAGAAATATTCTGTTTTTTTTTTCTTATTACTTCTTTAGTAGGCAAATCAGGCCTACAATATTAAAAAATTATGTTCTATCGTTACAATTGTCCCCCTCCCCCTAAACAGTGCAACTTTATTCTGACATAAGGATATTCATGGAAATGTAATGGCCGATATTGAAGCGAAAATAGCAGCTACCCTTAAAAGAGGTAGCTAATATATTCACAATACTTACTCGGACATCGTTAAACACTTAGAAACATTATTAAGGCAGTCTTGGACTGCAAAATAGAGAACATATAGAGCTAGCACAGTTCATAAAGCTATAGGAAGTTTTTTTGATTTACAAACGAATCCAAAATTCAGCTAAAGGCAGCAAATGGCAATAACACGAGTCAGAAGTGGACACAGCAAGTTTACTCACTCACACCTACTCAACAGGAACCGATCATTAAATTGTGACGAATGCAACACTCAAATCACTCTTAATCATATCATCCTTGACTGCTCCAAATACAACGAAATCACGAGGAAGTTAAACATCCATAATATGTAGTATCAGTGAAGCCAACTATTCTTTCAAATACCAGGACACCTTAGCAGAATTCTGCAAGACTATTGAGCTCTTTAACAAAATGTAATAACTAGACTGCGGATCTTTGTGCATTTATAGGAAATTCGAATGCCCAAGAACCTACAAAATGCAAACAATATGCAAAAAATAAAAAAAGATTGAAAGTAAAGTTCATGTTATAATATTTGCAGAATAAAATAAATTCCTATATAGGTTCAATTTTTATAGGCACGTTCGCGAAGATTTTATTTTGCATAAAGATCCGCAGTCTATCGATAATATTGGCTTACAATCAATATCTTTACGAGTATAATAACATTTCTACCCGCGGACAATATTGTTTACAATAACACTAAGATTGCGGCATAAGAATTATTAGAATTTTTAAATGACGATGGTTTGTATATCGAAAGTATTATACTTGTCGAAAGTTACATTTAGCGTAACAGTTTATATTTGTCGGTAACTCTCCTCTACTCTGTTTCTGTAAGTCGCTAATAACCCATGATGTTGATGCCACGTTAAGCTTCTTAAATAAAAAAAAAAAAGAAGATGTCATGTAGAAGAAATTGCGAAAACTCTGGCCTAGAAATAACTCGGCGGAGTTTTCGGAGATTCGTCCAGGGCGACAATGGCGGTCGGTACCTAAGGTTCCCCTTTTTTCCGACCTTCCGCCCCTTTTGTTCGCCGCGGAGGACAGGAGCCACGCGACGACAAAGGGAAGAGGCTGGAACAATGAAAGGCAACGGTGGTGACCTCGAAGAGGAAAACGAGGCCAGGCAGGCGCGATTCGGGGGAACTCGAAGAATCACGGCACCGGACACCGGGTACCTGCGAAATCTAGCCCCCACCTTCGATATGATAACCCCACCCTCCTCTTCCGGTGTCGCTGCGGCGGGATTACAGCACGCGTAATCGCGATGCCACGTCGCGTCGGCGAAGAGTGCAGCTGCTGCTCACGGAGCACCGGCATATGCTGGTGCTCTTCCGATTATCCACATGCTACGCGTATACCTTGGAGAATGGACATCTGGCCTGCCCGCGGTGCTTTGCAGATTATTTGCTCGTTTGTCCCGGGCCGCGCTCGCCCGCGCCGCGTCGCCTCGCGTCGCGTCGGGCTCGATAGACGCCCGATACGCGGGGCCACGAAGATCGCAGGAAATTCGCCGCGGAGACGAAACTTTAATTGAATCGCTCCTCGAGCGTGGCTAACGTCGAAAACGGCGGGGGATTTGTTTATCCGGAAAGACGCGCGTTTGATGGGACACGGTAACCGGAAGCCGCGCCGCAAACCCTCTTTCCGTGAATCGTAAATACATCGTCAAAAAATATTGTTTCCTCGAGTAGGTGATATTAACGCTTTATCAACTGGTGACATTTAGGCTTATAATTAAATATAATAATACTTTTTAACGCTTAACTTAATGACTACTCTTAAGTACACTTTCTTTAGTTAAATGGAAAAATACTTTTCGTGAAACTAAATTTAACGATGTATGCATTGTATATAATTCTTATGTTGCATCTAAGAACTGTATACAAAAGTTTAACCTACTTCTTGTAGTTTAAATTTATTGCAATTACTCAAGTGCAATTACATCATAATATATGACATTATATATAATATCATAATTCATATAAATGTTGAGAGCATGCAATGCTATCTCAGTGATATATAAGAAAGTATTGCTTAGAAAGTATTGAAAATATTTTTCGTGGCACTAAATTGAATAATACATGAATTGTATATAACTACATAAGTTATTAGTATATAACTAATAACTAAGTTACTTAAAAAAACTTAAATTAAAACAAACTTAAATTGAGATAATAATCACGGAGATAACGATATGCAGTGAGATTCGTTCGAACGAGACATGATCAAATGCACCCATATCCGGCGAAAATTCAAAGTTGATTTTATCGAAAACAAAGCCTCGCACTCTTATAAAACAAACGAACTCTCGTTACAGTCACCGAAGAAACGATTCCTCGTTTGAAAGTAAATAAAGTAAATATAATATTTTGATCCATCGCATTGCTTCTGAAGATGTGACTCGTTCAGATCTGTTGAATGATACAAATAATAGTAAGGTGACGCAATAGCAACTACCACTTTTGCACGCCTATTTCATCACAATTACCTCCAGTGGATTCATTTTAGGTAATACCAATTGAAATCTTGTTGGAATGTGTTTATTTTATTAATTAATGAAATTCTGGAATTGTTGCCACCGTTGCTGTATACGAACCGGTGCCAGGTAAATTAGGGATGCATGGACTATTGCCAATTTCCACCGACATTTTCATTCTTCCCGCGCTACGTTGACTCTTTATATTATTTTATAGGGACTTTTCATGGCTCTCGATATTAAAGACACAAGAGCAGACAAAAATATGTGGTTTATGGAACGTTTGATGCAGATCGAATCAGGCAAACCACAAGTATTTACCATGTATAATTTTCCAAGTTATGGAAAATTTAGGATCATCGAACAAATTCTGTTCTACGCTTTGAGTCTTATCTCCATGGAGTCATTGTATTATTTTATAGGAATAGGTACTTTTTATAGCTCTCGATATTAGACACAAGGGCTGGCAAAAATATTCTTTTCTTGCTTTTTGGAACATTCATTGTATTAATAAACTTTTTAAAGTTCTTTTTCTGGAAAAATTGTCTGGAATGGTCCCTTGAAAGAAATTTTATTCTGCATTCTGGATCGATCTTTTCAGCATTGCCCGATTTTAGTCACAATTTACCTGTACTCTGAGTATCTACTTATTATTAATGCAAACGATATTATTACTGCGTGCAGTATTCGTTAAAATGAACAACGGAATGCTAGCAAACGTTAATACAAATTCCATAATTCGCAAATTAGAAAGCACGAGTTGCAACGCAGTTGCGTTAGGTGTTCTTTCTTGACGGAAAATAAAGACGAAACAAAATGAACGGAAACAGCTTCAAACATTTGTATCGATAAAATAAAAATTTCCTTTGTCAATCTAAACAGTTAATTTTTATATCCATGTTTGCATTGTTTATTATATTTTGGTTTACTTTAACAGATACCTCGATACTTACCCAGATACCTTACTTGATAATTACACTTAATAATTACTTCAAAGCTGACTTTTTCTTGAAGAAAAAAAAACTTTTTCATTGGATATAATAAGTAAATGGAAAATTACACATTTATTTAAAAAAAATTGTTTTCTACAATAATGCTTATTTATGCATGTTGACAGTTGGAGCTGTCCTTTATCGATACAATTGTGAACAAAAAGAAGCATCATGGCTGGAATAAGTCACGCTATTCCAAATTAGTATCATTTATTTGTTCATATAAATACGTATATAATGTGATGGATACTCTTGTTTAGTATTTAAATGGACATTTTGGACCAAATATTAACAAAACTTATTATAATAATTTATTTTTTATTAAAAGAACACGATACATTATTTCTTGTGATATAATTTGTTGCATAATATAATGTATTACAAATTTGGTCCAAAATGTGACAATCACAGAAGGAAACTTGCCTTTTCTGTAGCACATTCTTAAGTTAATTTTTTTGTTAAAGCATATTTTTTTCTTTTTCTAATGAAATTTCTTCAATATATAAATATGTATATTTCGTGAGTTTTACATTCTTGTGGACGGTTAGAAGCGTTTTTTTACAAAAATGTACACGTCGCAACTTATACTAATTGTTGCAACCTATACTATTGTTTACTAAACATATACGTTAATATAATACTTGATTACGTTTTTTGCTTGTTTTGTTAGAAACGAAGTTATGATGTGATAATGTAAAACTCTTAGTGTCGGAATATCAAAGTTACTCACTGTATGTAAGAAAAATAAAAGAGTTCGAGACGCATGAAATACACTTTGTGTTTAACCGACAATGTAGTGTAGACTATGACTATCCAGTGTGACTATTAAAAAAAGGGGGCCTCCTGGAGGAGCGAAGGCGGACCAAACGGTGAAAATGTCCTGGCCTCTGTCCCCTTCAGTTCGTACGTGCCACGCTAACTCCTTACCAATATACAATACGGACCCTTGGAATACATATTGCTGATACTATTCGCATCGATGCTGTAGTTAAAGAAGTTCCATCAGAGCAGCGTTAGAGAAACGGCAATGATCGGTATCAATGCAGGCCCGGGGGAAACGAGAATCTTAAAGTATCTCGAAACGAAAGAAGGGAGAGTTCGCCTTTCCTGTTCCGTTCTCCGAGGTTCGAACGTCTCGGAGCGAAGATGTCCAAGTGGATGGGCGAAGTAGCTGGAAGAATAGCTGGCTGGAGGGTGGCTCACGCTTGAATCGGCCGCAAATTGCGGCGAAAAAGGTAAAAGTTGCCCGCGCGTAACTTTCTTCCGCGGCGAGGTTGGCCCGTGATTTTTGTTTTCATTTGATTACCTTTACCCTCGCTTCAGCGCGGCGCGCGGCGAGCCCGAGCGGAGGGGGTTGGAAAACGGCTGGTTAGCAACCTGGAGGGCGCGCGGAAGTTGGCGAAAGCGCGCCATGAGATTCCGTTATTTTCAACGGCCGGAATCGATAGGGACCACCTACACACGTAACCGTCGCCAGCGGACGTCCGACTGTGTGGGTGTTCGCGGTCGTGTGTCGACGCGCCTGGTTGGGTTAGGTTAAGCTCGCGCTTAGCCCGATAGCGCCGCTAGGTCACATCGCACGCTAGGTGTTTACATCGAGGAAGACCACGCGAGGATCCCCTAGGTGCCATGACCTACCGCGAAAAAGGAGTCGCGTGGCCAAAATCTTCCCGACCGCCCTCCCCTTTCGCCGCTGATGGGAACAAACCTTATTACGAGATGGCTCGGCCATTTGCCATGCGCTTCCAACGCGCACGGAAAGCATTCTTTACAGATTTACACCGTCACTTGAAGCGTTAAGAATATTTGAACGTCATGAGACGTTCTTAGAGCTTGTTTTTCCTTGTATCGCTTTAGTTTTACCAATGAGGGCATCAAATACCTAAGGAATAGAACTTTATACAATAACTGCAAGTTTAGTCGGATTGATATATTTCTTCTTAATTTGGCTAGAAACCACTTCGCTAGAGCACTAGCAATGACCAGTAATTCTTTAATATCAAGAATACTGCAAACAAATACGCCATATATACAGAAATCTATAGAATCTAATTATATACCACCCGAACCATTTATTTACTTGGACAAAAATAATTACCTTAAAAATAATAAAAATATCCCTAAGAATATTACATATAACCCAGACGATTATACAGAGGACTTATCAAACCTCATTTACGATATCTCAATCGCTGACGCTGACAGTTCCCCGCAAGCTCTATTTCGCAGGAAAAAATTCCCATGGTGGGAAAATCATGCACGTACATAACACTTCCTACAAAGAAGTGCCTCTTAATATCATTGTTACACTTCCTTATATCTTTCTTTAATACTTAGTTTCTAATTTTTAATATTTAACATTTCATTTAATACTATATGTAGTCAGATTTTTTTTTGTAGTACCTTATACTTATATATTTTTCCTGATAAATCATTTCGTTTCTCTCGTTGCTGCGAAAATGTAATGATCCGATCCATTTATATATGTATAATACATATCACGTGTTCGAATCATGCTATCAATGTATAAAATGATGGGACAAAGGGACAGAATGTGCTTTTGATCACAAATAAACAGTTACGATAGAATAAACGAAAAAAATTATAAAATAGATTTTTAAAAATATTTCTCTACTTTATTACATTTTTAGAAATTATACAGTGAAAGGCACATATGTATTTACAATTTCACCAGCTAACATTGCGTTGTATATTTTTCAATATAAATACCATATTTTTTACGATTTTCTTGTGTTATTTGAAAAGAAAACTTCAAAGAAATCTACATTTCTTGTATAAAATAGGAACTACATTAAATGAATTTCTTAATAAAATAACATAAGTAAGCTTTAAATTTTTCGTCGTTAGTAACCTAGGTGTTGATGCGACGTTAATCTAGATTAAAAATATATATATAAACATTTTAAAGAAATAAACAAGTAAGTTTATCCTGTATAATCGCTAATGCGGGTCGTTAGACTTGCGACTTCGGATGTCAGTTCCCCTCGGATGTAACATTCAAGTGTGTAAGGTTAATACTGAATATCTGAAATTTCGATACCCCTCGATACTTCTTCTTAAGTACCTCGGTTACGAATTGCTGGAGTATCGTCGCAATACCTGATCGTATCAAAGTCCCATCAGTACGGTGCACCGCGGCGAATTCTAGGGATTACTTTCTCATTTAGATTTTATCGGATTCGCTCGGCCGCCGATTTTCTTACGTTTCTCTCAGACGGCCATTTCCCGGCGCCTTCTTGCGGCCAAGGTTTCTCCTTTGTTTTTACTAATTACCCGGGACCAGTCAGCCACCGAGCTTCTCGCAGTTCCCTTCGTCTCGTCGATCATTAGGCGGCCGGCCAAAAGGATGTCTTCGCCGGCTCCTTCCTTTTCTCGCTTTTAAATAGCGCCACGAAACTATTGTTCGATTTCGAGGCTCGTGGAGAGAGGAACGATATTCGATTAATCTTTTCGCACCTATAGGCTAAACATCTCGCGACTGAGCGTCGTTTTTTGAACACTGAAAGCGGTAAAGTACTTTAACCCTTTCAAAATGTGTTAAGTAAAATATTTTTAATTATGTCTTCTAAAGGTTACGTTTTTTTATGTTAAAAATGAATTGAAAATTATAAGGTGAATTTTAAGGGTATTTATTAGGTATGATATATTAATCTTTATAAAGTACTTTAACCCTTTCAAGGCAACTGGTTACTACTAACCACAAATTTAAGATTAATTTTTATGTGCCTAATGGTTTCTACTAAAAACCATAGTGGAACATGGGTCTTGTTGGCATTTCCTTTCTATCATTTCATTTGTACAGAAATTTTTGAATTATAGAAATAAAAATGTGTTAGGTAAAATATTTTTAATTCTGTCCTCTAAGGGTTATGTATTTTTATATTAAAAATGAATTGAAAATTATAAGGTGAATTTTAAGGGTACTTATCAGGAATCATATATTAATCTTTATAAAAAAGAATTATTTTATCATCTAGGAAATTTCATGAAGATAAACTCTGCTCTTTACAGGATATTATTTGGTCGCATAGTTTAGGAGATAATAAAAAATGAATTATTGGTCATTCATCACACGACCGAATTCGTCATTAACCCTTAAATGCATAGCGATGTAAAATCTGCATCGTATATTTAAAACCTCATATCTCTTTATGTAACAACCTGTGCATAGTATCATTTTTTTTCAATTTTAATTTTACCAAAACTATTTCATTATATCCGAACGCAACTAGAATCTTTGGCAATTTATTTCTTTATCTGTAATAATTTTCATTGTTGGCGCACAACACAGTGATCATATAGCAGATGCAATGTTTCTTTATATTTAAATGCTAAAAATAATTGTTTCATAAATCTTCATGTTTTATAATGTAATAAGAGGTATTATTTATGTTTGAAATATTATATTCTTGTACGCAGTAGATTTGTAGAACTCAAGGAGTGATTGTTCATGATGAAGTAGAAATACATGAATATGTTATTTTGAAAATTAAAGAAAAATTCTGATTTTTTTTGTATACAAATATAAATTCATGCATTTAAGGGTTAACCTTTTTTCAAAATCTATCTCTATTCTACACCCAATTAAATGCGTTCATCTATTACGAAGTACCTAATTACATACTTATATAAACACTACAGTAATTATTGCACGAACGGTGTAGAATAAGAATAATATTCCACGCGGGTGAAACCGCGTGGCGCAGCCAAACACGCATTTAATATAAGTAGACTGCGAATCATTATGCAAAATAAAGTCTTGACGAACGTGCCTACAAAAATTGAACCTAAATTGGAATTTATCTCATTCTGCAAATATTACAACATGAACTTAACTTTCAATCTCTTATATTCTTGTATTGGGTTGTCCGAAAAGTCCATGGCGATTTTTGGTAGGTGGTACAGGTCTGAATATATCAAAGTGGTTGAAAACAAATAACATGCATAAATCCTTTAAAAGGTGGAAAGGTTGTGGAACAAAATGGCACCTATGTAATTCAATAAATATATATTAAAGTTGAAACGTGTTTTTGAATGTTCCTTAGAAATCGTCACAAACTTTCTGGACAACCTAATATATTATTTGCATTTTGTAGTTTCTTACATATTCAAATATCCCATAAATGCACAAAGATCCGCAGTCTAGATATAATCACCAGTGAAAGGTAACCAGCGAGAGGTTAAACGTAATCGAATTTTTGAAAGACCAAAGGGGAGGAGAGGAATGACTGTACGAATCCAACGAAGTTGTTTATCTTGGCGGGTATTTGTCCACGTCGGACGATGCTCCTGGTCGCGGATGGTTATCCCGGTACGGGATTCCCAGAGGAGGGTAACGGAACGGAACGGAACAATCGGACAGGCCACGTGAAAAGGGAAGGTGCGCGAAAGAATTCGAATGGCACGTCCAGAGGAGCGGGGTCGAATCCGTCGATTCGACAGAGGTCCGCTGCAGCTGGTCGGGCAAAAAATCAGCCCCGATTGTTTTATCGTCCCCAGCAGCTCTATCCGCTGGTCAACCGGTCCTTCTGTCCTTATGATTATCCTAGCCGAGGGTCGTCTCGAAAGGGGAGAAGTCGAACGGTCCCGTCTCATCCCTGGCACCGAGAGCGAATCCAGGCCAGTTTTCTGCCTCGTGGAATCGTACGAGGAACCCTCGTTACGAAGGACTGGGGTGTGCGTGTGGAACCGAACGAAATAACATTTTTTCTTCCCTTTCTTCGGAGCGTGTCCTTCGCGGCGAAGACGAAGAGCGCCGACCGACGCGACCGACGACGCTTCTGGTGAAAGAGACGCGGCCTTTGGGATGTGCCACATGTCACGGGTAACCCGCTTGTCCGCGTATGCAAATTGCATCCATTGTGTCCCCCTGTGCCACCCCTTTACCTTGGTCGACAAAAAGATTCAGGTCAAACTTTCATTCGCTCAGGAATTTTTATTTTTCGATGAACGGAACAACAAAAGGGGGTCAACCCCGCCGGAGAATACCGTGAGGGGTTCACGGGGGAGAGAGACGGACGAGGAGGGGGGATATGGGCGGCGGCATTCACCTTTTAGGATACGCTCAACGGTCGGGACAGTGTCGTTCTAAGACAATCGATACAATTACGAGGAACTGCCATCCGCGCTAAGAAGACGTAGCGGAGGGTCGCTCGATCGAGTCCCTCGTCTCTGACGGGCGGCCAACCCTTTCGAACTTTTCCTCTCGCTCTCTGCCCTTGTTTCATTTAACGTGCAAAAAAAGGGTGCGAAAGATTCTCGGTAAGATATTTCAATTTCCATCGGATCGCGGAAGCTATCGGATAAATACGATTCGTTGTGGATTGGGTTGTAATTAATAAAATAAATAAGATCGAGGAAGAAGCTATCAGATATATACGATTCGTTACGGCTTGGACTGGAATTAATAAAATAAATAAGATCGAGGAAGAAGCTATCGGATAAATACGATTCGTTGTGGCTTGAGATGTAATTATTATAATGTTACTTGAACAATTTTTTCGTATTATGCATAATTCATAAAATATACCAAAAGATATCGTTTATTGAAAGAGCTTCAATGCGGACTCAGATACATTAAAATCGTATCATCGTCTAAATAACGATGTTCATTTGTTATAGTTTTTTGATTTTTAACCGACTTCGGAAATAAATAAGATTGTGCACTGAAGTCCTATTTTAGGTGGAGAAAACATTTAAATCGTCTTCATTTTATTTATATCACTCGTTAGGAAGTCCACACTTTCGTAGCTTTGGTTGTAATTAATAAAATATGTTAGACTTAGAGAACATAAACTTACTTATACAATATTTATTTGTTAATTAGAAATGAAAGAGAAATATATCTTAACAATAAGAAAGAAAAAAATGGTTAAAGACTATAGCAATTTGAACGCACATGTTGCCATCATTGTTAGCACACACATTCACAGAAGTTAGTCGCAAGTAAAACACAAAAAGCGCTTAAACAAATACAGTGAACCACATAAATACAAAAATAACTGCTACCAACCAAAAGGCAAAGCAAATAAGAAAAGATTATAGAAACATATTTTAACAAAATAAATAATAAAACGAACACTAAAACGGAATGTCAACATACATTAAATGATTTTATTTTGTTTGTGATGCTTGCAAAGGAACGGACTATTCTATTCGTATATGCAATTGTCGAACTTTGCGATCCATTTTCTTCTAAGTCAATGAAACGATTTCAATCCAAGTTTGACTGACGATAAGTAACTAAAGTAAAGGACGTAATTTCTACTTACTTAAGCGTCGACTCATCGTAGGATTAGACTAAAGAATTGAAAATAAAATGAAAAATTTAGTTATTAATAATCACATAGTGTGTCACTCTTTCTTTTTTTATTACTTTAGCATACACTATAATTTTTAGACACATATTTATTGAAACAGTATCATTGTATTATAATAAACATAATATTTGCGTGTAATTATTAATTTCTAAAAGAAACTTTTAGTTATGAATTGTGAGTTCTTTTTTTTATTGAACTCTACAGAGTCCAGAAAGAATCGATTAATCCTTTGCACCATTTTCACAAGTCTGTCTCGAGATGAAAATTTTATGCCAAACTTGAAAATCACGAGTCAGGCTCGTTGTTAAATATAGTGCGACCATCCTGGCGCACGGGTTTGGCACCGCTTTTCCTAGTTTCAGCATAGTGCAAGGGGTTAAGGATAAATAGCAGAAATAATAAAAAAAAATGTGTCTCATTCTTTCTCTTCCATAACCTTCGAAATTGTTGATTAAAAAACTCTAACCATCAAAGGTGAACGAATTTAATACAATAACATTTTAAAATTCCATAGTTCTTTAAAAACACTTCGAATCCCGCGGCGGTTGCCCGCAGCGTAAACGCGACGATCGTTAAAAAATATATGAAAAAAAATGTAAAAAAAAATTTACAGAGCGTAATTCCTGGGAAAAAGATGCGAATTTGTGGTTGCATAACGATTTACAGGTATGCAGCACAGGCCAGCAATCGTAATAAGGTCTGGTCTATCGACGAAAGGCCCGCGCTGGGGAATGTCGGCCGAGAATTTCCAGAGGCGAGGCACGCCGTTCTGGGGGTTGTCGATCAACCCCCGTGGAAACGCGATGGAGCGAGTTGCGGTCACCGCTAGGATTCGAAATACGACGGTGTACGTACTCTGTTACGTCGCGTACGCAACGATGTTATGTTAACCTTATCGTTGGGATGGCGGAGAGGCACGTAGCGTCGCGCTAACACCCTCCAATTGCTATTTGCCACGACGAACCGGCGAAATCTTCCGTGCCATCGCCGACGCTGGAATTCGTAAAACTTTCTTACACCTACGAAGTCCTTGATAACTGGCTCCCGTCCAACTTTATCCGGAATTCGAGCAATCTTCTTTTCTACGATCGTTCACACGCTGTTTGGATAAACTTTGCTGACGGATAACGCTTTTAGATCACTCTTAGGATAATAATGTTATATATAATATACAGGGTGTTCAAAGATTTACTAACTAGGGTTTTTCTCGTAAATGGTACGTATGACAAAAAAATGAAAGAGAAGAATTTGTACTATTTTCTGAGAAATGAAGGTGACTTTCAGTTTTTTAAATGGAATGGTATATTTTTAGTACAAAAATATGATAGAGTATCGAATTCTAAATAAAAAAGTATTTTTATTAGCCCTTTATTAGACCTAAACCTAATAGGTAACAAGTAATTTCAAGATGGAGATTGAAACAAGTGTACTACGAATTCTTCGTAAAGAAAAACATCATCACTGTCACCTACCACTTCATCAAGAGCTCCATACCTGTACACATTGCTGTCCTGTGGAAATCTGTAACAAGGTTGAATCTCCATCATGATAAATTACGTTAAGAAAATTTTCAAGTAATAAGGTGAAATTACTCGTTATCTATGAGGTTTAGGGCTAATAAAGGTCAATACTTTTTTTATATAGAATTCGATACTCTACTTTATTTAAAAAACTGAAGGTCACCTTCATTTCACAGAAAAGAATATAAGTATGAAAGATTTATCTATCTGGTTACATTCCACATAAAAAACAGTATCACTTTTTCCTCTTTCAGTTTTTTGTCATATGTACCATTTACAAGAAAAACGCTGGCTAGTAGCTTGAACACCCTCTATAAATATATTTCATTCAAGTTCTTTCTTCAGCATCAGATTACAAATCAGATTAATAGGTAGACCTTATATAAAAGAAAAATATAAAGATTGTTGTTTTTGTTTTTTTTTTATAGATTTAAAGTTGCATCAATATTTTAAATATGATTATTTGCAGTCACTGTTAAATCTTGTTATCTAGTGATGAGTATTTAACAAAAAAGGAGTATTTAACAACATTCGTACTTTTGACTTCCTTACCTGAAAATTATGGTAGCACTAATTGTAAGAGATTCGTTTCCTTGTTCTCTATAGAAATTGTATTCAAACTAAACATGCGAGAATCTTGTGAAACACTTCGAAAATCTAGTACTTGGTCTTTTTTTTTTAAACTAAATTAGCAGCAGTCAGTTAATACTTTCATTGAAATGAATGACTCCTTCTTGTATCAGAATTATCAACCAGGTTGAAGATTTCAAATGGAGAATGGACTATAGGTGAATATTGATCGTTTATGAAGTAGACAAAACCTTAGCTTCTACATATTTAGATCTAAGAATAGTAATTAGATCTAAGAATAGTCCTTTGCTAGCCTCTACGAAAGAAATTGTTCACTGTTGGTTCTGTATCAGCATGAAACGTTGACTAACCTAGTTTTAACCTAAACTGTGAACAATGACAAATTTAGTGACACTTCTTCTAAAATTTTGAACTGAATATCAATTTAAAAAAAAAGATTAGCTTTCATGTGTTTAGATCTAAGAGCATCAATAGCCATTTGCCATTGTCTCTTGAAAAGATCCTTCTCGTTGTCCCCGAATTACTGTAAAGCTCAGTAACGAATTGGTGATCTTCATACAATTTTGATCAGAATATTGATTTTAAGCAAATATTAGTTTTCACGTGCTCGTATCTAAGTACAGCAACAGTTTGCCACCCTCTGTGAGAAAAATTCCTTTCCTTTGCCCCTGAATTAACCCTTTGCACTCGAGAAGTGACTCTCAGTCACCAGTAGGTTTTCTTTATGTTTAATTTCTTTGGAACACGAAGTGTCAATAAAATGATTGTCGTTGAGGCAAAGGTGACCTTATTCTCAAATCTAGATAGCTTAGAATTCATAGCAATAGAATGCTAAGAAACACCAGAAAAAAAGGCCTCGAGTGCAAAGGGTTAATACTGTTCCGTGCTCAAGATTCAAACTTCAACAATTCTTGTGCCTTATTCCTCCAAATTTGACTAAACATCCTTGAAACCTTTCCATCTTAGAGATCTCATTTTCGAAGTCAATCTAAGCTTAGCATTCGTGACAATAAAATGCTAAAAAAGCATTTTGAGTTGGTGATAGATACCAGAAAAAAAGGCCTCGAGTACAAAGGGTTAACATGAAGCACCGACTAACCTAGTTCAATAATATTAACCTATAAATCTAAAGTGACAATTTTTCATAAAATTTTGAATAGAATATCAGTTCCTAGCAAAGATGTATGTTCCACTTTTTTTAATAAACGGCCACAGTTAGCTTTTTAACGAAAATCTCATTCCATGAAAGTATCGTTCACTTAAAAAATACAATCGTCGATGACCTTCTGACGATTTTTAATAAGACATTTAATTGAAATGTCCTTAGCTACTCTGTAACCGTGCGAATGGTGATAATACCTAGTTAGGTAACGATGATTTTCCTCGAGCTCCTAATGCAATCGACGAGATATTTAGTCGTGGGTGGTAAGTAAAGAGACACGCGATGCATGGCTCCAAAAGATTCGGTTCCCTGTTCCCCGTGGAGACGACGCGACGCGTCTCTCATAAAGCGAGGACGAGGCGAGCTGCGGTCGAGGCTGGGATTCGAAATACACGTGATGGTGAACGTGAAGTCCATTCTGGCGTGTACGCAACAACGGCGTGCTAACCTTACTGTCACGCCGGGGCCAAAGGGATGTAAAGCCGCGATAACGCCTCCGAATCGTTATTGGGTGTGATAGAGAGGCCACCCCTCATCGTTTACAAACCGCTCTATCGTGGAAACGAAGCATCGTAAACAGCCAGAAAGTCGTCGCCACGAATACGCCTGCGTAATTCTATTACACTGGCGGCTGCAAAATTTTCCAAAAATATCAATTTTTTTGGTCGCTGCAGTCAATATTCGGGACATCCACGCCGCAGCTCCATAACGCTGTTCAATCAACGAACAATGTCAACAATGGCTTCCTCGAGCTTGCTCGTGAACGATCTTTGCAGTAAATTTTCAGCTTCGAGTCGAAAAGAATGCTCTTTATTTTGTCGTTCAATTTATGTGAACTAGAACTACAGAAATACTTGATAATATTATGAAAATTAATTAAGAAGGTATGGATAAAATGTTCTTCAATAAATAGAATTGTAGATTGAAACAATCAAATATACTTGAATTAATTTTACTGGGCTTGATATCAATCACCGGTTCTAAAAAATTTAATAAGAATACTTTAACTGAAACTTCATGGATTAATCCAGTAAAATTTGCTTATGAGATATTTATTTGTCTAACTACTCTTCACAACTATTGAATTATAATTGATTACTTTTCGTTCTCATTAAAGTACTGCGTTTCTTATTTTTTTTTTCATAAAAAGATTATATTATTTTCCAATAAACAGAATATATAATATTGTTTCAATTGACGACGAAACATATGGAAAGCATTCGTCTCGACTCTTATCCATCGATACCAAACAGCAAACAAATTGATAATTATTTTACGTTATTACTAATTTCATGAGATAGGATGTGGCCTTCATCTTCAAAATTTGTTTGAAAGTATATACTTGATGGAATTCCTTTTAACATCGGTACCGATATTATGAGAGTAAGATTCAGTAGTGAATACTGCAATAAGGGCACCTAATCGATGCTAAATATTCGACTCCGAAGTAAGTACATTTGAAGCTTCGACCTAACGTTTAGGGAAAATTAAATCGAAGAGAAATAAAATTTAATTGATAGTTAGAGATAAATCTAGCCTCGGTCAGAGGTAAATTAGTAAACGTAACAATAGAAAAATAATCATAGAAAGTAAAGTACATTAATAAACTTAAAAACAGCAAGTATGTTACAAAAATAAATAAAATAACAAAAATTATATGTACAGTACATAAATATAGTATTTATACTGTAATATAAACGATATAATACATTATTTGCCAATAAAAATAGATATTTAATACACATAAAAAGATGAAAATACTATGCATGGCGTTAAATTCTGACAACATGCTATTAAAAAAGAATTATGTAGATATTTTGAATAAAAAATTTTATTTAATATCAAAATATATAGAAGAAAATTCTTTATGGAAAGTGTCTACACAAGATCTTACAAATATTTGAAATATTCTTCAACGATGTCCAGTTTTCATACATAACGTCAGTTATGTTAACGTTCAGTATACGTCTAAGGATGACTCGTGCATGGACGAAGACGTTGATGTTACGTATGAAAAGTGTACAATGCCAATGAATATTTCCAAGACTTAAAATCAACGTTTATGGAAAGTATAAAGAAGCAAAATTAATTAAATTATTAATTTCATTAGTTATTTATATAAGAGTTTGAAGTAGAGTCTACAATTTCTGGATCATACGAACTATAACGAAAGAATGAGTAGTGTTTATCTCGTTAAAGCATCAGAGTAACTTGATCTTTCGTCAAAGTTAGTATTATAAAAAATAGGCTCCTGAATAGGCTCCTGCTTAACTTTCTTAAGAAAGTTGCTTGTTTATCATGAAAACAGTGTGTTACATATAACATTTTGAATTTGAGTTTGGATATTTTAAGGGGTTGAAGAAAAAAAGTAAAGACTCCAAGAATAAAAAGTTACTATTAATTCATACAAAAAATACATTTATCTCTCACAACAGTATCATAATTATGCATCATTTATCACTTTGAGATGTAGTAGAACCTTGTATTATACATTCCAGTAAAAGGTTACGAATTCTAGGGGGCGATAATTCCAGGACAGGAAAATAATTGCATCGAAACGGGCAGCCATGCGGGAGCAACTACCGCAAAAGGTTAACGATGAGTCGAAAATTTCCCCGTGGCATTCGATTTCGGCAAAGATCGGCGATCTTAAACAAGAACGGGTGCAATTTAATCCTACAGTGGCCAATTTTTCAAATCGGAGCAAACACGAATAACACTCTACCGTAAAAATGATTTGACGCAAAAGTAATTATTAGACTGCAGATCTTTATGCAAAATAAAATCTTCAAAGTGCCTACAAAAATTGAACCTAAATCGGAATTTATTTTATTTTCCAAATATTATAACATCAACTTTATTATCAATCTTTTTTATATTCATGTATATTGTTTGCATTTTGTAGTTTCTTACAAAATTCAAATTTTCTATAAATGCATATAGATCCGCAGTCTACTAATTATTTTCAGTAGTGCTATTATCTTTTTATCACATAGATGTCTTATTTCTATTGGGAACAGCGCATATGTTGTTGTTTTTTTTATTACATATTTAACGTCCCATCAACCTTTGGTTATTAGCGACAGTTTGTTATGAGATTTTCTCCAATGTTAGATGTTGGTCCATATATGTGCATCTTTAAGTAGCTGGACTATTTTGTTTAAGTTTTCTTTTGTGCTCGACGGTTCCTTTAAACTAGTGGGTAGTTCGTATTGTATGCAGAGTGTTGTTTATTCGTAATAAAATATCAAAGAAAAATGCGGTTGATGCATACGTGCATCAATTCGCAGTGTAGAGTTAACCCTAAACTCGAAGAAGCTAAATAAAGAAAGAAAGAAAGAAAGAAAGAAAGAAAGAAAGAAAGAAAGAAAGAAAGAAAGAAAGAAAAAAAGAAAGAAAGAAGCATCGGTGTTGGGTAAAATAATGTTCAAGTCCATAACACCGAGCCGAGAGGCGGCACGGTGCTCCTGTCACCCAATCCCCGTCCAACCCGGGGGTCGAATTACGAGTCGTCGTAAAACGTCCGAGCCGAATCACCGACGGGGCAATCGAAACAATCGATAAAACGAACGGCGGCCTGCCGGGGGGATTACATTATAGGTGGGTGTTCCATCGGAAAGACTTATTAAAAACATTCGGGAAACATCCTGACCGGGCGCGGAGATTCGCCGAAAGAAAAATCGGATTACCGCGAGGTAGTGCGCCGTCGAAAGACGCAGATAGAGCAAGGAGAGAGCGTAGCGCGAGCAAGCAAGCGAAGGGATGTCCGCGATTTCGAGTTTGGCGTCCACCTGGCGGGGTTTGCGCAGCGCAAAAGGCGAACGCGCGAGAGCGCTTGAGCGCAGTCGGGAGCGTTGGCTGCGAGGGTGGCTGGGTGGACGTGGCGGGACAAGGTCCGGCGGTGAGGGCTGCTGGCGGGCAACAGAGAGGCCACGAGGGCATCGGGGCTACGGGGAGGACGAGGGGCGCACGTCCGAGAGAGGGTTGGTGGCCCGTTGGTGCGATAGAGGCGGCCAGGAGGTGAGGTGGGGGTCCCCGGCACGGGGCCACGGCGCAGTTGCTACTCAGACACGGGGATGCTCGCAATGCCTCTATCAAAGGTTAACCGAAAATTCCCTTAAACGCGGATTTCGCAACGCGATCGGCGAGAAAATCGCCTCGGGTGCGCGGCGAGGTGCTCGTTGAAGAGACTGAAACGACTCAAGACGTCCCCGAGGGCCCGAGTCCTCGGGAGTAGTCCTCGAGGGGGCGGTTCGCGCGCGCGGGGGGGTGAGGGGGGCAACGCGTCGCGATCGTAGTCGCCGGAACGGAAAAGAAGGACCGAGGAACGCGCGCGGTTGATCGCGGGACGTCCTGTGGTGAGATCGCGAAGGGTTCGAGGGTGCTTCTGGTCGAGAGGTGAAGGGGTCGAGAGGTGAAGGGGCCGAGGGAAACCAGGAACGGAAAGGAAAGGAAGTACCCGAGGAGGAAGAAGGAGGCCGGCTTTCTGGCAAGATCACCATCCCGCGACGCACCGACAGACACTGGCGAGCCGCGAGGAGCACGTGAGGGAGAAAAGTCCGGGAAAGCACGAGAGCGAGGAAGAGAAAGAGGAAAGGACCGAGAAACAGATAGGAGAGACGAGGACGGAGCCAGCGTCCCGACGCGTCTTACCACGACGCGCAAGGAACGACGCCGCGCGCCTCCCTAGAAGGGGAATAGCTGGAGGGGGTGGCGGGCGGGCGACCTCGGCGGGGGCGACGAAGACGCTCATTCGTTCCTCGAGTCACGTGGGCCCCTTCTTATAACCTGGCTTTTTCCTTTCGACCGCGGGAAATTCGAAACCCTCGGCGCCCCTACGCCTCGACCAAGGGGATCACAACCCCCTTTCATGCCGGCCGACGCGATCTTCCGCTGTAGATGACGGCAGGTTCAAACCGCGATTTTTACACATTTTTACTTTCTCTGCCGACTCTATCCATCCTTCTATTCCTCCATGGATCTATGAAATTTTGATCCTTCGAGTGCCGCGTTTATCAGTGTTTTCCATACTTCTTTCTTACATTTGTCAACTTTGAATAGTTAGATTCGTTATCTTCCAATTAGGATATGTTTTACATTTCAATGTTTTTGCAATTGTCTAGACACGATTTTTGAATTTACGACGCATGAGCTCTTGGCTGCTTTTAAAGTACCAACTCTATCCTTTCAAAACTTTCGGCCTTGATTGTTTTAACAAATTCAAGAACAAAACACAAAGACAAATAGTTTCATCATTCACTCGTACTTCTCTAGCTTCATCCTAGAACTTGTCGAGCGTCGCGATTTCCGAATTAGTGGACGAAGCTTCTCTCGATTGGAATCTGCGGTCACTGAGCACCTCGTGGATTCTCGGTCCTTCGAATAATTGCCGGCCGCGTCCGAAACTCGTAAATCGTCGAAATCGATCACGCGGGGACCGTGCCGGATATCGTCGACGAGCATCGTTCTTCTTTTTCTGTTTCAGACGCGTCGCACTGTGTTGTTATGTGTTGTCATAGTTATTTCATTGAAAAATTAATTTCGCCGTTTCCGAAACACACACACCGATTTTTGTCTGTGGAACACAAAGTCTGAACAACTCCTCTTAAGTTTCTGCCGAAACCGGACTCGATTACTTAGAAACAAAGCTTACTTTCGAACGATCCTCATTTCGAAATTCCGACAAGTAAAAAGAAGAAGAAGACGACGAAGAAACGTAAAAAGAAGGAGAAAAGTCGTAGCAAAGGAATATAGGAAACCAAGAGAAGAGAGAAAAAAATATCAAAAAAAAGCATAAAAAAAAGCGAAGAAACGAAATTTAAACAAAAAAGCATTGCCTTAAGAAAGAAGAGTATACCTACACTGTCGAAGGAACAAGCAGGAGACACAGGGGGGATAAAAAAAGAATACTTAAGAAAAAAAATACAAAAAAACACTTTAGACGCCTAACAAAGTAAATTGTAAAGATATGACTAAAGTATATTTTTAACAAGTTTTGAGAAACTTTAGATTTTAAACGTAAATTTTAAACGCGAAAAAATGAAAAAAAACGATAAAATTCTTAATAACTAAAAATGTGATCTAAAAGTCGTTGCTACCAAGAGAAGCCTTATGTCCTTGTTTCAATTAGTTCGGTTCCAAACGTAAGTAGCCCAAAACAATTGCAACAAAGTTACGCATGGCATGCTGCATGCTTCCGTTCTAGCGAAAAGACATCGGACGATGTTCGCGGAGTTCGGAACGGGTCGCATCGAACGCGTTTCTCGATCGTCTCGATCGCGCGCGTCTTCCCGGTCGCGATAATAACAACCCTTTCGCGGAAACGGCACACCCAGCAACGACCGCCGCAAAAGTTCGCCGCTCGTAATTGTACACTTTCGTGCGTGGCAGCGCCGCGCTTACCACGGGCTGCAACACTTATTGCGGTAAATCGGTTAGACGCAAGAAAGCGTCCGTAATCATAGCAACTACGCCGTAATCGCTACCGTTGCCCCGTAGTATCGCCATTACGCGCATTATCATTATAATTCGCGGATTATTAAGCGCTGTGCAACGGGCCCGATGGCTACCTCGGGGCCGCTCGACTATCGTTTCGCGAGTAAACAAACCGAGAATCGCTCGTTTCGCGTTTACAAGGTCCCGAATGTTAAGAAGCACGTAAAATTGCCTATTCCGAGGGATTATCGATAAAAACGCTTCTATGGCGAGAGTTCGGGGGTGGTCGGGAGACGAATTTATCGCGGAGGATGGAGGAGAAAGGGGGTAGAGGGGTTAAAAATTGCGAAGCGAGCTTGGAATCATTTTATTTTCCATGTTCGCGATGACGCATCGTTGCCAGAACCGGGAGTCGATGATCGGGAGGGGGGTGGAGGCGAGACGGGCGACACAGGATCGCGGGGTGCTCGGGGAGGGCATGCAAGGGTGTTCGATTTGAAATTTCCTATTTCGCGAGCCGGAGGCCCGGCTTGAAAACCGTCCGCGGCATGCAACGTAGCGACGCAGCAGCAGCAGCAGCAGCACGCGAGCGTTACGTATATTACGAACGGGAATGACGGCGGAGGGTGGATGAGGGTGGGTGGCCGGTTGCGGGACTCGAACGAGCACCGGGCAACGGCAACAGCGCGCCTTCATCGAGGATTTTTTCGATGATTTTCGAGCGAGGGTGCGCGCTACGTTCCACACACGCGAGAACTCGACGGTTTCGCGTTCGTAGAAAGGCGCGCGCGTGCGAAAGAGAGAGCGGGAGGGCGAGATTCCATCATCCCATTTGGCTGGGTACGTCGATGGTCGGCTGTTGTTGCGCCGGGAATGCTGGCAGGGGGCAGAAGGAGGAGGAGGAGGGAGGGGAGGGGGGAGGGTGGTGGACAGGGACGGAAAGGCGTTAGGGTGCCCCACGGTGGAAAGAGGAGGCGATGCAACTCTGGGTGTCGGTGGTGGCATGAACCTAGGGCGAGCGAGAGCGAGAGCGAATGAGGGTGGCGGGCCTGCATGCATTTTTTTTCCACACCCCGCGTATTGATCCCGGAGTCATTCAAAATGGCGGCCGGGGCCGAGTCAGCCAATGACTGCTTGAATCGATGACTGCAGCGAGCCACCCCCGGACCGGCCAATGGGAGGCCAATGGGAGGCCGTCGCACGGCGTTCTATGCGGGAACCACCACCCTGATATACGAGACACACCAGCCTACCACCTTCTCTCTGCCGCCGGAGTACGTGCACATGCGTTCGCACGCGTGTATGCTACCGTGTTCCGGGTTCGGAGCTCGTCGATGACCCGGGACACGTCGATGATTTTCACGGAAAATTCCCCTACCCGACCGTCCGATCCGAAGCTGCATTTCGGCCCCCCAAAAAACCGCCCGACTTTCGACTCGATCGCTACCGCTCGCCCGGCTATTTCCATCCAGACCGTTTGCATTTGCCGCGATTAACGGCCCACGCCTGCACCCTCCACCCTCTTTTATCCCCCCCCTCCCCCCCTCGCGGAATAACGGCAATCCGGACCTGGACACGCGGATACGACCAAAGAATCCCAACGTTCCCCATTCCGCTACCCTCGAATCACCGACGGTGTCGTTGACCGCCGGGTTCACCGGCGATCCTTGGCCAGATTCCTTCTATACACTCGATCGCAGAACCGCTTTTACTCGCGTCGCTTCGGAATACAGATAGAGGAAGCCTTTTCTTACTCTCTTCGACAGAAATGTTTACTCGTTTACCTCGTTACCTAGACTTAGTCTAGTATCTACGATTCTTGGAGTCTTATGCAATTTGAGATCTTACTAGTTTCGATTTAGAATTACGATAGCCTTTCGCCACCTTGTCTTGTGTTCCAATCATCGACGTAGACTTGGCTTAAGAGTACCTAGTAAACAATTTTTAATCGATTTGAGAATCTATTTGAAATTATATGAGTATGTATAACAGTATGTTGACTGTTACTCACTTCGGGAATACCGATTGCCTTACGCCAGCATGTAGGAAAGAAACAGTCCATTTGTTCCATTCGAATCATCGACGTAGACTTAGTCAACAACGAGCCTTGTAGCCTTTTTAAGCAATTTAAGAATCAACTTCTAATTGACTTGTACTCGCTACGAGAACTGTCTTTTCTCTTCACGACAGAAACGTTTACGCGGTACATTCGAATCATCAACGTAGACTTTGCCTATCACTTTGCCGATTCACAGGCTCTTAATCAATTTGAGGGACAACCTCCGACACAACCTTAACTTTTGCTAGTTTCGATTTAGGATAGCTTTTCGCTGAATGAAAAAAACATCCACTTCTTAAATTTAAATTATCGACGTAGACTTGCCCTACAACCAGCAATTAAACAATTCTTAATCAAGTTGAGAATCAATTCAAATTGACTTATACTCGCTTCGAATAGCATTTCGCCACCTTGTATGAAAGAAACATTGATTTGTTACATTCGAGTCATCAACATAGCACATAACGTGCAATTCAAATCCTGCGGAAGAATTCCTGAGTCGACTACTGGTGAAGTCTTGATCTCTTTTTTACTCCTATCTAAAACATAATTAATTTTTTCAACAAATAAAGGATTCATTGTTGTATCTGAATTATCGACTAGTCTAGACCGCAAGGTTCGATGACATTTATCCACGAGATTTGAAATCGAAAGTCGGCTATCGCTGAATACGAATCACCAACGACGTGTAAGTAAAGCCTTAAAAACAGCAATAGTCCGTAGCCACTTTCTATGAAAGAAATTTGTCTCTATTGCCCCCGAATCATCATGAATCGTCGACTATAGCCTGGTGTAAATCTAAACCATCGAGTTCAGTGAGAATTTTCCACAAAATCATAAATATTGAATATTGATTTTAAACTAATTTAGCTTACATATGCTTATATCTAAAAACATCGACAGTTCTTTATCACCTTCTACGAAAGAAGTTTTTGCAACGGCTAACCTAATTCATCTCTAAGCTGCGATACTCGATGACAGCTCTCCATAAAAATTTTAAATCAAATATCGATTCTATGCAAAAATTTCACTTGTTTCAATCTAAAACATGCATCAGTTTTCTAACGAAAGGAATGCTTCTTTCACAATACATTCACCTGAAGAATATGATCATTGATCATGATTTTTTGACGATTTATAATGAGACTTCTAATCGAAGTATCTAAATCTTAGTCATAGTTATTCTGTAACTGTATGAACGGTAACAACAGTCAACTCAACGATGATTTTCTATGATTTCGTAATCAAATCGCAATCGCCACCCTCGTGAGTGAAAGAAAGGGCTTACCATTCCATCGAAATCAATTTATTTAATTATTAAACGACTTCGTTGCATCGTAGTGGAATATATGAAGGGGAAAGAATGTAACGTAAACATATAGATTTAGCAAGTATCGTTTTGCCCCCAGAACCCTAAATTATGCGTTAGATTTAGATTCATGATGATTCTCAGAAATTTTCAATCGAAACTCTAGCACAGTCGTAATTTCAGCTTCTCGATATCCTTACACTTCTTTATCTATACCTAAAGTGTCTTGTCCATCCTTATGCATCCTAAAATTGTTAACAGTATCGTTGATCACGTGGTTGAGGGATGATTATTAGCGAGATTTCGAATAAAAATTCAGTGATGCCCTAACCTATCTCTGCTTGGCCCTAGAAAAACACCAATGAATGAACCATGAAGAAATGAATACTTTATTATTACATTCGAATCGTGAATAGTGCAATTGGTTATGCAAAGATATTAACAGTCTCGACCCTCTAGTTATCCGTAACGAAGGAACGTTCATTCTCGTTTCATTAATGAAAACATCGTTGACTACTTGGTCAACATCAAATTTTAAAGTGGTATCTAACGAAACATCGATTGCTGTCAAAGTTTCAACCTCAGATTGTAAATCCCGATGACAAAAGCTACATCTTCTCTACGTTTTGACATCCGAATCCCACAAATATCGTCGTTGATCGTAATTTGTTCGTTCGCGCAATTGTTCGTGAGATTTCTAGCTCGATTCTAAGCACAGTCGATATGTGGAACAATGAGATTAGACCTCCACCTCTCGCTATCTTTGAGAAAAGAAACTTACCAATCATTGAATATACTAAAATTGTCATGAACATCGTCGATCACGTGGTTCGATGACGATTCTTCATGAGATTTATAATCGGTTGTCTCTAGTAGAAATATCAGCATTTAGGAAACTGAAATTTACGAGTATCCAGTCAACAGTCTTGGCTTCCTTTCAGTGACAGCTAGGAGCGAATCGTTTCAGTCAGCTTTGATAAGTGTGCTTTGATGTTCACGATACATGCTCTAATCGTCATCAGTGTCGCTAGTCATTGTTCAACGACGATTGTTAACATAAGTTTCTACTAAGGCGAAGTCTTCTCGATACTAGTATTTAAAAGTACCCAGTTCGATCATAGCCCACTATCATAGTATCTTCTTATAAAAATGTGTTAATGTAGCGAATATACATACTGTTGAGAGAGAACCGGGAACATTTGAATGGGGAGAACGTCGACAGACTTGTCACCGAACGGACGTGTTTCCCATATTCGAAAACTGATTGAGTTCTTGTTGTTGTTAATTAACGTCTTGTGTTCTTGCTCTTCTATAAATCGTGTTATAATTAATATGTCTACACCTTGATGTGCCATCACTCCCCAGCGCAACAATACTTTGATCGAAGCCAGTGTCATTCAGTGACGATTTTCAACCTAATCCTCCTAGTCGGAGTCCCAGCTTCTCGATATCATATCAAGAATATCACCACCCTCGAATCAACCGCGATGAAGATGTTTTGGTGTAGCTAACGCACGTTGGTCGCGCATATGCTCATAAATACTTCACAGAACTACGTTTATCAACACGTTACCGCCAGCATGTACCACCGGTGGCTCACGCTCGCATGTCTATCAGATAGCATGTACCACCGCGCCGTCTCATGGCAAGAAACACAAATATCACCGCCGGTATGAACGTGTTAAGGGACTAAGTAAATCAATTTCGGAGGTTAGGCGGTAATGAAAATAAATCTGGATAGGATTCGTGAAGTTCGTGAGGTTACAAAATTGAAATACCAGGACGTGTTAAATGATCTAATCTGCAATAGTTTCGAGACAAAGTTTTAACTCTGTAGAGATTTCACGAGTTCTACCGTGGCAAAAGTGTTAATCAATGCCAGTGTCTGTTGCTTTACGACGATTTTTACTGAAATCTCCGATTCATTTGAAGCCTCTTTACAAACTACATATCTTTAGTCATCCCTCGCAACAATTTTTCCGCAAACCTTGAATTCATACATCTCGAATGTGGAGCGCGGGCAAGTCAGTCAGTGGACTCGTGACACGATTCAATCTCTAACGAGGCCGCTTATCTTGGTTACCTTGATCCTGGATACGCGTTCTCTTATCTTATCTCACGACGAGTTGTAAAAAATGTGAGCGATCGTTGGCGAAGGATCGTCTCTCTCTTCGTCTGGTTTATCCGATGGTGGGAAGGAGATGCGGAAAATCGGTGGATCGAAGGGGATCCAGGGTGAAACAGACGGACGGACAAACACGGTGGTGTCCGGATCTCAATCGAAGCGCATCAATTTTCTGCCATGGCACTCGTTGGCGCACTTTGCGTGGAGCGCGGAGCAAAGAGAATGTCGAAACTGCACGAGGCACGAGGCACGATTGCATCACGGTCTACACAACGTGCACCGCGCGTTGCATTACATCTGTGTGTGCATATGTACTTAGATTGGCTCCTATTGACATAGCCACAGACGTCGACGGTGGTGGTACAGTCGGGAAAAATGCGAGCGACGCGTTTCTGGGCCTCGTCGCGCGGTGTCCGCGCTGAGTTTCGCCCGACACTTTGATCTCCCACGTCGGTGATTCACGTGCACGACAATTCCCGATTTTACGACGGAATGAGTTAACAGGAAAGTCACAGAAACATTCGTCCAACCCGTCGTGAATCCTTTTTGTCCGCGATAAATCGATTTCGCTGATTCTTCGCCGACAAATCGGCACCGATACACACCTGTCGCTCAACATTTTTCATTAAACCCGCGCCTGGCGATCAGCTTTGACGACGAAACCGTGTTTGGATGGAATGGAAATGGACGCGCGAATTTTGTTGACTGATGTCAACAGTCACCTCGCGTTAGCCGTCGAGATTTTATAATAACGAATTTATCTTTCACGGGGGTCGGTGAGTCTTCCGTTGAACTCTTTGGGGATAATTAACAGGGCCAGCTTTTAAGGTTTGTTACGAGCTAAATATTGAATCAGTAAATAGAAAACGAAAATGTATACGCGTCCAAATGTATCGATATGGTGTTGACACTTGAGTTTTATTTTTCTCTCGAGCCTTGGATCCACTTCTAATCGATTCATGATTCGTTTAAACGTGATTTCAATTATCGCGCCAGCTGGCCGTGTGTTTCTACGGTACGCGTCAAGTAAAGATGGAAAAGCTGCGATTTCGGTTGCTTTCTCCGAGACTGCTCGAAAGCATTCGCGGCTGGAGGGTAGAAACGCTGGACTTTCTGCCGCAGCTGTACTAAGCGCACGATGGAACGGTTTTTCTAGCGCGGGCAGTTTTTCTATTAAGCTTCATTTGTTTCTTTCATTGCGTAATGCGCCGGACGCGTCGCTCATTTCATCCTACTACCGAGCACTCCTACCGTTAGAATTCTTAATCCGGATTGCAGTTTCGATAGTTCGTGTGACACTCGTCCCTCCGGTTCGTCGTTCCGGCTGTAATCGAGGAAACGATCGCTTTAAGCGAGCTACGGGACGCGCTTTCGCGATCACTCTGCTCCTCGCCGACACTCCGGAAGTAGGTAGGCACGTGAGTTAAACGAAAGAAGGAAAAGAGGATCGCGGCTTCGAACGTATCGGTGGTCCTCGAGCGCAAGGATCGCGCTCATCTCCTGCGATCGATATTAGCACGGACAGAAACCTCGGGGAACCAGTCACCCTTTTCTGCACTCGTTCAACCCTTGTTCCCCGGCTGGCCACCAGGCGTCACCTCACCACGGGGAGGTTTTCTGGCAAAAGGGTGAATCACCCAGGCGACCTCGCTTGAAAACCTCGTCTTCTCTTCGATATAATATGAAGTCGTGTTTCGACCTCCACGGAAGTCTGAGAAAATTCTATTCACTCGGCAGGAAGCGTGCGATCGGAGCCGGTCATGATCTAGACGAGTGTTCGAAGAGTGGCGAGGGGATAGTCTAGAAAGTCTGGATGGAGAGAGAGTGGTTACAGAAAAAGGACAATCGAAGAAAAAGACCACGTGATTAGACGATAATTGTGAGATTTGGAATGGGAAGATGTATTCATGTAGTCGAATATCTCCTTGGTCCTAGAAAAGCAACTGTCCGATCTACCTCGCGTTCGAAAGAACAAATTCTTCCTTAGTGCACCTAAATCATATATAGTGCAATTCATTTCACGATCGTCCTTCTGGAATTTAATCCTGATTGTAATCTTAGCTTCCATTGAATCGAAATCATCAACAGTGTTCACCTTCTCGTTATCCTTAACCGTTACATACTGGAAACGTTCTCCTTTATTAAGCGAATCTAAAGTCATTAACTGAAATGTACAAAAATACGTGTACCTATAAAGTTAAACGATAATATTATTCAATTTAAAACTAGGTTCTAAACTGTCAAGTCAAAGAATTCCATGTAAGAGTTGATCTTTGGAATAACGTCTAATTGAAAGTTCTATCGTTAAGTTGCGAGTTTCTGTGTTAAATGTTTTCAGCACCCTCGATGACAGGCCTGTTTCGTTTGTTCTACTTAAATCACAGATATCGTCGTTGATCATAGTTTATTCGTACTATTGTTCGTGAGATTCTTAAAGGACACTCTAACTCGAAGATATTAAGTACGAGGAGCAGCACAGAGTAGACCTAACTCAGACCTATGAAGCTCTTGAATTAAAAAAGAAAGATTGATGGCTACGACAACATCGTCGAATACATGGTTCAATGTCAGTCGTCGTCGAAGTTGCAGCTCATGGATGTTGGAGACTAATTTTTCATCGCCTTCGACGAGATTACTTCGTCTTCTCTGTACTATTCTTCCAAAACGTTCGAAACCTCATAGATTTATTAACCTCTTGCCCTACAATTTACTTTAGGCGTGCTATAATCAGGTATAACATTTCTGCGCACTTTCATACGACTTGTTCGACTCGTGTTTTTCGTGTTCGGCTCGAATTTCGGATCAAGTGTCTCACAAGTTGTTACAGGCTAAAGGGTTAATAAGTAATACATACGCAATGCGTTATGTTTCATGTTACATTACTGGAATTGTGTACGAGCTATTAGATTGTCCCGAAAGTTTCTTTCGCGAGTTGCACTCAATTATTGTATGTGGTCGTGTTTCTATAAATAGACAATCTAATTTCATAGATATTCATGTTGTAATAATAATGGAGCAAAATGAATCGTGCACAATTCAGTAATGTAACATAAAACATAAACTATTGTGCATGTATTACTTATTAATAAAGCGAACGAAACTTTTCGGGCAATCTAATATTTTCCTTTATTAACTATACAGGGTGTCCCGTAACTGGCGGTACAAGCGAGTAAGGGGTGACTCTACATAAAAAAAATTGAATAGAAAACGTAGAATGAAATTTGTTCATATGACGCTTTATCTTCGAAAAGAATATATTTGAAAATTTGCCGAGTACGCGTGTACTTGATTTAGTTTCAGTTCGATAGATTTCATTGTAGATCATAAGCATAACAAGAAAGTAAAATCGATGTAAGAGATATCATCATGTTGACAATGTTAGTAAACATTGCAAGACGCACAGAAGTAAGATAGTAAAATCCGTCGAATTGAAATTAAATCAAGTACACGCGTACTCGACAAATGTTCAATGTATTCTTTTCGAAAATAAAGCGTCATATGAAGAAAATTTGTTGTACATTTTCTATTCAATTTTTCACGAAAAATCACCCTTTACTTGCTTCTACCACCCGCTACGGGACACCGTGTGTAACGTCAACTTCTGAGCGATAAGGTTGTCTATTTACATAAACACCGAGTGCAAGTCGTGAAAGAAACATTTGGGACAACCTAATATGATAAAACTATTGAAAGAGTAGATAGATTTACAGTAGTTCGATTCTTCCTTTGCAAAAGGAAAAGGAGTAGGAAAATTGCACGTCCAAGAAACAGTGGCGAGTCACGATCCGCAGAAATGTTCGAAGAGTATCGAGAAAATAGTCGGATACGGTTGGATGGAGCGAGAGAGAGAGAGGGGGGGGGGTCTCGAGGTCTCATTTCGGTCGAGAAGGCGGACAATCGAAAGAAAGAAGGCAAGATCAGGGCCAGAAGACAAATGTCTTCCTACGCAGAGCCGTCCGTTCTATCAGGGTAGTCGATCGAGTCGATTCACAGAGCGAGAGAGACGGCGAGTCGCGTCGCGGCGCAACTGGCCGCCAAGATGCAAGTGCACGTGCACGTCGTGTGCACCGACTCGGCTCGACTCGATTCTCTTCTCTTTCTGTGTCGGTTGGTTCCGTTGAGGTTCCAGCTGCCGATCGGGATCGGGGGAATCGGGATCGGGATTGGGATCTAAAATGCTACATGAACGTGTGCACGTACATAGCTGCAATTGGACGTTCCCGTTCTCGTTCCCGTTCCCGTTCACCGTGCGAATGCCGCCCGGTGCATATGCGCGCATGCAGTTCGCGATCCACCCACCCTTCGCGAAGAAGCCTCGGCTCTCACCTGTTTTCACCCTGCCGGTTCATTTGTAATTTAAAACGAGCCTCGATTGCCCAATGCGCCTCCTCCTCCCACCCGTCCCTTCTTTGCCCATCCCGCGCACTTATCGCCCCAGTCCATAAATTCGTGCGTATTTTCCCCGTCGTAAAAGTTGCCGGCCTACTCGAAAAATAACCTCGGGTAACTCGGTGTACCTGGTCATTTGATCGTAGATAGGCTTCATCCGCCCATAAACGGAGAGTCGATGAATAGGATACCCAGTCCATAGAAATCAGAAAAAGCCCTTTATTGGTGGACCAATTCGTATACGGATTAATTCTAGGGGAAAATTTCGACGACCGTCGCTTCTTTCTTCGAATTTTACGCGAGTCGAGAGGCGTGCGTCGGGTAAACGAACAGAAAATTGGATTCGCGATTAAACTTCTTTACTTTTGTCTACAAGAATTTATAGTATCGTGCCAAACCGATACGATTAGTCGAAACTGTTCATCTTTCCACGTAAAGAATTCGTGACAAGAATACTTTTTTTCTTAGGGAAACTTTGTCATCGTTAAACGATGCTACACACTTCTTTACTCGTATTTGAAAATGAAGTACTTCGTACGTCAGGAGGCTAATGAAAAACTTGGATTAATCCTCTCGTAACTTACGCGTATATGACGGAGAAAAGTTAATCGTTTTGGACGAATAACGTATTTTCACACATACAGTATGTCCCACGAAATCCTGGACAGCCGATTATTTCGTAACCTATTAAAGATACGAAAAAAGTTTCTTATATGAAATTGAATGGCAAGAGGGGGCTGATTTATTGGCCGTAACATTTTTTTATATGTATATGTCACATTCTTTGAGTTAAGTTGTGAAACAGTCTCACTCATCGAACATCCACCCAACTAAAAAAATATCATTATAAAGTCGTTAATTAGAATAAACGGAAATAAATACACCCACTTATACCTATAAAGTTGACCAACAATATTATTCAAAATAAAATTCGGTCTCAAAACTCCAGGTTCAAAACTGTCAAAATGAAAAAATTTATCCTAAGCTTTTATCTTTGGAATAATGTATTCTTTATTCTAGAAAAATCTACTTTCTTCAACAAATACTTTATTCATTCCACAAATATCAGAAATTCCAAAGTTTTGCACGGTGCGAGGGAGTTGTCGAGAAATTGTCGCGTATGTGATCGGAGTAATCGATGTAAAATTGAATATTCCATTGTAGGAATACAAGGTTAGATCAAAGTTACGCGTGTGTACTTTCTCCTTGGCGAATTTCTACCACGGTAACAGCCTGTCGCGGCCGGAAGTTCGATCGTGATCGTGGTACAGGGGCCCTTCTTTCCGTGCACTCCCCCGCGCCGCCGTTTCGCGTGTTTATGCAGATGCATGGTCGAAAAATGCTCGTACGGTTACGGACATCTGTCAGATTCGGCCGGCAGATAGATCGAGGCATGTGTCGAAACTCTATCGAGGCTCTTCGATCTTCCCTCCGCGTATCAACTTAAATTCCTGCGTCGATTTCCGAACGATGTCTGGTCCAGAGCTAGACGAAGATTCGCTCGAACAATAGATGCATAAAATCTACCCTACAGCGATTCATTCGCAACGTCGATAAACTTTCAGCGAGACGTGTAATGGCTATTTGGTGAATCGAATTCGTATTCCACCAGTAATCAAAGAAATGTATATCTTTTATAGACTATTCGAGATAAAAGGTTAACTTGTTAAGATTGTACTTGCGTTTCTGCGAATTTATCATTCTATGCATATAGCCGCTTCCTCGCAGTCCACGTCGCTTACAAATGCAAATTTCCCCTCAAAAGTGAACAAAATATCAACAAGGACTTGGAAAGAAATCCATCGTTGGGTCACACGTGACGCAAACGAACGCGAGAAAGTAAACGTGAAGCAACCAATTAGAACCTCCCATCTGTCATACGAGCCATCTCCGATGCGAAGGGTATAGCAAAAGGAGAGGAAAAGTCTCGTGGAAGAGACGAGCTATCGCGATTTTCACGGATGACTCGGTTGAGGATGACGCGTGTCGGCCGTAAGGGTGACAGAGGGCTGCTTTTCTCGCGGCGGTTGCGTCCACCTGAAGCGTGGAGCCCGTGGCAGGTAGCATCGGAGGGTGGATGCTGTATACGCGACGGAACATCGGCGCGTCGGGTGGGGGTAGGCTGGAAAAAAAACAGCGACACGATTCTCCGCCCTCCGAACTCACACTTCCACGTGTATGCCACGTGGAAAAAAAGACGAGGTCAGCGTAAAAAAGCGGCGCGTGGGGGTCTCGGCGCGGCGAATCGGTGGGGATGAAAGCAGCCGAGCCGAAGGAAGGGAAAACCTCTCCTCGAGGTTGGAGGGTGGCTCGTACGGTGGCAAACGATATATATAGCTGGGAAATGAAAGAGAAGGAGGGTGGAACGAACAGAGGGGAAAGACGTTGGCCGTGTCCAGGAGGGATGGAAAGCTCGCGCGGTGGTGGGGTGGACACGTTAGACGGCAACAGAGAGGGGCCGAGAAGAAGGGAAGGGGCTGTCTATTTGACGAGGAGGGTGCGTAAGACGAGCAGGATGGCCATCGACCACCCTTGGCTATGAAACGAACCTCCGTTGAAAAGTCGACGTCCTCGAGGTCGACGATCCATCTTCCGATCGAGATCTCGAAACTCGAAAACAACCCTCGAGGATTAACATGGTAAACTTTCTTTTCGCAAAAATCTATCTCACCCATATTTTCGTACGAAGAAAACTCTCCAGCTCTTAAGTACATCATTCTACAGAAGAATGCGATCGCGCTGGACAGAATGGTGATCGATGGGGAAAAAGTAATTCGAAGGGTCGACCTAGTGGGAAGGGATAAAAAAACAAGTCCCACTCCCCGTTCTGGTTAGTCACGCGTGTGTGGCCATACGGAGCTCGAAGGGAGGCCATTTTTATACGACGGTCCCCTTCTTTTTATTCGTACCTCAGACTACACCCCCTTATCCTCGAGGGGAATTTTTTGGTCAGTCGAATTTGTCGGTTCGCGATGCACGCACGCACGCACGCACGCACGCGTTCACTTTAACGAGAAGCGCGGAAAGCAAGGAGTCCGACGCGACGTGGGCGAGACTCCAAGTCGCGGTCGGGGGTGCCGATATTTTCAAAGGTTCGCGGTATCCGGTCGTCCGAAAAGTCCGCGAGTGTTTATGTCCGGCGTCGAAGCATAAACAGGAACAAGGACGATCTTGCACCCTTCCGCGGCGGACGGAGAGGAGATCGAGAGAAGGAGAGTAGAGGCTCCACGGAGAGGACCGGGAAGGAGAAAAAGCGGAAGCACAGGCAAGGGAGAAAGAGAGCCCCTACTATCTTTCTCACCCCTTGGGAAGGCTACCCCCGACGTCGACCGAGACGTCGGCGGAGTCGGAGAGTCCCCCACCCACGGTGGAGACGGCAGAAGGAGCTTTGGGTGCGCGGGGCGAGGAAGGGCGGCGGAGTGTCGAGGAAAAGGGGGAGACAGAGCGCGCGCCTCGACGTAGTCGGTTGGTGGGGGCGAAGGAAAAGAGGGGTGGCTTGAAAACTGCTGTCCTAGGGCAGGCTCAGTTTTTCGTCCTCTCGAAGGTAGATTTTGGCCGTGGGAGGACCGACCAAGGGTCGGACGTCGGACGTCGGTCGAGGGTGACCCGAGCCGGGGCCCAGCACTCGCGGACCCCGGCTCGCGAGCCTCTTAGGCGGAAAACCGAGCCGGCGAAGGCATCCGGAGCCAGCCAGAAATTTCGCGACCGCGCACCACCTAAGACAACGCCCCTACCCGAACACGCGTTCTTTAAGGCACGAGGGGGTGGCTTTTAGTCAGACGCACGCGGTCTGAGAAGCGCGCCACCACCGGCCCCCGCCGACGGAGAAGGACTTAGCGTTTCTCGCGAGCCGCAGACCCGAGTCAGTTTCGGTTCCTCCTCCGTCAAGGACTCGAGAACGCGGAAGAGGAGAAAGCTTTTTCCTCGATCGTGCACGCGCCGTTGTCGTCGTTGTCGTTGTCGTCGTCGTCGTCGTCTTCGTGCTCCGTCTTCGTGACTATCTACGGAATACTGGAACATCGTCATCCTCGCACGTTACACTTCGAGAAGAGAAGCCGACCGAGCGTGTTTACGTACGATCGTCGCCTTCCACGATCCGCCTGTCGCTTTTCTCCATCGACAGACATTCCGATCTCTGAACGTAAGGGATCTTGGATTTTCCTTCGGTCTTCGAACTCGAGATTGTTTCTGTGCGCTCCGACACTTTGTGTGCTTCCGCGGGACTTTAACCAAAAGTGACGGTCCTTGTGCACGAATAGTGGACTCTCGTTCTTCTTTTTTTTCCGTCGCGATTTTCGACAGTTTTCCCCTCTTTCGCTGATCCATCCCCTCCATCCTGGTACTCCGACATGCCCGGTACAAGTCATCGTCGTCTCCAGTGTTTCGTCGCGATCGCGGACGGCTCGGTCCTTTCTTAATCCCGTCGTCCAGAACGGAAATGAAGTGCCTCGACGGAATAACCAAGGATAAACGCGAGATCGCGGGACAGAGGTTACTTCGCTCTTCGGAGCATCCGTCGAGGCCTCGACTCTCGCAGATCGCGATACCGTGAACTCGTACAACGGCTAACGCGCGTCGATGCTGAACGATAACCGTTTGCAATGACGGGGATCACCGTTTGCAAGGTGACGTGGAACCTTTCTACCGCTTCCTCGAGTCCAGTTTAAAGGACTCGCGTTGGTTTGAAGTCACGCGACAGACAAGAACTCTCGTTGATCGTGACGAAAATCTTCAAGGAAGCCTTCAAAGACCTTTCGTCGCGTGCAGCTCCGTTTCGTCGAACGATCCTCGCATTCGACTAGATTTATCCGACCACTGAATATTTCCCTAAAATCGGTCGGGAATATTTCCCTAAATCTCCAACAGAAATATTCTCGACGCAGACTCATCCGTGTACCCACTGAAAATTCGCGATAATTCTCAGAAAGCCAAGTCTTTAATATTCCAATCCGCGAATCCGCCGAATTCCAAGTGCAACGCATCGCAAACTTTCTTCGACTCCCGCGAACGAATTTTCTCTCGCAGTGGCGAACTTTGACGCGACGGCACAGCGATCCGCGGCTCACGTGCTGTCGGTGTGCGACTCTAAAGGGACAGTTTTCCGCGACTCGACGCAACCGAATCGTAAAATTACTCTTAAAGTTGAAAAGTGTAGATCTCGACTCCGTCGAGAGTGTTCCCGTCGCGTTGTTCAAAAATTTCTAAAGCTTCCATCTCGCTCAGTGAAATCATCGAAAACGTCGAACCTTGACGACATGTTCGAAACCTTGGAAATCCTTGTCCCCTTTCCGATGCACGTTTCCGTTTTCGAACGTTTTCTCGTCCGTATCTGTCGTTTATTCTCGCGAAAGTTAGCGTCGCTGGGGGTTCAGTTGAGTTTTGACAGTGAGTGGCAAAAAGGTGTCCGTAAATCGTGAAGTAGATGCCGATTCGAGGATCGAGATCAGTCCGCGGCTGTCGTTAGCCGTTCGTGCTGAAATTCCGGTGCATGCTTTTAGCGCGTTGTAACGAAAGATGTAGTGAGAATAGTGTCGAACGTGGACTGTGGTGATAAACGAGCGGCATAAAAATAGAGTTTTCTTTCTGAATTGCAGCTTCGAGCGGGAGACGCATTGCAGCAAGAGATTCCCGCGCTGGAGAGGAAGACTGGACAAAGCGGAAGAAGCAGAATAAGACGAGCAAAGCAGAAGAAGCGGAGGAACACAAGAGCAAAAGAAGAGCGAAAGCGAGACGCGTAGAAGCGGGGTTGCGACGAGAGTGATTCGGAGTAGCGAAGACAGAAAGGTGAGAGAACGGGAAAGCGAGAGAGCGAAGGACGCGAGGATAAGAGTCCGAAATCGAGATAGATTCAAAGGAGAGGAAGCAAGTGAAAGAACCAACAGTGAAAAAGGAAGAGATAGAAGAAAGAAGAGGAAGAGGAAGAGGAAGAGAAAGAGGAAGAAGAAGGAGCTCGCTAGAAAGAACCTCGCGCCGCATACATATATATTTCAGTGTGTTCAAAAAACGAGTGTACCTAAGTGCAATATTATTAAACCTAAACGATAATAAGAAGCAACCACAACTACCATCGACGATATCGGTAACGACGAGCGGTTAATCGATAATCGAATAGAATTCCTTTTAAAGAGTTAAAAATACCCTAGAGTCGCATTTCGAGGGGAAGTCGTGAACGGACGCGAGGAACAGGACGAAGAAGGGTCGCGAAGACAGAGGAAGCAGCGGCGGAAGCAGCATCGCAACCTCGACACACTGTGCAAGCGGAGTGACACGCGGAATCACCGCAGTCGGAGAACTGCCGTCCCGGTACGAAGAGATCGCACACGACGTATCACACACGGTGGACAAGCGAGTCGTTTTCCACGCTTCGAACGAACCACAAGGGCTCGCGAGTTCGCACAAACACACACCACGCACATACAACACGTACATCGACATAACGGGGCTACGAACTACTCAGGGCAAAACGGGACGAGCAGTGTCATCCGCGAGTGCGATTTTCTCACCCGGCAGGCACAGAGGCCGCGACACCGGACTTGGACCGACAGCGTTTCGCATCCGCACGTACTGTCCTACTCGTTCACACCGTCCGGGCTGGGCAATCCTGAATTTTAACCTGAACTTAAGTGTACGATAGACTTTAAGTTAGATAGAACAAAGAAATAGGGTGTTCTCCACAGTGTCGGAGGACGTCCGCTCGCGCGCGCATCGCACACGAAACGCAACACACACACACACACACACACACACACACACACACTCGCGTACACACGCACACACATTAAATGCAGACCGTAAGAAGGAGGAGCTGAAGAAAAAGAAGACCGTAGAAGAGTGCTACGCGTATGAAACGCCGAACCGCGGAGACGCAGGATCAGTGACGGATTGAAAGATCCGCGATCGCGTTACGGGAAATACGTTTCGAAGATCGTAGAAGGCGAAAGGTCCATCGGTCGCGTACCAAACGACTGATCGGTGGTGTTCGCGAAACATACGAGGAATAAATAGGATTCGGTGAGAGGGAAGAGTGGGAAGAAGAGGCACGCGAACAAGACCAGAGGTGTACCGAGGGAAAGAGTTTGATGAGCCAAGTAGCGGGAGGAAGCAGCAGCAGGCCCGGGAAGTCGAGGCAGGTGGCGAGTAACTGACGTTGCCCGCCGCCCAAGTCGAGCGAGGATCGTTGTCCTTAGGACGATCCTGGGCTAAAGGAACGCGCGATACAGCGAGGAGAAAGATAGGAAGGAACGGCGGCGAGCGCGGAAGTGTGCCGGCCGTCGAGCTGCTTACCAAAAGGGGTGCGAAAAAGCGGGCAAGCTGCGCCGGAAGGGGGTAGCCCGGGCTTCTCGCGAAGGCCTCAAAATTTCGGACGCGACGGCGGCCCTGGACCTACGTGCCCAGACACAAGCCCAACCCGAATTTGGCTTGGATCATCACCAGCAACAGCATCACCATCAGCAGCAGCAGCAGCAACAACAACAACAGCAGCAGCAGCAACAGCATCAGCAACCGCAGCAGCAACATCAGCAGCAGCAGGGCCAAAATCCAGAGTCGCGTCCACACCTTCACCTTCAGCAGCATCATCATCAGCATCACCCCGGGAATCATCTCCACTCTGGCGATTCGGGGGGTGGGATAGGAGGTGGAGGAGGTGGCGGTGGAGCCGGTGGAGGTGGCGGTGGCGGTGGCGGTGGCGGTGGCGGAAGTGGCGGCGGTGGAAGTGGCGGTGGTGTTGCTGGTGTTGCTGGAGGAGGATCGGCCGGTTCCGAGACGGACAGACCGGTTAGGATCCACGACGAAGACGACGAGGACATCACCGAGAGGGAAGACGAGGAGGAAGAGGAAGATCCTTGCAGCACGCCGGAACCGGACCTCGAAAACGAGCCGGAACCCATGGAGGTCCAAACGTCGGCCGTCACTGCGGCGGCCGCGAACCTTCACGCGCTGCGACAACATGTCTTCAAGATGTCCGACTACTGGCAACAGCCGCAACGAGGGCCGCCCCAGCATTCGCCGGGGATACAGCACAGCCCTATCTCGAACTCGACGCAACACCAGCAGCACCAGCAGCAAGTGCAGCAGATGCACAGTCCGCTCGGTCAACAGCAGCAGCAACAACAACAACAGCAGCAGCAGCAGCAACAGCAGACGAGCGTGTCGCAGGTACAACAGACCGCTAACACTGGATTAGGCCAAACGCCTAGTCCGCAGCAACAAATGCAGCAGCAACAACAGCACGCGATGTCCATGAGCCAACAAACGCCTCAGGGATCGCAGCATCAGTCTTCCCCGGCACCGACCACGCCGTCACCACAGGCGGATCATCAGAACGCCATCGCGTCCAGCATGGCTCAGAGTCTACACAACTTGGCGCAGGTACAGCAGTCTATGTCCCAGGCGTCGAGTCCGTCGCTGGCCGTCCAAGCGGTCCAAGCGGCTCAGGCCCTCAACCAGAACTTGGGACAGGCCTTGACTCAGGCGCTCACGCAGAACATGCAGCAGAACCTAGGACAGACGTTGCAGCACAATCTCGCGCAAAGTTTAACGCCGAGTCTGTCGCCGCAGCAACAACAGCAGCTGTTAAATCAACCGCAGAACCTCAGCCAAGCCAACCAGAATCTCCAACAGAACATCCAAAGTCAAGCGCAGAACCTGTCGCAAACGCTGCAGCAACAGGCGCAAAATCTCTCCCAGAACCTCGGGCAGAGTCTCAGTCAGCAGGCGCTGCAACAACAGGCGCAGAATCTGTCGCAGAACCTGTCGCAGAACCTGTCGCAGAATCTGCAACAACAGGCGCTGAACATGGCGGGCAGCATCGCTCAGAACGGCGGTCTCGCCGGGATGAACATGTCGACGAACCAGCAGCAGAACTCCCAGAACTCGATGCTGAGCCCAGGCGCGACCAGCCAGGACTCTCACGACACCAGCCTCACGGAGAAACTCGTCAACGAGTTGCAGGTGAGAGAACGCGTTCGCGATTCGTTCGTCGCACACGCTTTTCCCTATCTGTTTTTCTTTCTCGCTTTTATTTTCTCGATCTCGGTTAGACTCGCCCGTAGCCCCGGAGAGAAGAGATAAATAAACTGGGACGAGGCAACCGCGATAAAAGTGCATAATGCACCGATAAATAGGGTCGTTTACTTGGACCGACCGACGCCGGACAATACTTTCAAACAGTTTCTGCTAACGGTGAAAAATACGCGGCACTTCCTGCTCGCTCGTTTGCAAATATTTCTACGCGTAACTTGCATACAATTTTTGCCTAACACGGATCTAATTCCGACGCGACGCGATTGTATTCTACATAGACGAAGTTCGACGATTAGGGTCTCGAATGCATCTACGATTAAATTGGATAAGGACGTGTATCGTCTCGAATCTAACACGACTGTTTACCATATCTGCGGTTCCTTTAGATGGAGTTGTTAGGTTTTCCAAATTAAGTGATCTCGCGGGAGAAAAATAGCGACCACGCGACTGTTCATCATATCCGCGGTTCCTTTAGGTGGAGTTGTTTTCTAGATTAGTTGATCTCGCAGGAGAAAAATAACGACCCTGCACTCCGCAAGGGAAGCGTCGGCGTCGGCTGGACGATTTTTCGATGAATCGAGCATCGTCGACGATTTTGCTGATTGTTTGAATCTGCGACTGTACCGAGATACACTGACCATGGTTCACGCACATCGGAATACGTTGACTTACCGCGTCGCGTAGCTCGCAACACGCGCACGACAGACGTATTCGCACACGCTTGTAGGCCACAACGAGCGGGAGTGCGATAGTGTGAGAAAGAGAGCGCTCGCGGAGAGGAGCACGGCGAGCGAGCGAGCAAGCCAGGCGGACAGGCGGGCAGGCACGCACACATTAGAGTCACGGGGCCACAAATGCAAACGCGGCCCACGCACACCGATGCGAGGAGATGCAGATACGTCGTCTCTCGGGGTTCTTGACCCGCGCAACACAGATAATACTATACGCATACGTCATACGGTACGCCGAGAAGATGTTCTCGAGAAAATATCGCGGCGTGCTTCTGCGATGCCGCAGTCCCGCGAGCTTCGATACGAGGAAACTAAGTAAATATATCCCCGCGAATATGCTTCGGTCTCGCCGCTAATAGGAATCCGAACGTTTTCTTTTTATTCCTCTTTTTCCCTTTTTTTACGCGGAGACCATCCGACTCGTTTTCAGACGGAATTTCCTGTACCGGGTGATTCTGGAAACTGGGATAGGGGAACGGAAATTGGCAGAGGATAAAACTTGCACAACTTCCTGTTGCGATTGATTTCTGGCCAGAGCTGCACTATTCGTTTCCTGGCGTCGGACATTTTTCTTATTACGGTGCTGGATGCTGGAACCAAGTGCCATATTTCTACCTTGCTAATGCATCGCGGAAAAAGTTGTATAAATAGACTATGGTAGTTACTTTTCGATGGGTCTCTTCTCTTAAACTATAATACTTTAACTATAAAGAAGATAAAGTTGTAGGGCTTCTAGTTAGAATTGATCAATGATGCAATACTTCTTACTTGTCTTTGTAAATAGCATTTCTTTGCTGGTACAAGTCATTTTTCTTTATTACGTCATTCAATCTATGATACTAGAACAAAGTATCTTTTCTTTATCGTTCCGTGGAAAAAAGTTAAATAAGCACATTAAAATAACTGCTGTAATAAATAATAAAAGATACTTTTCAATT
>NC_071976.1:12473848-12498854 GCF_026283585.1 Hylaeus volcanicus
CAACTATTCTTTCAACACGTTCACGCTGGCGTGTTTATCGGACGGCGTGCACCACCGGTTGCTCACGCTCGTGTGTCTATTAGATGGAGTGCACCATCGCGCCGCCCCATGGCGAGAAACACAAATATCAGCGTCGGCGTGAACGTGTCTTACTTACAAATTCATGGAGGAAAAAAGTGTGCAACTTTCTGCTACGATCCATTGTTTTCACCAGATAGTTTTTCTCAGAAACAAGTAGTGTCAAAGTTATAGCATTTTTTTATGCTACTAGCCATCTTTTCTTATTATACTATCGAACCTTTGACAGTAGAACAAAGAAGCACTCTTTAACTATCTTCTAAGAGCACCATGGTCAAAAGTTAGATAAATAGATTGAGATAGTTATAAGTAGCAAACTATGTTTCTCTCTAGTTTTCATAGACAATCTAAAAATTGATGAATGAAGAAATTGTGCTATTTCCTCTTACCATTCATTCCTTATATCAAACTTGCAGTATTTATTTGCTAGGTATTTTTTCTCATCTTATGACGATATTAGGATGAATACTCTTTTTCTACACGTTTGAAAATATCGTAAAACATTGTTATACATATTTACCAAAATATAAATAACAAACAGTACCTCTCGATATATTTCCTTCTATTGTAGTCTAAACCCATGACCTTGCAATTTATTTTCAAAGTAACAATTCAAATTAATTTTCCACAAAATAAATCTGAAATATTTAAATTTTCATTGAGAACATTTACATAAACGTAGATACCATTTCATGTATGATAAAACAGATTAATAATGTTATAATAACAACAAAAATGAAAAATACCTTGTTTAACTGACAATAACGTTAATTCTGGGCAGACTCGACATTTCCACGTATGGGATTAAAATACTCGTGTTCCAGTGGCCCTACCTGGAGCCTCCGTGCACACAATAACGCGGAACGCTGACGAAAGAATTCATTTGAGAAATGAATCGCACCATAAGAAGACAGACATGGCGAGCCTCGACTTTCTCCACTGCAAATTTTCCACAGTCCAACCCAGTTTCCGTAATCGCGGACGGTAGCTTCGACGTTATTCGCTGCGCTTGATTACAATTTGTTTGTTCGAGTAGAAGGATTTTTGCGAGAAATCCGCGACAATGGAATACCAGAGAGACTGCTAGGGTCTCGTGACTGGTAGAAAAACGATTTTTTAGTAATGCTGGTTAGCGGAAAGGGCCATGGAAAAGTAAACTAACACGAGCCTCCTGTCTTGCCCGATAGTCTCGTGCCTCTGCGGCGGGACTTGGTGGTGCGGGAGGTGCCGGCGGAGGCGGAGGAATGGGCAACATCAGCGAGCGCACCCTCGAGGAATGCTGGTCCACCCTGCAACGAGTGAGTTGAACACTCAGCCCGTTCAAGATCCCGTTTTTATTATTTCTCCTCGTCACGCGCAGCTTCCTGTTCAAAAACAAAACCCTCTCACTTTTCTTTTTCGTCGATTCCGATACAGGATCGTCGTGTTTTCTCTCTCTCTCTCTCTCTCTCTCTCTCTCTCTCTCTCTCTCTCTCTCTCTCTTTCTCTCCCTCTTTCTGTCGTGGATTTTTGTTCGTTCATTCCCGCACGTTCGTGTAACAGAAATCGACAGAGATCCTTGGTTCGTTACGATTTCAGTTCTCCTCCTTAGCGAGGATGCACCGTCTCGCTAGCGTTTTCTAGTCGCATACATGTGTTTCTTTTTTTTTCATTTTTCGTTGTAGTATTTTTCCCCCACCGCTGGCATGCTCTACGTGCGTGTATGTGCTTCTGTATGATGTATGTTACTCTTAACGTAAGACTGTCGACGATCGAGCGTAGCCTGCTCTCGTTTCGATCGGTCGAACAGACGACCGCCAACCAACACGGCGGTTCGAAATCGATCTAAGGAAAGAGGAACCACGCGGAGAAAATTTTCGCGGCAGGTAAACGACCTAGGTTCGGCGTCCCGAGCAACGGTACCTTGGCAGCTCGCGAGACAATACCGCGTTTAATTGTTCCATACGCGTATTCCACGCACGACGCAACCGATTTAATGGGACAGTCCGTCACGATCGATAGTACTCGAGTCCGCGCGTATATGGCGTTGTCCTTTTACGAGCCAGAACCGAAATGAGGGGAAAGGAAGCGGCATCGCTAACGAGCCGTGAATCGACTCTCGAACTATCGCTCGACTCGAAGCAACCGAGATGTCCGCGGTGAAACGGAGACAGACGCGAAACCGTAGTCAACGACTACAACCCGGGGGAGAGGAAAAGAAACTCGAGGGGGGGGGCGAGGAGTAAAAAGAAGAAGCAACGGAAAACTTTTAAATTCTCCTCCCGAGTACGAAGCAACAATTTGTTTCGTTAAGTAGTCGTGCCGCTCTTTTGTTTTTCCGACTTCTTTTATTCCGTCCGCTGTCCGTTAGGGGGGATGAATGGAACGGTGGAAACGAGGTGGTTGAGCGCGGTTTCACCCCCCGCGTGCTCGTCCATCGCCACCTTGAAAGCGAGTCGCGAGCCGAGCCGAAACTTTCGGAAAATCGCAAAAACGCCTCGCGATGGCGAAGTTTTCGCGTTTTGCCGAGATTTAATTAAAACATTCGCTTCCTTTGTATCCGTCCCGGCCGAGCATCCCCATCTAGAGGGACAAAACGTAACGAACGACGAGCTTTCTCGTCTTTATCGCCTTCGCGAAAACGTTCGACCGGCGTTAACCGCGACGCACGCGTTCCTACCATCGATACAATTACGTTTCGAAAGGATACCATCGTAGAAATGTCTTGGAACGCTCTGAAACTCGTCGGGACACCTATCCTCTCGATACCTATCGATTACATCAATTTTAATACTCACATTACGCGGTTATAATTCAATTGAAGTGAAAGCAATGGAATAACGCTCAGCATTAAAAGCAACTAATCATTTATTGAGATTAGAATCGGATGAATTGTGCAATCGATCGTTATCAGTGAATTGAGACTCGTTCGAATACAACTGTGCACAGTTGATCGTATTTAAGAGACTGGGACTTGTTTTGCTGTCATGATATTCTGCAAAATGTTTTTTAACAATCTGGAGAACTCATCGATACGTCTACCGCTTCGATTCATATCGATTACATCAAGTTTAATACTTGTATTACATAGTTATTGTTCAGTAGAAGCGAAAGCAATGAAATGACACTTAACGTTAAAAATAATCGATAGTTTGTTTAATATTAGAATCTAATGAATTGTGCGGTTGATCGTGAGTGCAATTAAGGCTTATTGTATTCGATCTTTAGTAGATCGGCAAACACAGATAATAAGACTTTTCAGGATTGGAATTTCAATAGTTCATCTCATACAGTTGATATTCTTGAGATCGAGACTTATTTTGATACTCACGGTACATTTCCATTTGAAAGTGATATTCTTCTGTCGTGCCATTCTAAGAAATGTTTTCGAACGATTTGATACTCATAGAGACATCTATCTGCTCGACACCTACCAATTACGTCAAGGTTGATACTTGGTTCATTACATTCACTACTCGTTAGAAATAAGAGCAATGATATAGTACTTAACTGTTGTTCCAAGCGCCAAACATTGTTAATAACTGTTTAAAGTTAGGATTTCGTGTACCTAGTTATTTTGCAAACCTCTCCATATTCTTGTTTGAGTAAATTAAATAAAGTAAAAAATATTAAAGGAAAATATAAACAGATGCACGTAAAAATATTAATCATTCATTTGTACGATTCTTTCTATGAATAATACAATCTATCGAAATTAGACAGCTAAGTTTTCGAAATTCGCCTGGTTTTATTTGCTTAAATTAATACAAACATTCTTTTTGGAGTGGAATATATCCAACATGTATTATTCATACATTCGTTTTTAACTAACAAATAGAAATCATATAAAAAATAATTTTAAACAATTGGTAGAAAATCGAATATGATGTGTCAATGGACCTGTACTTCGCTCTGCTATCGCTATGCTTATGTGCATTTACATCGAGCCAAAAATTTACACACTTAAATACCCAAAAATGCTTGTAAAACTACCTAATATCGTAAAAGAATTGCGAAAAGTATAATTATTCAAATAATAAATGTCAAACCACTGGCATTTTACGGTTAGAATTCTTTGAAGCTTAATAGGAAGGAACAAATATAACAAATACCTCGATATCATTAATAAGTGCACTGAAATAATGTATCGTAAACAAATATAATTTAATACTTTGAGAATTGATTACTATCGTACATTTCTGTTTGCGTCATATTTCATCTTTAACTGTGTAATAATTATACAAACGAATCATTTCTCCCTCTGCTTGATCACAAACTCGCATTCGTTTGTTATTAATAACCCCGCACGTTTTAATTGTGACAAAGGATTCGTACAAAATTAGGGGATTGGTTTTCACAGATGGAAAATCGCGCAAATGTACTACGTGAAATATAATTAGAAGTGTTCGAATAATTATATAAATGAAGATGTACTACGTCGTTCCACTAGTCTTTGCGCTTTTTCGTTTATATTATATGAATTATTACGGAATCTTCTCGAACAATTTCATCGGATTTGAAATTAACTTGTAAAATTCCAGTCACTTTATTTTGAAAAACACGTGGAGTGATACTTTAATATGTCTAACGCGTTCAAGTTATTCTTTCTCGACAGGTTATGTTGAAATGCTACTATAAATTTTTTTTAGCAAATTTGACAAATAAATGATTAAAATTGAACTTATCGTTTCTCAGAAAGTTATGTAAATCTCCGAAACTACTAAACCGATTTAAAAAATTTTTGTAGTAATAGAAGGCTACACTATCCCTGAGTAACATAAGCCATGTTTTATTTTGATAAAAATACGTTTTCAATTTGAAATCTGAAAATTTGTTGACAAGTTGGAAGAAAAGCGTCGCTTGGCTTTATCGGTGTACGCTGACCAACTGGTTAGATATACGTGAAAATAATGTAATACAAAAATATCGGTTATTAATAGATCTAAAAAAAAGTCAGTGATACGATATATCTAGCTTTTATATTTAGACCGCAATAACGTTTTTTGTGTTAAAAATGAATTGAAAATTATAAGGTGAACTTTAAGGGTATTTATTAGGTATAATATATTAATCTTTATAAAAAAGAATCATTTTATCATCTGGGAAATTTCGTGAAGATCAAATTTGCCCTTTACAGCATGTTATTTGTTCGCATAGTTTAGGAAATAACGAAAAATGAAAATAATTAACAGAGAAATAGTCATTCATTACACGACTGAATTCGTCATTAACATTTACATTTAAAAATCTATCTTTACTCTACACCTAGTTAAAAGCGTTCATCTGTTACGAAGTACCTAATTACATATCTACATAAACACTGCAGTAATTATTAAGCCAACGCTCTAAAATCATTGAGACTGTATTGTCGCATAACTCATGTTTAAGATAAGCTTTCCGAGGTGTGCAACACAAGATGGGTGACTGTTTTTCACTACAGTAACTATAGCATCTACGTGAATAAGAATAGTATTCCACGGGAGTGAAATCGTAGCAGCTAGTCGATCATATGACGATTGCGAAGGTAGCTCGTGATCGAAGCAAACGATGGTGCGAATCGTGGGAAAACAAAGGGCGCGAAGTAAAATGGAAAGTCGAAAACATTAATGCGTTGCAACGTTGTATAAACACTCGTCAGAGAGCGGTTCTCATGGTTCTCGGTCCGGAGGGAGGAGTATATGTACACAGGCAAGCAGCAGCGAGAAGGAGTGGTTTTTTGTTCTTTCATCGGCGCGAAAATTAAAATCCAATTATTTCGACACCTCTACCCGACCCTCCGGTGATTCAAATGAATTTTTTGCGCCAACTCTTTCCCTCCAAATCTCTCTTTCACCCCGGCATTAAACCGGTTCGTCGTACGAAGGTAACGTTACACAGCCAGAGGCCTACCCTTGACCGATTCGAAGTCCCAATCTTGAATCGACGACAGCTGCTAGAACCGGAACTGCACGGGGAAAAGAGGAAGACGATGAAAAACGAGGGGAAGACGAAGGAGAAGCTCCAGCTCTCGAGATCGATATTCGCAAAATCTTTCGGCCAAAAGATGTAAACAGTTCGAAAGAAATTTGTTCGTTATTATTCCCAACTGATACTCCTCTAAATATTAATCTAGCTCTCTGAAAGTATTAGTCTTCCAAGGAGTTACTTCTTCGAGAGATTCTTGATCATCATTCGTCCACATGTATTGTCACGTGACTCAATTAAAGAAATTCATTCGTTCTGATTCTTAACTGATACTCCCCTAACAAATATTAATCTATTTCTCTGAAAGCGTTAGATATTTAAATTTAAATTGGTACTCTTACATTGGTTAGAACTCTGTGGAATTAGATGAATTTTTCCTTGCTACAGTTACTAGAGATCACTGTTAAGAAATCGTTGTTTCTTTACATTGCAAAATTTTGTAACAAATTGACACGCAGGGTGGTTTTTCTTTTAACCATTCTATAGCAGTTTCCGATTTCACTCTTAATCAAATATTTATTGACAACTATTGCATTCTTTAAACATTGTATTCAAATGATTTGTCTGTGGCTTCGTCAGTCATTTTCACAGGAGGTTAGGTCTGGATTACATCTGGGTTAGGTTCGTTATAATAAAAACTATAAACTTTACCACTTTAGGCTGTCGCTCTTAATCAAACATTTGTTGATAATTATTGCATTCTTTCAACATTATATTTAAACAATTTTTTATGTCTTCGTCAATCATTTTCACGAGAGTGAAATATAAAACATAAATATTAAACATGAAGACTGTACCAGTTTAAAATGTTGGGGCACGCTTAGTGAGACCTATGTATGTGATTAAAGTCAATAATCACTAGACTGCATATTTTTATCCATTTATAGGGAATTTGAATGTGCAAGAAATTACAAAATGCACACACTATGCAAGAATATAAAAAATATTGAGAGTAAAGTTTGTATTATAATATTTTCAGAGTTAAATAAATTCCTATTTAGGTTCAATTTTTGTAGGCACGTTCGCCAAGATTTTATTTTGCATAAAGATACGCAGTCTAATAATCACTAACACCGAAAAATAGCATAGTTAGATTAGGTCAATTTGTTCAAAGTTTCAGCCAAACTCGAGCTCTGACAGTTCGTGTCGCGAATCGATAAGAAATGCTTTCCCATCTGAATTCGAACCCACCAGTTCGTGACGTTTCCGTAATACACGCTTTTTAATTCATAAATAAATGGACATTTTCGTTGATCCAGAATAACCGAGAGAATCGAGGAGGTGCGTGATCACGAACAAAAGTTGGCGATTCCTCAAACGAAGCGCTCCTAGACGCGCCTTTCTCACGTTCGTATCCCCTTGAGCGCAGCTTTTTTTGCCTTCGATCCCGCAGAGGTAGCATCGTGTTATTTAAATAACGGTGTTCGCGCGCGTGCCATTGTTTCACTAACCCTTCTACTATTACCCGAGAAGGGGGTAGGGAAGGAGCAGCGAAGCTTTCTGTTTCGGTTTCGAGTCGTAGAAGAAAACCCGAAGGATGAAAAGACGGCGGGGCGAGGAAAGGCACTTCCGTGCCGCGTAGCCGTTACGGCGAAGGTGAAATTACGACATCTCAAGTCCAGGGGCAACCATACTGGCCAGAACGTACAAAGTTTCCTGGCTTTTCAGTAATTTTCTATGATTTTCAGATCGCATGATCGCTAACAATAACGCCGTGCTCCCGCGCCGGCTGTTAAGATCCACCTAATCGAATTGTTCGATCTTCGGTGAAACCGCTCGCGAATCCGTTCGACATGGTTCGCCAACCGATGGGGAGGCGAGGGTGGTTTCGAGAGTTACGAAGAAATTTCTGCTCCGTGGAATCTCGCTCCGACGCGAGCAGAGAGGAACGCATGCTGAATTAACACAAACGATTGCGTCACGATACTTTCCGCCGCATCGTGTCGAGTATGCTTGAAAGAAGTAGGAGAAATAAAAAGGTCTCATCCGGAAGGGGAATACGTGAAAAGAATCGTATAAAAACATATGAACTAGTAATGAAGTAACAGATAGAAATACTGCGAAGAAGGAGATACTATTTAGTATAGGTATATCTATAATATATATCTGTACATAGTATAAGTAACTAAAAATGAAGAAGCTATTTCATTTACTCTATTCATTGTCAGATGATACATTAACTCTCGATTTACACAGTACTTTATTTACACGATTTTCAAAATAACGAAATTGTAACAATAGAAACTATCGAAAGGAAAAATTTATGCTGGGTGCATTTTTGTTTAGTCATTGTCTAGCATCGCTCGTTTGTTAACAATGACGTTAAGTTTAAGCAAGACTAATTGTTTGAGGGAGTAAATTTTTAAAACTTAACATATAATCGTTAGTGACATATATAATTATAGCTATATAGTTCGATTAAATGTTTCTATTACAAAGAAAACAAGTAAAAAGAAAAATCATAAAATAGAAACTAAAATTAAAAAATATAGCTTCATATATTTCCAGAAGTATCTTCTTTCGTTTTTCATTTATATGTTATTTTATTTTCCCATTGAAATAAATGAATTTGATTACGTTTAATTTAAGCAACCCATTTAGTAAGTTTTTCGTACAGAAACGTATGAACTCGATTTACACGGTATTTTGATCAAGAAATCTTCCATAGTTGCGAAAATCAATTACAAATAAAAATATAAAACAAAGCTTCAGGGTCATGTATGGAATAACTCAATATAAACCTTTCTTACGTAGAATTTAATCGTCAATAAAATCGTGAATAATCAAACATTAATTTAAAAATAACGTGTACCGCGGAGTCAAAGAATTTCGCGAGGTTGTAAGTTTCGCTCACGCACAATCGCGACGGTACACGATCGGATGTCGTATGGTAAATTAACGTCGTACGACTGTTCCAATTGAGGAGATCGAGTGACCACGCCGTTACGTGCAACAAGACGCCGTACAGGCTGATTCTAATCGAGTGTCCCAAAATTAAATTACAAATTTTTCACAAACATAGGCGACTTATCGTGTATGGATCCTGGGTAGAGTGTATAGAAATCATCTTTCGTTAGATCATCTGAAAATATGTTTATTACTAAAATCTTTGCAAACGTTACATACAAAAATTGAACCTAAATAGAAATTTATTTTACTCTGTAAACGTTATAATATGAACATTCTTTTCATATTTTTTTAATGTTATTGTTCCCATAAATTTATATGCACGTCACGACCTTGTCCTTAGATCATCTTCAGGATGTTGCGAAATCTAAAAAAAGAGGAAATATTAATAACATGATTTGTGATTAGAAAATGTGTAACGTGTATATATATACTAGAAGTCGATCTCAATTCTTTAAATTGTATAGTTTTGATATTATTTGTATTCTTTTTTGTATTATGAAACGAAGGTTTTCAATATTCTATTCTTTGTAGTAAGAAACATATTTGAATTTATAATTTATAGTATATCTTATCAATTTCTTAACAGTTTCGAATCAGTAGATTGTTAGATGAACTTGTATTTTTTATGCTATATTTATATATACACCTATGTGATACATTATCTTTCACTTGTGAATAATTTGTCTTTATCTTGCAACGCGATTATTGAAAACACTTATCGATAAAAAATAAACATAAATATCGGAAGCAAAAACGCTATAAAAGCTTAACCCTAAAGGAAAGGGGTTAAAGTGAGCAAGTTGATCAGTGGACTTAAAATTAATTTACGGGATTTGGAATATTAGACTTGAAATAATAATTTCATATTTTAAGTTTAGAAAATATTGTAAAAAAATAACTTTATTGTCCCACACGATAGACAATCTTTTGTTGAAGGATTTAGGCTAAGATTCATCTGTAAGAAAAATATCAATATGAATTTATGTAGTCTTACTTTTTATATCTTCTATATCGTTTCCAGAGTAAGTGATAGTTAATTTCATGTTTCTTAGAAACTGTAGAAAGATATCCAGTAAAAAACTGTTGTTATCAGTCAGGAACTCAGTCCCAAAATTGGTCAATTCTTAGCATTGTTCTTAATTTCAAGACATGTACATATATGAAAATCTCAATGACGCATATAAAGATACTAGATTCGTTAACCCTATCGACTCTATTCAGTCACATACCTAATTGCCTTTGGCCAAATTACAAATGAGACTTACGCGAGACATATATAAAAAAATACTACTACTCTCTTTGATATTTAACCAACGTTAATTAATTTCTGAAAGAGAAACGAGAAGAACATAAACAGAAAAAAGAGGATGAAAGGGTTAAGGTCCGCGGGAGTATCGTTCGCTTGATTCTATCGATGAAAGGTTGTAAAGAATCGGTAAAATTGCAATCACCACGGGACCGCGATCGACGCGAGGTAGCTATGATAAATAACTTGTCAAAAGGCGAACGGAGAAAGGTGCGCGCAGCGTTACAAAGTCGCGGGCCGACGGAACGCGGACCGTGCGCGCGCGGCGCGTAAGGTTTCTTTCGTCCTCCTCGTTTTTTCTCTATCTCCATCTCCGTCGCCGTCTCCGTCGCTCGCCGTGGTTCCGCCATGACCTACCCCAAGCTACTCGACGAGAAAAAGAAGGAGAAAAGGGGGGTCCGGGCGGGGGAGGAGGGTGACGGCTGCGAGCCGGGAAAAGCGGGAGGAGGAGAGAACTCGCGCGCCCACACACGGCTGCGAAGTCGCGCCGCGAACGAACGCGAGAGGCGGTCGGCTTCTCGCGCGAGAAAGAACGAGACGGAATGACGCGCGGGCGAGGAAAAAGGGAGGGCGGGACGCGCGGATACAGAGTTTATTCTTTGTGTCGCGCGTATGGCTGCGCGCCTTTTTTTTTATCGTTCGTTGACTCCGCGGCGTTCTGCAGCCGCAGAGAACGCGTTCGCTACATCGCTCGCCACGATAAGATTACACTCACAGGGGCGGTGGTCATGCACGATGCACGCGCGACAACATCCCGAACCTCTTGCGCGGAGATTCTGCATCGAGAAATGATCCAGACCTAACCCAATTCGACCTATTTCCTCCATTCTCGCTTGCGATTTAGATATTTCCACTTTCTTAGTTAAAGTTAGCAAGTTGGTCAGTCACTTAAACTCGTGGTAGATGAACTTGTATTTTTTATGTTATATTTATATATATATACCTATGTCATACATTATCTTTCATGTGTGAATAATTTGTTTTTATCTTGCAACGCGATTATTGAAAACACTTATCGATAAACATAAACATAAAGATTGGAAGCAAAAACGGTATAAAAGCTCAATCCTAAGGGAGGGGGTTAAAGTGAGCAAGTTGATCAATGGAGTTAAAATTAATTATCGATAAATTACTTGTACACGGCATTTGGAATATTAGACTTGAAATAATAATTTCATATTTTAAGTTTAGAAAATATTGTAGAAAAATAACTACATTCTCTCACACGAGTAAACTTCACTACCACCGCGCGGACAAACTGTCGCCATATATCAAACTTGGAAACCCCACGTTTTTTACATTTCTGACACGAATTCACAAATTTTGAAATCCCGTTACTCTGCTAGAGTTCATCTAATTTCTGAGTCATTTCTTAGGGTCTCTATTGACTCGTCCCACAAGTTCATACCATTTATTCTGCTGTTACTCGAATTAACCCTTTGGGTTCGAGTGGCGCCTCTAGGGCCACATATGTAATTTAAAAGTGATTTTTTAGAACGTACAATTTCAAATTTACTTATATCAGATTACAGTTAATTATTAATTGAAATAATAATATACTTAGTCATGAATGTTCGTAGATGTTTCTCTTCGAAGTAGAATTTTTGGTTTTACAGAAATTTATTAGAAAAAAAGAATATACATGTCGAATTGAGTAACCTCCTCCTTTTCGAAGTCGGTTAAAAATTAACCGGATTTGATTTGATAGAAAAATACCACGAGCACAAAGGGTTAATATGTAAAACATACCCTCAAGTGTTATAAAAAAAGTAATCCCTCCCATTTTACAATATTTTCTCATCTTTCTGACGTAGCCATTACACCGTCACTGTAAAATACAGTTTTTTTAATTAAATGTTAACACAGTCTGCAGCACAAACTTATGGAATGACCTAATACATTTCCGAATCCTTTCTGAGGACGTTCAATATTCCTGAATCATTTTTATGACTTTCATATGTTTCTTCCATGGGTCCACAAAGTCACAGGAAAGATTTTCGTGTAACGTGGTTAATACGTTGCGCGTTGTACGAGAATCGCATTATTTAAAAAAAATCATCATAACATGTTATAGTATATCACCCTTATATTAATATCTCATGAGTGGTTCCTCTGAAAATCAGATTTACTTTACGATACCGTAATCTGTTTTACATGTTCATTTTGAACCATCACCATCACTTACTTTTTATAGTAAAACACCACAAACTCTCATGTGTCGTTCTTTGAACTTGAATTGATCTTTTCATTTATGATATTTTCGACTAGACTATATCACCTTTATATTGACTAATATTTCATAAGTGGTTTCTCTGAAAATCAGAAAATTCGTATACGTAAAGCTTCCATGCTATTCAATTTTTGTTTATATTATACAGGAAGGGTGTTATATTTTGCGCGTCAGTGTTTGAAAAATATTTGCGTGAACCATGCTAGGTCGAAAGAAAAGTGGACGCACTCCAAGTAGGCCATAGACGGTCCTGAGACGCGTTGTTTCTTATAGTATCGGTGCGTCACCGGATCCCCGACAAGACCAGCCGCAATGCTAACGAAACGTCGGGACGCAGGTCTAAAGGAATAGCATTTACATCTGCAAGCCTGTGTCTATTCCTCGAACCCATGGTGCGCAAAACAGACGAAGTAACTCGATTAAGAAATGGACTAGACAACTAGATCCGATCCCAACAACCATATTAAAATAGTCGTCATCATTTTTGGAATTTCCGACTCGACATATGTTGAGTATGACTCTGTTATAGTGCAGCTCATGAACCAACTCGTTCACTTTTCTTCGGCTTATACAGTCAACTGTGCAAATACAATATTGGATTTACGAGTGATGCAAATTTTATTCATTCATTTATTAATAAACGGGTAAACTCGTTACTGAGAAGTTTCAGGGTTGTTCGTTGTTGATTGCTACATATCAACATAGTAACTTAATTACGTCTCAACATAACTAGCATAAAAGTACTATAAAAGTGCTGCTTTTATGCTAGTTATGTTCTGTTATAATGTTATTATGTTACTGTGTTAATGCGTTAATATGTAGCAATGAACAACGAATTCTGACAACCCAGTAACCTCTCATGTTTATTATTAATAAATAAAGTTCATTAATAAATACTTTAATATTGAATTAATATTCAGTTTATTGATAAATAAATAAATAAAAATAGTCGCTCTCGATTGATAATTATGCTCTCAACAAATCGCTTCGTAAGCTCAGAAAAAGTTCACATTGTGACAATATAGACGAGATTGCATATTGTTTACGAATCTACGTAACCAGCAGCAGATTGCGAGTTCTATTTCCACTCTGCTAAAATTTCGTCTAGAATTGATTGAGGCTAAATAAAATAAAAAGCTAAATAAAATCGCGAAGCCCACGAATTCGCAATTTTACGTTGCGAGAGAGCCTAGAAGATTCAAGCCGAGTTCTTTGTCCTCGAGTGGACCGCAGGGAAAGTTTGAGCAGCACTGGCCCGGATGACGTACGCTTTCCAATTAAAGATTATCTCGTATAATTCACCGAACATATCGAGCAACCGTTAGCCCGCGTGACATGGTCAATTACTGCAAACGACAGACCGGACTCGTACACAGTAGGCATTTACCTGCATCGCGTCAAACGCGAAACACCGAGACGCGAGATCACCGATCCAAGGAGACCCGTGAAACCAAGTTCGATGGAGAGCCATCGGTGCAAGGGAAATGCGAGGAAAACCGTGAGGGAGAGAGATTGAGAAAAGCCCTGAGACGCGATTTCGTTGGTCCGAACGGAGTTGAGAAATCTCGGCGGCCAGTCGAGAGAAAGACCGCGCGCGTATCCCAGAACCTTTCCTCTCCTCTGGTTGGAACTGCCGCGGCAAAAGATCGTTGCCCTTCTAAATATAAGTTTGCAAAATCGAACAGCAAAACTGCGGAGTTTTGCCGTGGTCTGTGCGGCTCTGTGTGTATATTGCCGGTAGATCAGCCCCCTTCTTCTTCTTCTTCTTCTTCTTCTTCCCTTCTTCTTCGTCTTCTTCTGCTAGCCGCACGCTGCTCTCGCGCTCCTCTTTCTAGCGTGTCGCTTGGTCCTCCTCCGCCGGAGCGTATCCTCTCGTTGGCTCTCTCCTACTCCCTCGGGTTCGAGCCCGTATCCACCACCTCCTTCGGGCCCCCTCCTTGGCTCCCTCCAACGCCAATCCCCACTGTTCTTGCTCCGTGACCTCGAAGGCCTATGAATCCGCTCTTTCGTTCGCGTCGACTTTCGGACAAAATTCGCCGGCTCCCCTGAACGTAGTCGTAGGTCAAGATCCGACCGTGCTGCAGTTGATGCACGCCGAACGGGAACCGGAGGATCATCCGAGACCCCTTCTGATTCGGGGTTTCGGCCAAAGCAGGACCACGTGTAGCGGAACCTATCCCTTCTCGAACCTCTCTGGCCAACGACACCAGCTTCGAATTCCTTGCACCGAGGATCTTCTTCGACTTATACAATATCAACGACTAATCGAGGCATTTTAATCGAAATCAATGCGTTGATGGAACTCGTTATTAATTGGGGGTAATAATTGGGACTGTAATTGCTACAGGACTGAGGGTGATAGAAGAATTATTGAATGCAGTAGTCAGGATTGATAGGGAGCTAAACGTAATAACTGAGATTATTTTAAACAAGTAGATTTGATAGTTAGGTTCAACGGAGGACAAGAGGTATTAGGGGTTCTACAATTAAAACTAACTAAAAATGATAGATTCGTTTAATAAAGAAGTTGGTCTAACAGAGAACTAGACGTAATGAATAGAATTGATGGAGACTTGGTATTGATAAATAAGCAATAAATAATTAGGAATAACAGCTGGGGCTACTAATCAGAATTCATGAAGCACTAAAAATAATAGATGGGGTTAATAAAGAAGGTGGTTTAATAGTTAACTCCAACAGGGAACTAAACGAAATAAATAGAATTGATGGGAACTCAGTCTTGATAAATAAACGATAAATAATTAGAAATAATAGCTGGATATACTAGTCAGGACTGATAAAGAACTAAAAACATGGGTTTAATAATGAAGTTGGTTTAATAGTTCGGCCCCACAGAGAATTAGACGAAGTAAGTAGGATTGAAGGGGACTATTGGTGCTATTATCTGAATCTGCTAGTCAGAGACCTGTCACGTTATCCCTAATAGAATAGTCAATTCTACACTGTGAATTTGCCGCTTTCTCAACGATCTCAAAGAGAAATTTCCAAGTTCAGGAAAAACTCGGATACGGCAGCGTTAACCAGCCTTCGAAATATCGACGGGAGCCGTTTATTTCTGGCTCAAGAAAGGCGGAATCGCGAGTAAGAACGAAGCTTGCTGGAAGACGAATGATCGATTCGCGAGGGGAGCGAAAACTCGGCGAGCCGGGGATGACGGAGACGGAGAACGACGCGCGAAACAACGGAGATAAAAAAAATCCGCCGGCGTGGAAAAAATAACCGAGGCGGAATCTGGGTCAGCGGAGCTCCGCAATCGCGACGTGCCAATGTCAGCTGCGTGGATCGCAAGGCCAGCAAAATTGCGAGCAACTGAAAGAATCCGCCAATGGAGCGTGAACCTCGCGAGTAGAACGAGTAATCTCGTCTGGGATCCAAACGTAAACGAAAAACGAAAAAAAAACTGTCGAGTTAGGAAAGTATGTATGTACGAGGATCTACGAATCCGATCGGGAATATTCCCCCGATAGAAAATCGCAGCGTTGCACGATAGAGCAGGAATTTCTCCTCGAGTTTTTTCACGACGTGATCATCCCACGAAGCGGACGAAAGTGCAAAGAGCGCACGGAGCGTGCACGTTGCAGCGGCGAACGGCCGGCGCGGCGCGGCGTCATCGTCATCGTCATCTCGTGCATGCGTGGGTGAATAGCCTAGCCGGTCTCGAGCAACAGAGACGGGGCGGGGGGGGGGCGAAGGGGCGGGGGCCCCCCCCCCGCCGGCCAAGCCGAGAGAACGGAACGAGAAGTTCCTCGCGAAAGAGAGACGGCGCGTATCGTCGCGGCAGAGGGGGATGAGGAGGAGCTGCGAGGAGAAAGAAAGACGCCCGCTACGATTCCGCTCTCTTTTCTTCGTCCTAAAGATCGGAAATATCGCCGGATTTCGGTCCCTAGAGCTCCTCGAGACGTCGAAAGCTCCAACAACGAGGAACGGGGGGACCAGCGACAATCGTCGGGCAAAGTCGGGGCCCGGGCGGGCCGAAAGGATCCCTCGGCGCGTTTAGGGTTCCATCCCTGTCGGACTGTATGGTAGAACGTCGTAGGCGATCCTCGGCAGCGGGATGGCAAAGCCGCAACCCCACTCCGTACTCTCGTGGATCCGCTCTGGTAGCTTCTCGAGGCGAGTATTCTACCTTCGGACCTTCGCGCCAGTGCCCCCCACCGGCTGGTATCCAGCCAATCGGCCGCGAGGACGCCGGCGTGAAGCCTACGCGACGGCGGGCAGGCCGATTCTCGCCGGCGCCCCAGCATTTTATACGGAAAAGACTCTTTAACGAAGCACAAGGTGCGCACGCACGACCAACTTCACGCGACACCACGCGCGCACCGCGTCACACGCACACGGGGAGGCGAAAGTGCGACGAAGACGACCACCACGACCACGACCACGACCACGACCGCCGCCGCCACCGCCGACGGAAAAAACGTTTTCCATCTCCTCCTCTTCTCCGGATTCATTTCCCTCTCCGCCACTTGGACATTGCATTTTTCCCGGCGACGAGAGAACAACAACGACAGAGCTCGTAAAACGTGGCGATTCGGCGAGAGGATCGGATGCCGATCCGGATCTGAGCGGTTCGATGCGCCGAGGAAGAGATCGATCTCGCGCCGCGACGAAAAACCACGGAGGATGAGTGACAGCGTGTGCGGCATTGACAGCTGACAGCGCGCGAGAAATCTTCTCCGTCTCTCCCGTACGCCGTCGTCGTGTCTCCTCTTCGTCTTCGATCCCGACCGGTGTCCCCGCGACAGTGTATACCTTTCCCGCTCTAACCTAGCCTCCCTTCGTTCTCCGCGTCGCGTCTTCTTCTTCGTCATTCTCCTTCGGTCGTACTTCACCGCCCCCACCAGTGACCGACCGCGCCGCGAGTGCCGAACGATGAACTCGGGCAACAGTGTGCCATATTTTGTGATCTTTTTACCTAGCTCCTACCACCGCGATTTAACTGTGATCCACCTACTCTAGAAAACCGTGCACGATCGAGGTAAGGAGACATACTCTAACTTGTAACCAACGCGACGCGCTCGACGGAGACCGCTCCAGAAACGGCTCGCGCGGATGCGCTATCGAGCCTCTATCGAACATTTACTCTCCTCCCGGTTCATCGCCGATTCCGTCGGACATTGTCTGTCCGCGGAATCGCGTGCGCCGCCCGGCTACGCGCATTCCAGAACGAGGACGACGCGCTCCTTCGAGCGCGAAACACCGCCAACTGGATCGACTCGAAGTCGACGTATCTCGCGGGAGAAAGATCCTTTCGTCTCCCCCAGCGGGAGAAACGTACACTCGTGGTGCGTTCCGCGCTGCCGCACTCTCGAAATCGAGCTCCGTTCCCGCATAAACAAACCGCGCCAATGTATCGGGTACCGATCGACGATCTTAACAAATGGCCGATTTTAGGCTGACGCCGACACTTGAATTATGGATAAGCCATCGTTCGTTAGGTTTTTAAAAAGGGCACGTGGCAAACAATCAGATGTAAAAAGAGAAAAGTTCAAACACTGGTTTATAAAGTTTATAAAACTAATTCATTTATTTATTCATTTATTTATTGTCGCGTCAGCTTGTACTGTACGCCATTAGCGACCACTGTGAATTACATTTTTTGTACTCCTATATTATATATACGAGTCATAAATAACTTACACAAATAATTACTATGATTAGATGACAAATTTCTGTTTCATCGGAGGAAAATAAGGATTATTCTTTGCTTCATATGCAATTAATAGTACAATTACAAACGTATTGCCTCGAACGAATGCACCGTTATCTGATACCTTGATATTTATATAATCTTTTTCTGCATAAAATATAAAAATCTTGGAATTTTTGTGTTTCAATTATTCCCATGCGCACATTCTACTTCATCTGCGTTAAAGAACTTTCCCATCGTGTTGACGATAACTAACTTCCCCTTTATAATTCCTCGAAACCTAACGAGTGATGCATTAACAAAAATTCGGATGACGAATTTATCCGAAAATCGACCATTTTTTAACATCCTCCCTCGTTCCCGGGATTCGTCACTGTTTATCTTTAATCTGTTTATCATCCTCCATCGACTCGTTCTGTGCGCGTGCCTCGAATACTAATAATTGGTTCCGATTTTTGGAGATCATGCGAAACACTATCGTAGTCACCGGAAAGAGCTCGTTCCCGATCGTATATCGCGCTTATAACCGAACTGAGTTTAACACTAGATTTACGGAGCACGGTCATTTTTACCCATTCCGAATTTCACAAGTAGAGTTACAGAAATCATTTACATTCCTACTGACTTTTATCCATGTAAAGGGCCTAGCATACATCGAAATTACTTCAGTAAATGACATATAAACGTGAAAGTTTTTAGAAAGTAAACAATGAAACAGCGAAGATACTCGAAGCCTCCGTAAAACTAGCGTTACCGAATCCCCTGGCTGGACCAGGGGCACGTCATTCGAAATAACTAGCCCTCTCTGCGTTACTCGACTCGTCGAACTCGGTTTCGTCGAGGCAGGTAACGAGAGACCCAGTTTCGACTCCAGTCTCTCGCGTCGAAAGAACGTTTATTCCTGGATATTTTCTCGTGGATGAATCCAACACAAACAACATCAGGGGATATACTGTTGGAGCTCGATCGGCGGGTACCGTTCACCTTGTGACACTGGGCCCCCCATAGAGCTTCCTTGCTGTTCCCTTCGACTCGCTTCACCTTGGCGTAATCGATCCGCGATCGGTCAGGTTCGGAGACCGCGTCCGATCCAGTTTCCTCCGTTGACGGCTACCTCCGGGTAATTGGAAGACGACGGTGGCAATCCTCGAGGGTAGATCGGAATCGTGCATTGCTGGATCTCGGGAAATCGGAGACTGTAGCGCGTCTGTTTTTCGGGGAGCACTGTGGCGAGCTCCGAGCGGAGCCACGACCTGCTCTAACCGACTGATCGGCCTCCCGCGGAGGCTCGTCACTTGCCAGTCCGCGTGGAACGTGTCCCAAACAGTTTTCGTGTCGTACCTCTCTCCTGGCGCGCGTAGAGCGTACCAGCGCGCTAGAGCATTTTTCGCGAGCCGCGAGCCACGGGCGCGAGGCAGCCGATCACCCCAGACGAAGAGAAACACCATTTGCATGAATCGAGAACCGAGAGAGAGAGAGAGAGTTGGGGAGAACGAGAGACCGCCGGCGAAGAGGGAGAAGGAAACTGCCCGCTGGGAGGAAAAGAGATATACGGAGAGAGATAGCGAGCGCGTATGCAGATCGCGGCGCTCAAAGAAAAATTCCTTCACCGGCAAAAACTCGACCCTTTGGTCGCGCGAACCGTGGGAAATTTCGACGAGGGGAGCGATTCGAATCGTGGTTGCGCCCCGCGTGGACGCAAACGAGATTCGAGAACGGATCCAGCCAAGTCGCGAGACGCTACGTCCTCTTCCACATTCGCGTCCAATTTCGGATCACGCATTTTATGGGTGTCGTCGAGGAAAACAGGGGGTGCGAAGGAAATTGCAATGTGTAGGCAATTTGCATTTTTTGGATATTCTTATAAGATTCTATCAAAGCTTATAGGGAAATTCTTTTTGTTTAGAAAAAAAACTCACAATCCGTTGCCCTGTCAAAAAAGATTCAAATTTATTATAACATAGCTATTTACAAAATTTACATTATTTATGGTCTTCTTTACTTATGGTCTTCTTTACCTGTCAAAAGAGAAACGACATTTAAGTTTCTTCCAACCTTCAATTTCCCTTTCACAAATCTTGTACTTTCTCACTTTTCTTACTCTGTCTCTTTTATTCTCCCTTGTCTTTCTAACCTTCTCTCTACACGTGGTCACCTCCTCAATATCTCATTCCTATTTCTCCTTACATCCTCTATTGTATCAATCTTTCTGGGTTCGACGTCATGTCGCCAAATTTAAATGAAGATATATATTTTCTTTACGTTCTTAGAGATATACAAGACAATGGTAACCCTGGCGATAGGGTACTTTAATCAGGATTCTTTAAAAAATTTGTAGCATGGTCTAAATACATAGCGTAAACGCATTAATATATTAAGTGAACCGGAAAATAATGTCGTTTTTGCAATTTTAAATACTTGTTTATCGTTTATCAGCTCATTGATTTTTATCGATCTGGCATTGACAATTTGCACACTAGATGGCAAATGGCTATTGATGACGGGAGCGATTATATAATTAATAATTAAAAATAGAAATTTATAAAAAATCGGTTTGTATTTAATGTCAAAGAAACGACATTACTTTCCAGTCTACCTAATACTATCAAAGTGTCCGCTGATTACGTACGAAACTTTGGAACCTTTCACTTTCCGTTATCAACGCTGCACAGCGATATGACGCAATCGTTCTTACCAAAACATGATTAACCGAGATCATTTTATCCGTTTAATTGGGTCTCGATCAATCGTTATTCAAAATCCATCAGGTTTTTCCCGTGAAGAGGGAGCTCCTATAGCCGTCAGGAGTTTAACCCTTTGCACTCGAGAGGCGACTGAGAAGCGACAGTCTTCGTTTATCTTAGATTTCCTTGAATGTTGAAACGATATTAGTTCATGAGTAGATTCCTAAGGTATAAACTGGTACACTTTGAAGCACTGGTAATAGATATTTTATTTCCACGACTCTTCAATCATGGTAGAAGAAGGTTTAGTCAGAAGGTTTAGAAGAAGGTTGTTAACTCTCTCTAATTTAACTGTCGTCGAGTGCAAAGGGTTAATCCTTATCGCTACGTTAAACCCTTGCACTATTTTCATGAAAACTTTAAGCCAAACTTGAAAATTACGGGCTAGGCTCGTTGTTAAATTTAGTGTGACTATTCGGGCGCAAGGGTTTGGCACGGCTTTTTCCGAGTTTCACCATAGTGTAAAGGGTTAATACACTAGAAAATACATTAGAGAACATTGTGTATATCATGACTGCTGTCGTAAAATTGACATTGTTTCTCACCTCAAAAAGCTTTAACTATTTGGCAATTACAATCTTCCACAAGTTAAGTGGCGTATCAACGGGGTGAACACCTTTTGTTGCGAAAGCCTAAATTATAACGAAGTAAGAGTCATACAGAGACATTACATGCGATTAATACCATTGCAATTTCCCATTACTTGTATAGTAATGAGTTCCTCCCATTTATTGAAGTAAATAAGCAAATATTTCGGGGGTAGACTTGTAAATATGGAGCATTGTGATCTCACAAAGGATGTTGTAAGTTTCCTTTATGAGAATTTTATAACAACTATATGCCGACCTCTCTGACAATAGAAGTTCGACTCATCTACAACAGTACAGTAACCATTAATTACATTCGTCTTCTGTTTGAAAAATCACAGGTGCCAGACCTAACCCAGATCTACCCCTAGTACATACGTTATGCATTTTCACTCGAAAAGCAGGTGCCATGATGAATTGTAAACGAATGCGAAATTCCTTGCTATACCCAACGATAACTCATAGGAAATTTTTGAAAATATACGACGGAGGATAGAGAGACATCAACGCGAGGGATCGCATGTGGGATCTCGGAGGGGGATGAGCGCAACGGAGATGATTCGGTTAGATTTTCGAGGTGTGAAAGCGACAAGAAACAATTTGCCGCAATCTAAACTAATGCCGCGAGAGATTCCGCGACAATGTTGCCAGGTTTTTTTTCGAGTTCAACGACTTGCCGCTGGGCAAGCGAGGCGGGAGACACACGGAGTTTGAGAAATGTCAAGAAACGTAGGCACCGTCTTCGCGGCGGGGGAGAGGAGTCGCGAGAGGAGAGACGAATGCGAAAGGAGAAGAGAGTCGGTGAGACAGATGGAAAAGGAGGAACAGGAGAAAGAGCCGCGGATAGCAGACGTGGCAACGGCGCGAATGCAGAATGCACGCTGACATAAAACATACATATATGCAGGATGCAGCGGGCAGCATCCCGAGCCTTCTCTTCTAGGAGCGAATCGCATGCTAGACGCGATCGTTCCTCGACGCAACTCTACTCCCAAACGCTGATGGCTACCCTTGAAAACGGGACGCGTTCTTCTCGAGACGTTTCGCGGCAATCGATATTTATCGCGTTCGAAGAACACGGAGTGCATCGTGCGCACACTGTCCGACTGACTGATTATCCCTTTGCATTACGCTGAAACTCTGAAAAAACGGTGCCAAACCCGTGCTCCCGAATGCTCGCACTAAATTCAACGAACCTGGCTCGTGATTTTCAAGTTTAGCCTAGAATTTTCGAACCTAGAATTAACGAGCCAGACTCGTGAAAATAGTTCAAGGGGTTATAGACAAGCCCCAATTTGATACACAAATTTTAGCCTTCCTCGCGTTCATACAGAATTTGTTTTCTTTTTTGGTTCTTTATATGCTTCGTATATGCTTCACATGTCGCATCGACTACAAGGCCATTAGCAACAAATATTAAATATTAACAGTAAACCTATCGACGTTCATGTGTATCTATTTTGACTACTCTTGGAGGCACTCTTTTTAATTAAATGCAAAAGTATTTTACGTGGAATTCAATTGAACAATGCATACGAAATTGTATATGTATAATTCATATATTGTGTATAAGAACTATATACACAAATTTGTGAACAGTCATTTAACAGATCGTGGTAAGTTTAAAAAGGTGACGAAGTTGCAAGTTAGCTTCCTTAACTAATAATTGAAATTGTTGTTTTTTAATACAAAATCACTAATAAACGGTGTAGTTCTAGACATTTTATTCGTTCTTATTAAACGTTTTGACTAGCGATTTTGTTCTTTAATTCTCTTGGACGATAAGAAAAATATCGAAATAAGGTTGATTCGCAAGTGTTTCAAACGATGCTCTTGGACTCTCGAATGCTATCTCTTACACATACTCTCTTGAAAAATCTGATAATATGGACGTAGTAACCGATGCTCAAGCAGCACGTATTCTAAATTTCAATCTTTCTTTAATTATAAGAGCAATTGCTATTATTAGATTGCGGATATTTATACAAATTAATATTTTTATAGATACAGAAAAAGAATTAAAAGTGAAATGAAAGTGTTTTTTATATTCTAAACGGTATATTGTATGTATCGTTATTGCTATTTTTTTATGTATTCTTTTTTGTGCACATTCTCGTGGATTTCTTAATATTTTCATTCGTCATAAATGCATGAACATTCGCAGTCTAGCTATTACGGTCTCTTCTATGAACCTTAAAAGAGTAGAATAGCTTATGATACCAATCTGTTTTCATTTGAAGAATCGATTTTATTTTTTCCTCTTAACTATATGACTATGTATAACATAAAAAAGAAAGTTGCTTACGCAAACATTATGCAATTCTATAAGCCTCATTCAAATAAATACCACCTTTTATTTCAAACAAAATTTAGGAAAATTTTATTTTACTTGACTGGGATTCTTCCCGATCTTGCTGCGCGGGTTGAAGTATAGCGCAACGTTACTTTGCACGTGTTCTCAAGAAATGAGCCCTAAAGCTGCAAAACGCATAGGTTTATATACCCTAAATTAAGTTAAAACGGTAGTGGAAGTTGTTTTCATGTATGGAGATGCGTAGAGGCACGTGCCTCCTATTTTTTCGTGGAAATCAGTACCGCGACGCGCCCTATTTTCTTAGTAAAAGCTTTATCAGAAGGCCGTGGTCACATCCGCTCAAAAAGGCAATTGTCACGAAGGAGAGGTTTCAAAGAAATGACAAAAACCGAGTGAAGTCTCCATACGTAACGATCTAATAAAAGTTGAGAATCTACTAATATCAATTACAGTCGGTGTAATAACCAATTTAAAATAAATGGTAGATGTACGAATACTTCTTATACTGACTGTATATTTATGTTTCGATATGCTTACGTTGCATTAGCGAATATATTTTTTTAACTAGATAATGTTAAAATTTCTTTTATCAAACTTGGATACTATTAATTTCTTCATTGTATCCGAAGTAATATTATCCCATTTATGTTGTAATAATTCATCATAAACGTTTTTGATATATTGAACATTCTTTCCAAACTTTTCTATCTAAACGATCCCACAATTCCACTATAAAATTAAATATGGCACTGAACAGATGTAACATTATTAAACGTTGTTAAATACACATGCAATATACAATTTAGCAATAAAAGTTGTGTAGTAATAATTTACTATATTAATTATTGTATATTAATCATTTATTGAAGTTAGTAAGTGTACAAATATTTACGAAAGAAATGTACATTGTACATTTATTTGCGTAGATGCAAGAAACGGGGTCATCGATATGCGCGTTTGTGATTTCCCGGGCGATCGCAGTCCCATTCGCGCGACTCGATATTTTCGGCCGCCTTCGAACCCCTTTCTTTTATCTCGAAGCGTGGCTGACTGAACGACGGTACGAGGGAACGAAGGACGAAGAAGAGAGAGGGAACGAGCGCATCGTGGCTGCTGAACCTGACCTCCGACAATGCATGCCGGCGTCGGCGGCATTCCGTCCAAGCCTCTGCGCGACTCTCTCTCTCTCTCTCTCTCTCTCTCTCTCTCTCTCTCTCTCTCTC
>NC_071976.1:12498864-12589237 GCF_026283585.1 Hylaeus volcanicus
CTCTCTCTCTCTCTCTCTCTCTCTCTCTCTCTCTCTCTCTCTCTCTCTCTCTCTCTTCTCTCTCCCTGCGTGCTGGTTATTAAAATAAATTAGAGACCCCGAGGAACCGTCGATACGGTATCCACTTCGGAATCGTCGACGTCTCCGGGGGCGAAATTTCGCGAAAACTCCGCGAGCCATCGACCGAAGGACATCAACTTCTCCTTTGTCCTTCGCTCGTGATTTGTACACTGTTACGCGAACGACTTCAGGGTCGTCCCCGGTGTCGAGGATTCAGCAATCGGTCGTACACTCGGTCAAGGTTGCGCGATTATCGCCACGTTAATACCTTGCCGATCCGCTGCGCAAATGCTCTCGAGCGATACCGAACGATGTTTCCTCTAGAACCGGTACATTCCACAGATTTGACCAAAGAACGGTGTCAAATATTTATCTAAATTTTTAAGCATACTTCTCGATTAGACTATTTATTGCAAAGTGCCACGTGGTTTCTCGTAGTCTTCTTCTTTCAAGAGCGAAGCCTTTTTATGATTATATTATTTAATAGGTTGATTGTCACGTGAATTTTTGCGAATGTTTCTGAGAGAATCAAAGTTTGTTTTGAGACTACTGAAACATAAATAATGTAACGTTCGTCATAGTATTTATTTTTATAACGCTGTTAAAGCTCATGAATCTTAACCAGATTTATTGTCTTTAACACTTTCAAAATTACGTTACTTAGTTCCATAATAAAAAGCCCTGTCACCTACACATGACTTAGGATATTAGGGACCAGATTTATAGGTACATTTGAGTTTAAATGGGGATTAATATATATTAGGTAGTCCCAAAAGTTTCTTCCATTTCTTTAAATAGTAATACATACATAATATTTTATGTCTAATGTTACATTACTGAATTGTGTACGATTCATTTTGCTCCATTACTATTAACCATTACTGTTACATTAACATCTAAGTAATTAGGTTGTCTATTTATATAAACACTGCCACACAAAATAACTGAGTCCAAGTCACAAAAAAAACCTAATAATATATCGTGTTTAACCTATAGTTTTAGTCATTGTCCTATATGAGGTTGATTAATCCTATTTCTTTTAGAAAAGTTGGAGTGGTTTTGCGAGATTTGAAGTCGTGAAATGGTTGTTGGACAGTCCTTGGTTCATTCCTTGTCTTCCAAAATTGTACGTTTTCTGAATAATGTAGTCTGACCTGAGTCGATGACCTACTCGACCCTTAACTCTTTCGCCACCAATTCTGGACGAGAATTTATAGGGGTTTGAAAATTGATTAGTCTGTAAAAGATGAATCGAAGCAGGGTTAATTGAACTTTCATGGTCGCGAGCACTGTTTCTTGTTATTTCTAAAGACATTCGCAAGGTGAATGTCTAATTACGTAGAGCTGGTATCGCTCAAAATTCTGATTTAGATATACATATACGAATTCGAAAGATATTTTTAAGTAATCTCGGGTATATGACAATTTTATGAACGTCAAGAATCAGAAATATAGTAGAATCAATATCTACAATAGTGCAGATTATGTGCAGAAATACGAAACACCTAAAAAGTCATTCAACGTAATACTAATTATTATTAATATTCATAAAACTTTTCAACTATTTACACTAGTTATTACTCGACTATTACTCGATATGTATCAGTTACAAATAATTTACATAGTTGCATGCCTTTCATTCGTAATCACGTTTAGTGGAAATGTTCAATCCAACGATAAGACACTTGCGATACAAATCTGCAGTGTACTTTTCCTTCTTAACCGACTTCGAAAAGGAGAAGGTTACTCAATTCTTTGACTCGATATATCTGCGATCAAAAATGCTAATGTGCAGTGGAAAAGAAAATAACGCTTGATGCCTCGATCACTTTCACCTTCAAACTATTCTCGACTGTTACAAAATAATTGTACATCTGCGACGCTCGTGCAAATTAGTTCTCGAGCTAAAGTGAGTTCGAATGCGTGTACTTATAGAGAATTAACGAGCGAAGACACATAAACGCCACGTGTATCGAAGGAAAGATTCTTATTATAGCAACTGTATCCGACAGCTGTCGTCGCAAGCTACAGAATTCTTAACTACACAGCGACGAGAAATAACCGTTTACCAGATCGTGAACATTTTCGAGGCTGGATTTCAGCATGATCGCGGAGACAACGGGCTGGACTTCCGTGAACGTTCCCGGACGAACGAGCAAGCTGAAAGCACGTCAGACAGAGCGAAAGAGCATCGTTCACGGTGCACGTCGAGGCACGCGATGCAAAAGGCAGCAAGAAGAGCGAAAGAAATTATATTCCACGGACTGTACCAGTAGAACTGACCACGGACAAACCCGTTCATATTGTCTTACCTTCCCGCAGCCGCGGCCGCGGCCGCGGCTGGGTTCATCGTGTCTGCGCGTCGGCGTGTCGGCTGTTAGCATACGTATGATATGATAAAAAAAAAAAAATACTGTGACGCGAGCACAAGGTTACTGCCACAACACGGTGATACGCACCACTCCACCAAGGCTGCCAGCCTCTCGCGATCGCCTCGACCGGAATGACGCTTCTTTCACTCTCCGCGACGATTGAGCAAATTATTCATGCGATCCGTCCGAAACATTTTCATCTAACAGAGCTGAAGACTTATATCGAACTAAACAGAATTTGATCTATGAACTGTGATTTAATACAGCATCATGTTCGATTCCTTAGGTACTAGCTCTACCAGAATCTTCAAATCTTAAATTTTGATCTCTAGAAGCAAACCAGGTACCAAACATGTTCATCTAGTAGAGAGCTGAACCTAGAGACTTTCATCTTAAACTAAACAACATTTGATCTCTGCATTGTGATTTAATCCAACATCATGTTCGATTCCTCATCTACTAGGTCTACGAAAATCTTAAGATTCTTAAATCTTAATCTCTAGAAGCAAACCAGGTACCAAACATTTGCATCTAGTAGTGAGCTAACGGAACGTAGAGGTTTTTAACTTGAAGCCCTGAAGAATCTGATCCTTGAACTACGATTTAATCGCAACGTCAGGTTCTGTTCTTTAGGTACTAACTTTATGAGAACCTTCTTTCTAATTACGACTACGCATACAACGTCTTAAATCTTGATCTCTGTTAATAAATTAAATACCAAACATTTGCATTCAGAGGGTGAGCTGACAAAACGTAGAGGCCTTCAACTTGAAGCCTCCAAGAATCTGATCTTTGAACCGTGATTTAATACAGCCTCACGTTTTCGAAAATCTTAAATCCTGATCTCTAGAGTCGGATTAGTCACTGCGTGTCTTTCTTGTGTTTACTTGAGCACAAACTTTGATGAACCTGGTGAAGATATTGTTAGCAATATGATCTCTCTACGCTACAATACGTTGGTAGCATTGCTCCTTTTTGGCGATACGTTGTGTTTTTGTTTAATGCATCACGTTGCATATGCGCTTCGCGTCGCGTCCTTTTCTTGCTATATAATATCAGTTTGTAATTTAACTTTTCATAGTATATATATGTATTAAACGAAATATGCGTAAACTCTGTCAGATATGTGCATTTTTCAATCTCAATATATAATTCATTAACAGATTCCTCGAAGTATGTGGTTTACTTTGAAGTACTTCGTGTTCGTACCTGGAGGCATTAAACGTTCCCTCCCTTTTTTCCAATGCAAGTATAACGAGTCGAAGAAAAGGAGAAGTGCACTGTCTGTAGATTCGTTTCACAAGTGTTTTAGCATTGTATTGAAAATGTGTACCGAAGGAGTGTATCAACCTTGCATGATAATTCTTAAATGATTATGGGAGGAAAACACACAGTTGATATTGTAATAACAATGTAAATTGTCTGGAACTGGTATCAAGGATGAGACGTCGTGTGTGAAAGAGTTAAAGAGTCTCATCCACGATCAACAAACGTAGACATCTATCACGCGAGACTCTAGATAAATTCTCGAAGTTGAATCATAATTTACTGAAACACAAAGACTGAGCAATTTGAAAATTTGCAAATTTGCATCTTTGATCAAAAGTTGCAAGTATAAAATCCTCAAAATTGACTCAGGCAGGCGTTAACAATGTATGTGTCTATGAAAATTTATTATTGGACTGTGGAAGTTTATACATTTATGGAAACTGAAAATATAAAAAGAGGTATGATGATGTGCATATCTTCAAAAATATATAACATGTCAACAATAAATATATGTGACACTATGTAGAAGATAAGAGACATTTTCATTTAAATTTCACTTTATTATCTATATCTATAGAAATATGAATTGGAATAAAGATTCGTGGGTCACTTATTATAAATACTCCAAATCGGTTCATTAATATACAATTAGTTCCCTATTTCGACAATTGTCACTAGAAATTGTGGCAAAACTATACTTAATAATTAAGTAATTTTTTTTTTAAAAGTTTCTAATACATGGGTAAAATTGACTGACTTAATAGTTCAAGAGTTAACTATCCAATACTCAATCAAAGAATTTCAAGCTGCGTGACTTCCATCCGCCTTCATGAAAAAAAGTCAAAGCCATCCAAATCTTCGCTACTTAACTCCAAAATTTCTAACATTAAAACACTCAACTATATTATCAAAGAAAGTTTCAACTACGACATCTGCAAAGTAAAATTACGAATCGAGTCGAAAGAACGCAGGATCCGTCCTTGAGCAGGAAATTAAAACAGAATCCCACGGCGTAAATCCTGAAAGTCGAGCCATAGATCACGATAAGTAAAAAGAAACGCAGAAAGCGTAGAATCCCGGCAGCATCGTCTCAATTAATATCGCGGTCGCATTCGAAGTGGCCGGTTCGGTACCCGAGTCCTCAAGATTGTGGTTCTGCTACAAGTCGACGGAGCAGCGCAAAAAGGAGGAAAGGGAAGAGAAACAGCGGGACGAAAAGGGGGTCCGAGTGAGCTGAGGGAGAACTAGCGCGTAATCCGACACGTTCTTACATGGATGCAGCTGGATCTTAAATTCAATACACGCGTGTCGCGTTTTTTCTCGCGAACGCCGCTCGATTTTTTCGACGGATAATTACTCGACGATCCGACGGTCAATCATCTCGATTGATTAAGATAAACGCGCGGCCTAGAGAACGACCGATCTTCTCGCGAGTCAATGGAAACCGTTAGTCGAGAAAGGATCCTGGCCCCGCCATGCAAAACTGGATGACGCGATGCGACTGTATCTTCGCCGCGGACGCTCGTCCTCGTCTATAATTCGCGGGAATGCGGAAACTCTATGAGTTCCGCGTACAGGCGTGAAACCACCAGAGGGGGGGGGGGGGGGACGGAGACAGTAGATTTGTTTATCATACGCCCTGGGACGGGATCTCCTGGAAGCGTTTAACCGAAACGCGCGAAATACAAGCAGGTGCGTACAGGTAAATGGAGAAACGAAACAGGGAAAGAATCAACTCTTGAAGGTGCTAAAAGAAATTCATAAATTTTTCCAACTGTGATCATTGCGAAAATCTCTCCGGCAGCAAAATGTGAGGGGTTTCATCGATTTCATCGATTTCATCGATTTCAGGCCACACATCCGTGAAATAGTACGCTTTTTGCGATAAAAAGTGATATAAAGTGATAAAAAATAAAACAAGGACAAATGTTTTGTTATGGGAGCAAATGATATATGCTCTTTCAGATGCAAGAAATTTCAATCCGATTGGACCATCCGTCTCGGAGTAAGAAGCAAGATAAAATTTTTCTGTTTTTCTTTTGCAAAAAACACGGGTAAAAAATGACAAATCACAAAATGTTTTGTTTGCGGGACCTACTGGAAGAAATCTTCTACAAGATGGAATCAGTCTGATTAATCAAGCCATCTCGACGTAATTGGCAAATATATCTAAAAATTACGGTTTTTTGCAAACAAAAACGGGTAAAAAATGACATCGCGAAAAATCTTGAGAATGGGACAACCGGGGAGACATGCACTATAAGATGCAACAGGTTTCATTCCGATTGGTCTAGCCATCTCGGTGTAATCGGTGAAAATACCTTGAAAAAAAAAAATATACATGTCGAATTGAGTAACCTCCTCCTTTTCGTAGTCGGTTAAAACAAAAGAAAACTCAAAGTCTACAACGTATTTTGAATATCAAAATAATGGAAATTAAGAGGTATATACACGAGTGAGGGAAACTTGAAGGGATGATCGTGCGAACAAAAATAAGACGCAAGTAGAGAATGATGAGATTGCGTTCGGGGCTTCTTTGTGTCGGAAATGGGTGAGTCATACTATTAGCGGTGCGGTAAAAGCAATATTTTCAGGAATTCATAATTTACGCGCGAGGCTTCAAACGTAGTTTCATTATTCTTGATTTTCATCTTCTTTTTGGAAGTAGCATCACCTTTTAAAATTGCGGGTACTTATTGTGAGACACTCTGTATGTAAACATGTATAATAAAAAAGAAAATGGAATATATGATTCCATTATTTAACTCTTACAGTAGATCTTCGCTATACATTCTTATTCTTTTGCATGTAGTAATGTTAAAAATTTCTATATTCTTAATTATACTCCGTAATATTTCATTCTTATTCTACCATCATAATTTATTATACATAGTAAATTATTAAACATTTATAAGGAAAGTAACGTGTAAATACATCCCCAAAAAACTTATTTTTGAACGAAGATTTCCGTATCGAACATGTTTACATTACTAAAACTTTCAATTATTGACGAATAAGTTAATTTTTGCCTGCAGACCCCCATATTATGAACTAATTTAAAATTTCTATGCATATGCAAATATACATTATAGTTAACCCAACCCCGACATAAGCACTATGAAATTTATGAAATTACACATCTACTGGTATACTTTCACTAAAATATTTCACTTTGCGTATAATTTACATTTCGAATACGTACATATGTATACGTATGTGTTTACAATTAATAATATGCGTATACTCGTATCTAAAATTTACAATCTGTATACGTATATTTTTATCAATTATAATTCGTATACGTATAAATATAATTACTTGTGTAATTTATCATTACTTTACATATCCACTTGGTGAAAAAATGTTTATTTTTAAATATATTAAACATATGCAATATATATATATATATATTTAATATGAATGATAAACAAGTATCTAAAATTCCAAAAACGACAGTACTTTCCAGTCTCCCTAATATTTATATATTATATATGATAATAAATACGTACATATATATAATATAAAAGAATATACGTTCATATATAAGAGCATATACTATTGAAAATATATTGAGAGTTGAAAAATATTCGGTGAGAAAAAAAGTTTCGGAAATACTGAGTTAGATCGACAGCTGGTGTTTAAATCAGTTGGATTAGAGTGACAAGTCGGCGCGCGTCGATGGATTCGCGAAAAAAATGAAGTCCTCTGGACGAGGATGACGAAAAACTCGACAGCATCGGCGGTGCGTTGTAAACGAATACGTGCTGCGCGCGGTTAATCGAGTATCTCGTGTCGTCGCGTCGAAGATGTATCGATTGCTTCTTTTTCTGCGTCCTAATGAGCGCTCTGCGTTACGCGATCGAGTTTCGGAGCGCGGGTGGTCGGATTCTGCGGCACAGATGGAAAAAGTTCTTCTCTATATAAAATCCTGAACAACAAATGAATGATGATGAACAATCGATACTTCTTAGATGAAATTAAATCCAATTGTTTGGTACGAAATAATCATCAGATGATACATTTCCAAGCGTTTTATCGATTGATAATTATTTTAAACACTTTTTATATATATGTTATTTTTGTATTATGTGATTTATATTTCGAAACATTCGAAGCATATGGAATTCCATTTTAATTTTTTAATGTATTAAAATGAAGAGTATCATAAATATTAATGGTCGAAATGGTTTTAGTCAAATAAATGTAAGACTAAACATTGATTTACATAAATGTATTATTTGAATCTTGGAGAAATATCATGTAACAGTTAGAGTCGAGCAAAAGTAAAAATTTGAATTATAGAATGAAACATATCACGATGCAAGACTAAACATTATGTACATAAATTTATTATTGGGTGTTACAGTCAAATACAGCTTCGTTGAATTATATATGAGTCGTCTTCGGGGAATATTAAAATTAGAACACAAGGTTTATCCACATGGGAAATTTCTCAGTAGAATTTTGTAACAAGGGCGGATGCACAAATTCGGTTAGGGGAGAGGGGAAGGAGGCGAAACATGTTTTAAATTTCTTTTTGCATGATTTGCAATTTATTTCTGAATTATTTACTAATATTTTTATTCCATACCTAATTCTGTGACTGAATTAGTCGTCTCAATTTTTTACTCACATGTCCTTCGTTCAGTCTTAAAAATATATTTTTTATTTAATTACAAAAGCTATTAAATCGCGTGAACGTCGAGAATAAAATGCTATGCGTTGATTTTATTCGTTATCTACATATTATTCGAATCGAATGTTACATACCTCTAAACACTGAACGTCAATCGTTTCAAATGGATTCATTCTTTTTAACAAATCACTCTAATATACATTGGGAGAAAGAATCAGAGATATAATTTTTGTTCGCTAAACTCCCACAACGAACACGAAAATTTCTCGCAGGAGAGTTGATGATGATTACTCTGGAAGTATGAAACTTTATATCGGAAAAAGGATCGATTTTAGGTAATGCCAGTTCTCCGCGGATTTTACCGACACGTATTTCGCTGACATTGAAGCAATTGAATATTTCAGAGAGCAATTATTAATGAACGACTCCCGTTCCAGTGAATGTAACAAAAACCTGGCGAAAGATACATGAATACCGTTAATTAGATACGAGAATCGCACGACTCGGCGCGACTCATTCAGCGGGACAGAAACGGTTCCGTCATTTCAAATTTTCCTGCTTTTCGATTCTCGAGCCATTCTATGTATGTAAGTACGTGTGCAGCAAACGCTGCAAATGTTCTTCATTGAATGAAAAATGTCGGAGGCATTGTATACGTTACTATATTTTGAATAAGCTGTATTACTAGAAAGTTTTTCGCTGTAATTACAGCCTTTTTTGGTTTGATTATTGTAATTTCAATTTTTTGCATCGAAAAATAGTAATATATTGATTTATCTTATTTTTGTTGTAGTATTACTATTGTAGACATAACCATAGTGAAAAGAATTGAAGTCACAGTTAAAGACGTCATACTGATATAGGGTATTTAAACTATAATAACTTGTTTTATAATATTATTCATGTGAATAAGTTAAAATTGAAATAATCATTTTTGTACAGTATTTTTTAATTTTACACAAGTTTTCTTCAAAGTGTATAGATTCATGGATACAAATTCAAACTGGTGGCGATCAGCTGAAAAAAGTTCCGGAACATATCGCAAAATATCGAGAGAAGCATGATTAGACACAATTCTCCAGTATTTTTTCCATTACAAATTTTAAAAAATTTACTTTAAAGCGTATAATAGTGCAACATTGAAATATTGATAAGAACTCAAAATAACGCTCAAGCTCAAGCTTGAACGTACGAATACGTTCAAATTCAAACGTCTTAGATTACGTAGATTTCACATAAAAAATTTCGAAATATTCGCTAATTTATTTAGAGTGTCAAGTCAACTACCTCATTAGTCTCAGAAATGCGCGTTCATAAGTTGTGAAAATTAATTTCAACAACCGAATTGTCCGAACCTATTCATCCCGAATGAAAATTCATCTTGCGTAACGAGAGCCTGCGTTTCGAAAGTGAACCATTGTTTACATTAGCGTGTGAATACGTGGTTTTCTTGCCGTCTGAAAAGAACCACTCTCCGTCGAGAGTCTTCGAAAAATGGCCGGCCATAAATAAGACGGCAGAATTTCCACGTGGATTCGCTAATAAACATACCACCCATAGAGATGCCCGGTATATTTGTATGCAAATCGATTGTAATGCGCGAAGAAGGGGGGAGGGCAGAGAAGGAAGAGCGTGGCAGAGTGTAAATGCACGCCGCCGACGTCGGTGTACGCAACACGCATGCACGCATACATATTTATACGCGTGCGGAGTGCGACCACGAACGCGTGAACGTGAACACGCATGCGCGCGCACGGGAGAGTGCGTGCACGCACGATGACTCAGAAACGAGTCCACGCGACAATGGAGCAAAAGAAGAGGATGGAGCGCCAAAGAGGAAGAAGCCGAAATATCGCGAAACGCTTTTAGTACATCCTATAGTTCGGTCGCTTCGGATTTTACATACGTCACACCTCCTTTTAGAATCGTTCAGGATTTTTACAATTAAAATATACCACTTACTATTTCAACTATGTTTAAAATTAAAAATTACCATTTACGTACTACTTCACAGATTCTTCCTGAAATTTTCCAATTTTGATTTTCATCGACGAATGACTCATTCTGTCGTTCAGTCTCGGATTCAGATAGAAACAAGGTAACTCCAGAGTAAAGTCCTTGCTCCCTCCTTCTTTTTGGGAAAGTTTAAGATTTTTTACGGAAGCCACATCGTTTTCGGTATGGAGGTGTTTGCATGAACACGTGGTGTGAATAGTAGTAATAATTAACGAATAACGTCAAATAGTATAGATTTAGCAGTGTTTTTTGAGTTGGAAGTTAAAAGATCAATAATCAATACAAACACTTCATGCAACAGGCTTGAACAATATTTATAACGAATATAAATTGTATAGATTTAGCAGTGTTTTTCGAGTTGGAAGTTAAAAGACCAATGATCAATACAAACACTTCATGCAACAGGCTTGAACAATATTTATAACGAATATAAATTGTAGATTCGTTTACAAAGTAATTCGTTTACATTCCATTTCTAGATTCCTAAATTAAAATCTATTATCGGTTAGTTTAAATCGTATTCGCGAATACGATCTGGTCGACTCGGGTGTGCGGTACCGCTTCCAAGTTCGGTGACCGAGCGCCTGTGACACGAGATGCACTCGTTCCGCTCATCCTGGTGTATTTTGTTTACTCTTTCGTAGGGTGGTTCACGTATGGCTAAATATCAGCACGAGATAAGAGAAATCGATTCCAAGATTGCATTTATGACTAACATCAAGTATATGCGAATTTTCTGTCTCGATGTTTCGCAAATAATCGGGAATTACGCAAATACAATAACAAATATAAAAATATTAATTTTTGATTGCGAATTCCATTGGTCCCAACTGTAACATAAACATAAATAATGTAGGAAAGGAATTAGTAGGAATTCACGAGGAGTTTGTGTATTTTGCGGTTTAAATAATTGAATGAATTTAATGATTCAATGAGACTGTAGGACAAGTGAAAGGAATTGTACGATTGTAGGAGATATTTGGGGAGTCATCGCAGTTCTTTAAAATGTAATGCAATCCTAACTAATTTACACTGAAATCTATGCAAATTGGAGAACATTAGTTCTTCTTCTCGAGAAGAAAGTCATCGGGTCCGTTATATCCAAGACTCCGTCTCGTTTAAAGGGGCAACAGTCGTTTTAATTGGTTATGCAGTGAGGAGTATGTACAGTTGCCCTCTAAGAGGGTCACCAGACCTGAAACGATCTAAAATGTCTGCCCAAAACAGAAGGGATTAAGTTTGATTACGGAGCTGATGACTTCCTCTCAGAGGGCAAGATTTAATGCTCCCTAGTTGATGTTACCCTTCGTACGTTCTGTTATTGGTGAAATATAAGCTAGAAATTAGTGAACTATTGCTAGATTAAGAATATTACATATAATAATATACAGTGGAGAACATAACTGTAGTGTAAATTTATTTTCTATTGCGATTAAAATTAAGGTATACAAAAAATAAATATAAGAGGAACATTTTGCATATTCAATATAATATAAACAATTGTTTAAAATTCTCGATGTGTTATTGTTCAACAAAGAATATTCATTGATACAGTTGTGCACGATATTTTTAGCAATATGATTTTCTAGTTGCAAAAGCTTACGGGTGAACAACACATCGAGAACTTTACAAAATTGTTTACATTAAATAAATATAACACTAATCTTTTACACTATTTATTGTAATGTAAACAATTTTGTAAAGTTCTCGATTTGTTGTTGTTTACCTGTAAGCTCTTAAAACTAGAAGATTATATTGCTAAAAATATCGTGCAAAATTGTATGAATGAATATTCTTTGTGACAGGTAAACAAAAACACATTGAGAATTTTAAACAATTGTTTATATTATATTGAATAGTGTAAAATGTTCCTGTTACATTTATTCTTTGTATACCTTAATGTTAATGGGAATATAAAATGAATTATACGAAATCTGTGATTATTGGTACAGTTATGGCCTTCACTGTATACTATATACGAATTATGTATACGAATTTGTATAGCATAGTAAACTACGAATTTAAACGGTCAAGATTCAATTCTTTGATTGATTGACGCGTTCAATCGGTCCTCATCAACTAGATATTTCATTTTAAATATTTGAAAATCAAGTACAATTAAATCTATTACAAAAGCCAATGATACTGATCAAATCTATGAGAATGTGCACAGATGCAAAAGCACATAAAATATCAGCAATAATGTACCATTTAGAAGATAAGACGTGCTTTCATATCAATTTCAATTCTTTTGATGTATCTGTGAAAATATGAACGTGGATAAACATCCGCAGTGTAATACAATAATTAGAAATTTCAATATGGTAGCAATAATTGAAGTATAAATTAGAAATGCGACTATGTAGATAAGCTAATCCGCAAGCTCTGAAATTCTCGTAATCGAACTATTGATATCTGATGATAATCAGCAATAATATACCATTTAGAAGATAAGACACGCTTTCATGTCAATTTCGATTCTTTCGATGTATCTGTGAAAATTGGAATGGGGATCCAATAATCCAATAATTAGAAGTTTCGATATGGTAGTTAAAGTATAACAATTAGAAATGCGACTGTGTAGATGAGCTAATCTCTCGAAATTCTTTTGATCGAACTATTGATATCTGACGATAATGCTACCATGTTTCGAAGATCCTATCCGTTTGAACTCGGCTACTCCGAGCGAATAACAGCAAGCAAAAGCCTTGTTATCTACCATGATAATCAGTGGGACTATCAACTTTCACACGCGTGGTAGTTTTGGGGGTAGTCGAAGATGCTTTCTTGCTGAAAAGATCTCTATCATCGCTCTACCAACTTTCTTGTCCACGAAAAGTCCAAACGTCCAAAGTCCAAAGCCACTACTCGCTCTCTAATCTGTACCGTTACTTCTAAAAATAACAATATTTACAGGGCGCATGGACTGTCCTCCAATCTCAGTAATATGAAAATTGAACACTAAAAACGGGATCCTCCGTCGTCGTGGTAAAAATTAGGACGCGATTTTTTGCAAGATAGCAAAGGCCAGGCCGGCGAACTATGATAAACAAATGAGACTTGGCAACGCGGCTGGCAAACGACTGCAGCAGCCAAGGCCTGTCAGACTTTTCCCTCTCTCTGTCTGGTCCTCCGGTTTTTCTCTCGTCTGGTCTCGCTTCTGCGTGGCGAGTCTCCGTCTTGGTCGGCGTTTGACCATCTTTTTCCCGCGACGCTGGGCGTCTTTCTCTGTAGGACTCCTTGCACCGACGGTAGGATTTCCCTCTCCTCTTGCCTTCATGTTCGTTGCCTCTCCCCCCACCAGGGCTAACCCAGAACCGAGAGAAAGAGGAGGCTACAGCACCGTGGTGGGGAAATCGCGGAGGCGGAGAAGGAGGAAGAGGCACACAGAGAGACTCTTATTTGCTTCTTTCGTTATTCCTCTTATTTCCCTGCCCGCCTTCACCAGCGGCACCTTCTTCTTTCATTGCTCTCCTTCTTCTGAACACTCGAGCCGCGCAACTGCGCTCGGCTTTTGCACCCCCCTCGCTCGCGTGCTCTCGCGCGCGCACTCCGTTTGCGGTTTATTTTTATTGCGATCTTCTCTTACCCCCTCGAGCCTCCCGCGCTCCCCCCTTCATCCAGCTCCGTAACTTCTTCCTTTTTTTTTTCGCCTTCTTTTACTTTTTCCGTCTCTTTCGCGTACGGCTCCCTCGCCACGGAGTTGTCCGTGGTCAGTGTATACTTTCGACGCACAGGGGATGGCGACGGGAATGCGCGCCTCGGCCTTCGGCGAGTACTCTTTTTCCCGAGGCTGCTTCTTTCTCGCCTTCCTCTTTTTTCCCCCGCTATCTTCTTTTTTATTCTTTTATTTATTCGCGAGATAATCGCCCACCCCCACCCCCCACCCCCCCGCGCCCGAGCAGGTTAACGCTGAAGCGATACGGTTGAACGTTGGGTGCGGTTGAACCTTAACCCTTTAACCTAGAAGGTGTAAGACTCATGGTACAGAATTTGAGTCAGAAGATGAAAAACTAGGAATTTTATACTTGATTATGGCACGCTCGGTGATTCAGTAAATCGTAGATTACAGAGTTAAAATGAGCAATAGGAAAGTAACAGTCGATGGAGCAATGATATCTAGAAATGGAGATCTCTATAACATAGTTATAACATAGTTGAACGTAGTTAAAACTGGCGAAAATTATAAATCCTAGGTTCAGAGGAATCAATTACACCACGTTATTGATAACTCACAATTATAATATATTAGGTTGTCCTAAAAGTTTCTTCCATTTCCTTAAATAGTAATACATGTACATACACAACATTTTATGTCTAATGTTACATTATACAATTGTATACAATTCATTTTGCTTCATTACTGTTACAACGTTAACATCTAAGAAATTAGGTTGTCTATTTATATAAACACTGCCACACAAAATAATTCAGTGCAAGTCGCGGAAGAAACTTTTGGGACAACCTAATACTTACTTAAGCTGTATCAAACAATCTCTTATTCGAAACTGTGTTTATATCATTTGTTCGATCTAAAATTAACCGACAATGCCATTTTGTCATTTATTAAATACAATTTCCTTCCGCTCTTGCTTTGATTATTGCTTACTTTCGTTTCGAAGTGAAAACGATAACCCTTGACGGAAAATGAAGAACTTTAAAAATGTACAGATTTAATTAAGCCTAATTGTCGCTAAAGAAAAGTCCACCTTGTTGCTGAAAAGTAAACGTTTCATAAGAATCAAAGCACACACTTGAAGAAGTGTATCGAATCTTCAATCACAGTTACTTGACCTCGTAAACACAGTCGACACTATTAATAGACTGAATTATAATACAAAGTATGATATTTTGCTTTCATTCTCTGCAAGCCTAGAACAAGAACAAATAATTACCTTGTAACTCATATTTTTAATCAACTACTCGAATATTGTTAATTTATACTGGTGTAGGCTGTTCTCTATCTTTTTCCGAATTTTGTCATATTTGTCCTATCCTATTTTTGTCGTATTATTGATTTCATTACAGTGACTGTTTCTATTTCGGTTTACTTAAGTATGTTTTTATTCATTTATGGTCTAATCTTTTAAAGTTCGAACATTTTCGAAGTTTTGTATCTACTTTCAATAACAATGAAAAGTATAACATTAATTAAAGAACTTATATACGTATCCTAAATTTAGAACATTTTGAACTTAATATAATTAGCTTTCGAGATAGGTATTGATATAAATTGATATAAATAAAGCTGATGTAAATAAATTTGCAATCCTGAATACTATATTGACCTTTCACTGTATCTTCTCACCATCCGTGAATCGTATATTTCGTTTCGATTCCAAATTATTAACAATGTATTACCTTCCTCGTCAACGAGTACTTCGGAGCAATGTCGAAGATTCGGTAATGGTACTTTGATGGATTGACTCCATTCGCACGATTCGCCCTGTACTCATTCGAAATTAACATAAGTGTATTTCCCTGCAATCGACACATTGAGTAGCAATTGTATTTTAAATGCAAAATTAAAATTTCATTAGTTATTCACGAAAAATTAATTTTAAAAAATTTCAGATACGATAAGAAAACCGATATTTGCAAAAAGATCGATTATGTGAGACATTTGCATAAAACATTTTTTGTAGATAATTTAATTTTCTAGAAAAAAGCTCTTTTGTATAATTTTCGAGAAATCAATTTTTCTCGAGTTACTTCCGAAAAATGATTCTCTATATGATTTTACGCGAGTTTTAATTAAAAACTTGTCAAGCTATGCATGTCATACAAACATGACTCACGTGACTTTTTTGTAAACAATTTCGGGCTTTACAAAACTTTGTAAAACATAATTTTTTCTAAAAAATGACGTAGTTAATGAAAAATATTCCTGAAAGAAAATGAAAAACATAATTTTTCTCACCCATTTCGAATGGAAAATCGTATTTTTAGATGAACCAAGTCTGCGAAATTGAGATAAATATTTGTCTGCACCAAAATTTTGTTTTAATCATCTACTGACAGTTTTTCAATTAGTACTAGAAAAAAATATATCGCTCCAAAATAAAACACCCTAATGTACCTAATTTATTAATATAAATTGAGAAAGTTGAGTTTACATAAAGAAAGAATCGAGAAATTGGACAGGCACGATTTCGACGAGCAATGCGCACGCATTAAACAACTCTCGGCCACTATTTAGCGCGCGTTCAATTGTTAAAACGGAGCTCGGCGAGTAACAACGACGAATAATGACGCGGAACTGCCGACAATTATCGTAATGCCCCGGCACACGAACCTCGTTTTCCTCGGGACAATCTACTGGAATCTTTCTCGATATCAGGATAATCTCGAGGGTCCTTGGGGAAAAAAAACGACGACTCCGGGGGAAAACGGGGGCTTCTGCGTTATTTTTACGCGACCTTTACCGCCTCGGTCAACGCTGCGGGCGGACTTTGTATGCGGTATCTCGATTGTCCTGCATTGCTCGATATCGCTCGATACACTTTCTCCGTGCCCGCGACGCAACAACATGACGCCAGAGAGATGCACCGCGTTTTCTCGTATACAAAACACTCGGCCAATGATTACCGAGCTCCGATCGATCAATCGAACGTTCCTATTTACTTGATTCTTTTTCATTTTATCTTTTAACAATATTGCTTCTTCCGATCGCGTTACTTAATATTTTTCAAAGAAATTTCGAAGAGAACGGTAAATTATTTTTACATGTTACAATTTATAATTTTATCAATGGTTTTTAGATTTTTAAATTAAAAAGTGAAAATTTGGTAGTCTTCTCGTATTTCATTTGTTTTAATTGCGTATGTATTCTACAATTTGCATGTGTCATAATTGTCGAACATTAACGAGTTTTTCGTTTTCAATTTGTTGCATGTTTGAGAGGAATCGTTACGTTATTCTTCTCATATGTTACTTTTATAAGTTAATTTAATAAATGAAACCGTAACAATCTGTATTCCGAAGATGACTAAAGCAACGAGTCGATACGTGAAATAAATAATGACCCGATCCTTCGAATAGTCCATTCTTGATACGTTCACGAGCTTGTCTATAAATGTTTAAGTAACTTATAATCTTAATTTATGTCTCTAATAACATTACAATGTTTGTGTACGTTTTTAATTTAGAAATTAAATTAATACAATTAAATAATATAGAAAACAGTTGTCAAATGATCACCCTTTAATGAGCTTTTCTATGAAGGTGTCATCAGTTTATATTTTCACTTGATATATCTATAATTACTACAATATTTCTGTGACTTCTTAATATAATAAGTAATTTACTATAATTTATATCAAAAACCTTTCACATACAAAACACACAGGTGTTTCACAGGTTATTGTTTGAAGGAACATCTGTTGATACATTAATTTAGTACCTTCTCTTTAAATATTAGGGTCACTTGTAGAACTCAGAAATAACTCCAAAACAAAAACAAAAAGGTAAAAGAAACGATAGCTTGTTACGAAGTAGAAAATCCTCATCCTTTGATTCGCGAACATGCAGTGCCACGAATTACAAAAAATCTCGAGTCGATTTGTTAATTAGATATACGTACAGTGAAGAGCATGGCTGTGCCAATGTTCACAAATTTCGTCTAATTAATATATAATTATAATAATATATAAAACATAAATGTAACACGAACTTTTAACACTATTTAATGTAATATAAACGATTTTGTAACTTCTTGTAACGTAATTTGTCAATTTTAATTATACTAAATTTGTGGTTATTGGTCACACAATGGTAGGATGATTTTTTTAGATAAACGTGTATCCTGGTTCTCCTCTCGAAACCGGAATCTCTTGGGCAGAAAAGAGGTCTCCCGCACGAGACTAATCCAATTGGAAAGTTTTCGTTCGGCCACGGGTGCATATCGAGCTCCAGATGAAAATCAGACTTTTTCTCCGATTCTTTATTTTCGTCTTCTTGTAAGAAAAAAGTTAGGCAGGCGGAAGCGGAGAAAACTCGACCAGGTCCCGATCTTCCGTTCCCGTTCGAGTCTCACCAACTACACGCGTGTGCCTGTGCGTGAACGTCTTATCGTGACGTTGTTGATAAAGCGGCCATGATGGATAGGCAAAGTCTGCTTCACAAAGAGATCCCGCCCTATTTTTTCCTCTCTCTGCCTCTAGCCGGACACAGTTTTAGCGCCGCGCTCGACTATGGCACTAACCTTCACCAGCCGTTCCACGCCCAAAATAATTTCTACAAGCCAGGAAAGAAAGATGGCGAGCGGTTTCGAAGAAGCTAGGCCCCCGCCCTGCGCGTCGCGCGCGCTCACTTTTTCGTCCGGGTGCTTATTTTCGTACGCTCCGCGGAATTACGCAATGACCGTCACCGAAATCCGCAACACAGCAGAAATTAAACACTTCGACGGAGAAATCTTCGTCGTTAGCCATATTTAAGTTAATTCGAAAAGGAAGGTCTTGAGTGTTTAATCAGTCTTCATTTGTTAAGGTAGCTCCATCAGTCTTCGATTGGAGACTTTGGTGCTATGACTGCCTATAATCATTTGCTGCTCATTTCTAGGTTAATTTTTGATAATTAGAAAGCATAAGCAGTACTTTTTATTTGGTGAAAAATTTTAATTTCTGGGGGGATTGTAATCCAATACTTGCGTTACAATTCTTAATCGAAGATTTTCGAGCAAATGACAATCATCTCTATTTTTCATCATTTCTAGGTTAGGAAATATCTAATAATGAAGAAAAGAAGTCTTTTTTATCCCTTGCAAACTCTCTGTTTCTAAAGGTAATCCATTTACACGCACAGTTTTCAACTAAACACTGCTGCAATTTCTCTATTTTTGGTTAACTCTAGGTTAGAATGTATCCTAATAATCACAACAATGAAGTATTTGTCATTCATGAAAAAATTTTGGACCAAACACTCCTCCATTTTTTATCACTTTTGTCAGGACATGCTTCATAATCTTCAAAAGAGAGATTCCATCGTTGGAGAGAATCAGTATTCTAAAGCTCCTCGACTTGCGAATGGTCGATGGTCTATCGCGAATTTTTCGCGACTCGATTAGCACCGACTCCGATCACCAACGGGAAAAATGCCAGATATCGCGCACAAGTAATTATCGAATTAGTCGAGACGCCAGGAAACGAGGCTTGTGGGAACCTACTTTCAACTATTGAGCAAGGGAGACTCAATTCCGTATCATCTACTGGACCAAAATTTTTGCCGACACCGACTCCGCGCAATACCAGACTTCTTGAATTTTATTTGTAGATTAACAAAATTTTAAAATTTACAATTAAATACAAATTTATCTGTTGGAGAAACATTTTTTCAATGGACTTTTAACATTTATAATTAAATCCAAATTTGTGTTGGAGAAACATTTTTTCAATGGACTTTCAAAGTTTATATTAAATATACATAATGAAGAAATTTAGTGTTAGTCATTTTTATTAATTTACATTTTTATTTCTTCAAATTATTCCTTTTAATCAGGCATGTGACTACTATATAATAAACTTAATTAGATAATATACAATATATATATATATATATATATATATATATGGTTAGAGGGAACACATGTATATTCGTATAATATTTACATACTTACAAGAAATCAATTACCTATAATAATGGTTTTATACCGTTATAATTCTATTATTTGATACAGGAGGACACCACTTATCTCTTCCAAAATTGAAAAACGCGCGTGTCATTTGTCATACATGTTATAATAATTTTCTTCATAAAATTCCTAAAGGGAAAAATTCTCTGTAAATTGTCGGCAATAATTTTTAGCGAATGTACGCTATCAGACATGCGCCATGAGAATTTCACGGCACTAGGAAGTTCCTCGATTCTGAGTAACGCATCTTCCATAAATTCTGGGCCAGAATTTTTAACGACATCTGCCCCGAGCAATACAACATCCACCTTGAGCGTGTACACGAGATTTCTAAGAAACAGATCTCACGATTATGAAAGTTAATCCTGCTTCGACCTATGGTTTAGTGAAGACTGGATAAGGAATCCTTTCAAGTGAAAATTTCCCAATATCAACATGTCTAGCTCTCGAATCTCGTGAATCAGGGAAAATTGATTAATTTATCTCCTATTAATACTAGACCAGAATCTTTAATAAAAACTGCTACACGCTGTTAAACATCCACCTTGAGCGATTACTCGAGGTTGCCAAGTACACCAAGTCCGGTTAATCCTGCTTCGACCTATCTGATTGCTCCAGAATTTTTAACAATACCGGTTCCGGTTAGACGCTTATCACGAAATTAGTATATCGATGAGTCTCTCGAATTCTACTTTTGTAAAATTACTTCATATATCTTTGCGTATTTAACTATTGGCCCGATATAAGCGCATATGTATAAACGTCGTCCTACCAATACAAACCATGTGGCCTCCATCACTGCTTTATATTTAGTCTGTTACCAATGGTTAAAGTGAGTTTGAACAGGATGCCTGATGCTTTCCGTGTAAACTTGAATCTAAGGAAAATTGGTATTAAACGTACTGTTATTTTTCAATGTAATAAAAAAGAACAATTCATTTAATTGTGTGCAATATCATTTTATAACAGTTGCGCTATTTAAATGAAAGTTATCGATCAAACGAACTTTAATCAAAAAATGAGCGTGGTGTACTTAAACCGAAATATTATACTTCGTTATATTCTAACTTACGAGACTTTATTGCTCATGAAATACTTATTTTTAAACATTCTTCTTCAAAGATGATTGTGGACACCGTCTACCGTTAGTCTCCAACGCTAAACCAGAGGTTGCAAAATGCTTGGACTAATTGTTTTTCAAACCACCTTTCCCCCTTGAATACATTGTATTATCTTGTGTTACAGAAAAAACTATTTTGTATAATAATATTTTTGCCATACAAAGTAATATTATTTCCTTTCGTACCGAATCTGCCAGTTAGAGTCTTGAATAAAACTAACTTTGTCAATACTGTTTTAGACGTGATTAATTAATCCTCAAGTTATTCGATTACTTATTACAGTTCATATTAGTCACGTCTTCGAGACACGTCTGGTTATCTTTTTCATATCCGTGTCTTCTCTCGACACAAAACAACGACAAAGACTAAACATAGGTGTCATTGAAGATTTGGTTGATTCAACGAGACTTATAGTACACAATTAGTTTGAATATATTGTTCAAACGATTAATAACATCGCGTCTAAGGCAGGATTTGGTAAATAAACCATGAGTTCAACGATGAGTTAGTCCACTAATGAGTCTACTAATGACTCTACTAATGAGTTCAATCAGCAAATCCGATAATATTGCTTCGACCCTTTACATTTGGAGCCATCTCGTTGCAAAACGTGTAAACAGGAATCGCGTCACATTAAATAGCGTAACCGTGGAACCATTTATTGTAATGGTACTTGAGTTCTTTTAGGCCCGTCTTAGGTTCTCTCGTATATTTTCTCTAATCACTCAATTTCATACGAAGCGTGCTCTCACGTCTACATCTTTTATATAAATCTGCGAATATATTTGCGAATATATTTCGCGTGGTTTCTTTCTACGTAACAATTTGGTATATTTACCATATTTTGATTGACTTTGAATGGTTAACTTCAAACCTAATAGTACCTATTAAATTGCGTTCACGTATATTTATCCTGAATGATCACTAGACTGCGAATCTCTGTACAAAGTAAAATCTTTGTAAACGTATCTAGAAATATTGAACCTAAATAGGTAAAGACTTTCATCTAAGAGAACTGAACTAAACTGAACTGAACTAAACCTAAATAGGTTCAATTTGTACATATAGATTTTCATTTATTTAATTTTGCCAATATTATAAACTAAATTTTATTTTCAATATTTTGTTATATATTATTGCATACTGCGTGCATCTTGTAGCTTCTTCATTCACATTAACATTTCTTGTAAATACATAAAGACATTTAGATTTAACCCAGACCTAAATATGTTCACTTTTTATAGGTTTTGATTTATTTAATTCTGAAAATATTATAATTTGAATTTTATTTTGAATATTTTTTTATATATTATTACATACTGTGTGCATGTCGTAGCTTCTTTCGCTTTAAAATGTCTTACAAATACATAAAAATCCGCGGTCTAATGATTCAAACAAGCTTCGATGCTGCGAAACGTCGGAATGTCTAATCCAAAAGACAAGGTTATTATACATGGAAGTGTCATTTGGTATCAACCAGGAAGAATCGAGCGACGAAAGTGTCTAAACCTATAAATACATTAATCGTTAACAAAGTCTGTTGAACTTGACACGTCCTCTTCGAGGGTTAATAAAACATTTTCTATAAAAGTTATATGAAAAGGATGGATCGCGAGAGTATACACATTTCTGAACTTTCCCTTGTGCCACTTTGGTTCGTTGTGAGCATAGGATCCTGAGAGGGTCCTGGATAGATCTGTAGCAGAATCTGTGTAGCAGAAGATTCGGGAAGTGGTCGATCCGAATTTGCGCACGAATGTATAGCCGTCAAGCTTAGTTGATAAGAAGAAAGCATTGTAAATAATAAGTAAGAAGAACACTTTGTGCAATAATCAGTTTGTAACAACGGTTTCGTCACAATAAAGATACATTAAACATTATTTGCGCACGAGTATTCGAGGAATCGGAATCACAGGTCGAATGTTGTATACGCGTGCGAAGTGAAGGTGATAATGGAAAAATCCGGCGAGTAGATGACTGTTAGGATCGGTGAATACTTCCTGGACGTGGTAACGCTACTAGACCGATAATGGTCTCTCTCTCTCTCTCTCTCTCTCTCTCTCTCTCTCTCTCTCTCTCTACGAGACAAGTCCTAGGCGGCGAGGGTGGAGGAAGTGGAGGAAGAGAAGCAACAGCATCGAGCGTCGCGGCGGTGGCGGTAGCGCCGATGAGGAGTAGTGGAGGAACACACCACACGAAGGCACACACGGCGGGAATAGTAGGAGAGAAAGGGGGACCGGCGGAGGAACGCGTATGACGAGAAGAAGTAGGGGAGAGAGCGAGGGAGGTTGCGAAAGAGAGACAGAAACCGGGCACGATTGGCCCCTTCCGCCGTGTCAGCGGTGCCGATTGGCTCGCGTTCCCCGGAATCGTGTTATTTCAATCGATATCTCTTCGAGTAGCCGGCAGATTTTTCGTCGCGGCGCGTTATCAGCGCCTTTCCACCTTTTTTTCTTCCCCCGTTTAGCGCACGCACAGCGCAGCGCCCGGAGACCAAGAAATCGCGCTGTCCCCCCCTTCGGCCGGCTTAGTTCGCGACAGACGCCACACGTTGGCGCACAGCGCTGCGTCCGCAGCTTTTCTGATCGCAGAACGCCGCCCCAGCTACCCCCCGTTCGAGTTTCGCTAAAAAAAAATATGTCACAGAAAATTTACGCGCGGTCGGAAGAGTGATAGTTCCGTCGGTGGCCTCGCGCACGCGACGACTACTCCTCGATCGTCCTCGATCTTCATCTCGATCCGATCCTCCCAGGGGGGACGCCACGCCGTACCACCCAGTGATCCTACAAGAAACCGGAAACCCAGTGAGTTTCGGATCTGTTCTTCGCGTGTGTTCCTACTTGTTCGGTATTCGTGAATTTTCCTATCGAACAGATCGCCTGGTTTCTGCGATAAATCTCATCCCGTTGGGCGATACTTCGGTTCGGTTCGTCGCGAGTGCGCGCAAACCAAGGGTTGGAACTACGCACGGAAGAAATCGCGCGTCTCGTTCGTAGACTGAGACGCGCGAGTTCTGCGTGAAAAGTAAGCACGTGAAAGTGGAACAATACCATTCTCACACGGCAGGATACCGCGCAGTCCCCGGGGACAAAAGAAGAATCACGCCCTCGCGCGCAGATGTGCTCGCCAGAAGAGAGTTTCGTTCTCACGCAACGGTTTCTTCGCGTACGTTGCGGAAAGAGGGAGCCCGTCTCGATACGAGAGAGGACTCGGAGGATCGTGAATTCGAAGACGAAACATCGTGTGGGAATAAGTAGGAATAAATAAGGTCGATGAGGATGGTGTGTTTGAGAAGAGGCAGGAGCGGAGCGTGTCGCCATCGCGGCATGGAATAGGGGTAGCCATGTCGGTATCAGAGACTTTCGTATCACCGTGCGTGGAGGGCGGGAGGGACTCTTCAGGTCGCGTGCTCGGGATTCTTCCCTGAAGATGTATGGCACCAATGAAAGCCACGGGCCGAACCACGGGCCTTGGACACCGCCTCCTGCGCCCCAACCGCTCCCGCCGCAAGCCCAGCATCAAAACCATCCCCGACCTCACCCCCACAACCATCCGAGCCACCCGCCGTACGTACCGCCGCCGTATCAGCATCCTCATCACCACTTGCCGCACGAGGTAATTATTGACGATATTCCGCAGCACGTTCGAGCCAGCTGTCTTCCCTACAACTCCAAGAATCTTTCGAAACTCGCTAGCCCCGACTACATACATAGATTCGACTGCCTCGGCTACCATCCCAACCCTCGAAATGCGTTCGCGAATTCTGCGTGTTCCCGTTTCACGCTGACGGCCTACTGGCTAGCAAAACCGATCTCGATCCCGAGCTTCCTTTCCTCGATCACCGAGATTGGCAAATATTCTGCGAGAAAGGAAACCGCGTAGGCGGCAGACATTGCGATCGCCTGGAAAACAATCCGTCCTCGCACGGAATACTTTAATCGATTGTGGTTTCCAAACTTTCTCCGACGTGTCTTCGAGACAGAGTTGCACGACAGAATTGTACTTTACCGCGGCAGATGTTCGTGGTAGACTGTACGCATTTTTCTGTGTACTTGATAATCCATTCACTCCCAAGTACGAGATGTCTCATAAGTAGACTTGCGGATCTTTATGCGAAATAAAATTTTTGGAACCGTAGCTAGAATATTTGAACCTAAATAGGAATTTATTTTACGCTGCAAATATTGTAATGTGAACTTTACTTTCGTTATTTTTATATTCTTGCATATTGTGTGCATTTTGTAGTTTTTTTTGCGCATTTAAACTTCCTACAAATGCATAAAAATCCGTAGTCTACTCATAAGTTCATATCCTTTTGAGTCAGGAATTGTTGCAAAAGAAGATCGTAAATTTTCTTTTTAATACAACAAATTTAATATCACTTTATTCGATAATAACCCTTATAATAACAACGATATATCGTTGGTAGCAAATCTTGCGAAAAGAGCGGACGACGGCATCCATGCGCGTTATAAGGAAACTGTCTCTAATTAAATTTATATAATTTTTGTGGAATTGTAATATATTAACTAATTTTGTTATAAACAATGAATATATGTCCTCGAGTATCTCTAGAATGCATTGATACAATACAAAAACAATAGCTGTTTGAATATTTTATAAAATTAATAAGAAAAAAAGGAAAAGTCCACAAAAAAAATAGACAAGGAGATGTACGAATTCATAGTTTATACAAAATTAGTTAATATACTGCAATTTTACGAAGTTAAGCTCGAAATTGGTTAGTATACGAATACTTCCTGCACTTACTGTAAATTATTGAAGTTCTCTTCAGAAATCTCTTGTGAGATATTCCACGAATTGAAAATATTGTTTATGGGTGTAGACTATGCTATAGAAATGCTAGACCGATAAGGTTTATAATAATGTGTTTTTTCATTAACGTTACGGTATTAGTAACTTGTTGATAATTTTGTTAAGCTTTATGCTACATGCTATGGAACAAACTATGACCAAACGACGTTTCTTTTTTAATATTGTATATAAAACAACTTACTTTCTCATTCATACATTTATCTTTGTATTTTTTTCTAAATTACATCAACTTGGTACTCTTCGCTTGGGTGCAATTCTTTTGGTTAGCACTAAAAGGGTTAAATTTGCCTGATGGTGAATAGGTTAACCGCGATGGAACAACGTGTTACGTGCGTCGAGACTTTGTCCATATTCCCATAGTCGATTAACTTGAGAAAAAATGTATTCAAAACAACTACTACCCTCTTCAATTCTTAAGGTTGCATCCATCCACTTAGATAAACACCAACCATGTTAATTTATGAAATGTCAATTACAAATATTAATTTTATTTATAATAATTGCCAAAGATTAATATGTCTGAGTAATAGAATGATGTTCGAACAAGTCTCTTCATTCGTGGTCAGTTCTTTCGTATCTCCATTGATTTGGTATATTCTGGTATTTTATACAAGAAGCAAGGATGTGTTCCGCGGAGTTGTTGGAGTTGCACGTGTCACACTGTGGAGGGTTTCCATTGTTCAAGAGGTATGAATACTATGAATGCGTGTACACTGTGTGTGACCAATTCTGATCCTCGTTACTATTACTTGGTTTTTTCTGTTAAATGTCAACGCTAGGCTTCGAAAGATCTACTCTCTGTCCAAGTTCACACAGAATGAGGCGAAACAAATTTCACGCAAATTTCAATCTGCTGATAACAATATTCCAAAGAATATTCAATTGACATATACTAAAAACGAAATTCTCAAAGAAGATACAAAACATGCTAAATGGAAGAACGAAGAGAGTGCAAGCAATGTCTCGGTTTACACGTTTCATACTGTTTTTTAAAGTATATTGTTTGTGATAATATTTGCAGAAACAAAATATTGCGTACACTCTCGGTTCTTTTGAGATATATGCACATGTTTATATAACATCTGTCTATAAACAGAATAATCGTGTCTCTACAAAGTGTACTATTCTTGGACGTTGCCATTTTTATATCATTCGCGTCTAATTATTCTATACGAGTTGGTTAATAAATACGAGGTTAAAATGAACAACCAATAGTTTTCGAGTTAGGTGGTATTTGATATAAGACAGTTATCTTAACGGTAAACCTACCACGACAGACAAAATGACCGTTTTCAAACTTTTGTTATACAGTTGTTATATGTGATATATGTATTACATCGTTCTAAAAGTTCATCATCCACTTATACTTGTGCGACGCAAATTAATATGCGAAAAATACTCTTACGTGTTACAAAAAAACGTGATATCTTATTTTATGGTATTTTCTCGCCTTTCTGACATAGTCATTAATGACCGTCACTAAAATACAATTTCTGTAGTTTTTTTTATTAAATATTTTCGTTTCGTTCGTGTTTCGTGCGTTAATCATGTGAAATAGTTTTGCACTTAATTAAAAAAAAGTGCCTTTATAACCATTAATTTCATCAATCACGGTAGAAATGGGTACAAATGAAATGTTTGTAGGTTTAGTGTAAATATCCATTTTGGTATCAGTCATTATATCAGTTTCTCTCGAGAAATAAAAGAAAGCGTTAACATTCTTGAACATGTACGAATCTCGGCGCGAAAACGTAAAGGAGGCATGGGTCGAAATTGACGGAAGACGCTTCGAACATCTGCTGTTACGAAAGAAGAGTTTTCCTTGGACCTCGAAGGCATCTCGCAGCAGAAACTGCTAATTTCCAGACGCATGTTTACCAACTCTGTTTTTGCTAATTTCGACGACTTGTTAATACGCAAACCGAAAGTTCCATCGATCTAAGGGCACCTTGTGCAACGCAAATAGTGTGATCCGAGACAAAGAATCGCAAAAATTCAAGCAGCACACTTGTACAGCTTTCTTGAACTAAGATTTAAAGATTGGGATTAAAACTAAAATTTATTACAGATTATGGTTTATGAGATAAGTGCGTAACCTCTTCGAAGCTAAACCTACGACAACACAATAAGAATATAATCTAACGACGTTGATATAAGGATTCTATTTTTCTTCGTATATGGTTCTGATATAAGGATTCTATTTTTCAATGGTATATGGTTCTCTCATACTTGGTTCTATTCAGCGTGAATTTACCTGAGATTTACAAAGTGTTCCTTTATAAAAAGAAAGAGATTAATTATTATTATTATTCAAAGTTAACGCGGATCTTTATGCAAAATAAAATACTTGCAAATGTACCTAAAAAAATTGAACCTAAATAGGAATTTTTTTTTACTCAGGAAATATTATAATATGAACTTCACTTTCAATGTTTTTTTATATTCATGCATATTGTTTGCATTTTGTACTCGTTTTGTGCTCGTACTCGTCAGCAAAAATAGATGGCTAGGCTATCTAATCATTTTTAAACTAATCAAACTTTACAAACAATGACGAATCAAAGCAAAGAATTCAATGACAAATAATACATGGGACAATACATTGGATTTACGCTGGACCTTCGAATCATTGCTATAAACTCTTTGCGAAGGGATATCCCGCAGTGTAAACTGTCATGAAAACGCAGAAAAGTAATATGTGCCTGAACTTTACTTCATGCGATCTGTACATTTAATTTTCATTTAGCGAATTGGTACATAACAAGGAAATCAATTAAATAATATTTTATTTTATTTAGATTTTTCTACAATTCCTTGTGGTAAGAAGTAAAGAAACAGAATAAAACTCAACGAAGGTTCTTATTAAAAAAAAAACACAAATTTGAAAATGAATCGAGCACAAGTGCACATGTATACAACAAGTTTCGACTTGTCAGATTATTATTTCCTTCCTGTTATCATTTTTACTATTACACTTGTAATGTTACGTACTCAAGTGAAATGATTTCACAAATAAGAATAACGTATTTACTTTCCTACGAGTGGGTTTATTTATATAGAAATTGTTCGTAACTTCTACCATGATGTTATATACGCGATTGTAGTTTTCAAATTCTTGCAATGTGATGCACTCGGGTGAAATGATTTCGTAAATAAAAATAATGCAGTTCCTCTGTTACAAGAATGATTATCGACACAGAAATTGTTCGAAATTTCAACCGTGACGTTGCGTACATGATTGTCCCCTTTTTGCTAAATTCTTACTTACTCTTCGTAACATATCATCATATTCTCCAAACCCCAAATCAATATTACTTTTAATCATTCAGTATTTCTGCTGCTTCTGGAATGTACAAAATCTCGTAAACAAAATCAAGACACTCGATAAAACAATTTTACTCCACACATTCGACTCAGATTTTCACTATGAATGAGCTACTGTTGAGACTACCATTGCAGAAGTCTTTTACCACTGTTTAATGCGGAATGCAGAAGCGAGGGTTACGTCTAAGTTAGGTCTAATTCTAGACGTGTAGAGAAGAAACACGTTAGTTAGCACAAGTTTCCGCTGGTAGACGAAATCGAGCGACTCTATAGAGGAACTTTGAGACGTTCCTCGGGACCTCTGACCCTTTTATCAGAAAAGCTGGACGAATTGAGAACGCTCGCGTGTTTTGATCTTGTCCGCGGAATTAGAAGCTTCAACCTCGCAGCCGGTCGTCGATCATTTAAGGGAACGTGCTCATAGTACAGACGGAGTGGAAAGCGAGCGAGGCCAAGTATGTAAAGCCGTTTGTCGTTGCCCTCTTATTGGGCTAATCGAGCGCCGTTTGATCGAGGATTAGAGATTGTTACTCTGTAGCTACACGGCAAGTCGTACGCGTGATTAATATCGTAAGGGAAACCTACAACGATGACTTTAACTGCCTGTGGCACAGGTTCGTTTCCCACCGCGGGGCTGAGGTGTACAATCACGGGTATAGACAGCGGCAGCGTTCGCCAGACGAGGATCGACGGTTATTACAGCAACGAACTGAGTTTCCAACGTGCTATTTTGACACCGACTTCGGTTAACTGCCTGTTAACTGCGTTTCCACGCGTACGCGGAATTCATCTCTCTGCAATTCCTGCGGTTCATTCGAATTCTAATCAAATTTGAACAATTCACCTCGCTTCCATTTCTGGAAAATGTTGAATCGAACCTCCCAAGAAAACGAATCGCCTCCAAGCTCTTATGGATCGCAGTCTACAAACTTTCGATATCTCGTTGGCACGTACGGGAACCGAGGGGTTAACGACATTCGGATTTTTCCATCGGACAGCAGCGTTTCTCGCGCGTCCAACGCGCCAGTGGTCGTTGCTTCGTCGAGATCAACAAAGCGATGATTGTCGTTGGCGGGTGCTGCTTTCCCGAGCTCTCTTTCGAAGCGCGGGATTGTCGAGAAAACGATTTACCGACACCTTCAGATACGAGGTGCTCGAGAAAATCTCGCGTTTGGCAACGTTGGAAACTTTGAAGGCCTGAAGGTTTCCACGCGGACGAATACAATGCTCGAAACGCTTCGAATCGTACGAAATTCGTGGTCTGCTTCCTGTACTCGAGATCCTCGCTCACAAGGTGCTTGGCTGGTTCCGTCAGGGTCAGAGGAATAGACAAGCGTCGCGTCGTTTCGGCGAATACCGTAATCATGACTTTAGCTAGGTGCGACCGGCAGGCTGGCCTGTAACAAGGAAGGAATCGGTGCCGCGATTCAGACAGATTAAAGTCGACGATTACCAAGAGAGAAGCAGTGAAAGAGAGAGAGAGAGGGGGGGGGGGAGAGGAGAAGGTCTACCTTTTCCTTTATACTACGGCACTATTCGCGGGCACAGTTTAGACAGATAGGTGGGTAGGTAGGAGAATGAGTCAGGCAACGCTAGGTAGGTTAGATTGGACGTTGTCTCCTCGCAGCACACACGCGCACGCGTGCACGGGGGTGTGTACAGAGAGGCACACATACATGCGAGTTAATAGCACATGCGAAGTGCTAGATGGCCGGCGTGCGTGGGTGGACGGAACACGGACGTTACGTACGTATGTGTGCCACGGAGAAAAGGCATATGGTCAGCAGGTGAGACCTTTGCTTTGTGTTCCAAGTGTATAAACTAGCCTACTTCCAGTGACCAATGTTATTCCACCGTAATTTACTACTCCAAGGGAGAGACAAAGGGTTGCGTCGCTCGGATCCTTCGGATCCCTTTCAAAAAATGGGGCCAACTTGTCCCTGGGCCTCTTCCATTCCGAACGAAAACGGACCCGAACAATCCTCCGTAGCTCTTCAGAGACGTCTTTCGCGTTCAGGCTCGCGATATCTCTCGGCATTCTGGGCAATCTTTTTTCGGGATGATCGTTTCAAAGGAAAGTACTCAAAATGTCCTCTTGTCGGATTAGGTGAAGCGCGAGTCTTGAGTTTCATCGAATACATGTTTAATTGCCATAGAAAGAACCTCTTTTATGGAAATATACTTTGGTATGATTTGCAAAAAGGTGATGCTATTAGGGATACTTTGTGGACAAGGTTGCAGTCAAAATCTAGAACATCGTGAGTATAAGGACGTTCACATTGAAGCTTACCACGTCTGGTATTCTTATAAGGAATATATTCACAAGTATATATTCATTATATTATACTTCTTGTATGTACTTATTACTATTAGGAATTCTTTGTGAACAGAATTGCAATTAAAACATAAAACATCATGAGTACAAGGATGTTGACACTAAACCTACCACGTCTGATATTCTTATAAGGAATATATATTCATAAGTATATATTCATTATGTTATACTTCTTGTATATGCTTATTATTAGGAATACTTTGTGGACAAGGTTGCAATCAAAATGTAGCATATCGTGAGTGCAAGGACGTTGATACTAAACCTCCCACGACTAGTATTCTGATAAACAATATATGTATATAGTAATAAGTATATACAATAAATATAATATAGGGAATATATATTTATAATATAAGTATATATTCCCCATATTATATTTATTATGAATTATACGATTATTTCTAAATTATACGATATACATTATACTTATAAGAATACCAGTCATGCTGGTTCTACATTTTGATTGAAACCTTGTTCACAAACTATCCCTAATAATAACACTCTTTCCATGTCATAGCGAAGTCGAGGTATATCTCCATAAAAGAGGCTATTTCTACGAAAGTTAAAGGTGTATTCGATGAAACACAAGACTACAAGCAATACAACATAAAGAATACACTTATAAGTAATTTTTATAAGGAATACATGAAGTATATACAATTGTTTCACGCGTTATTCCATTTAGTTCTACTTAAAGTATTTTCGCATTCCATTGTTTTCAAGACTAGTTACTTGTTCGGTCACGATAGAAATAGGTTCAAATGTTCAAACTTGTAGAAATACAAATGTGTACATATAAAACGTGTGTAGATTTAGTGATATAAATAATTTTATGTACACAACATAACAGCCTACTTCTATGTAATATACTGGTAGCTTTAGTGTTACACAAACGGTTTTGCATACACAACGTAAGAAATAACGTAGAAATAACACGATATAACAGCTAACTTGTATCTAATACAGTCGAAAGGGAACACTACAAACATAAAAGCTTTCATCTTAAGTCCCATCAGATACAAAAGGTAAAACATGAAAGCTTCCAAATAAATATACGCGTAATCTTGTTCCTGAAATAACCATCGCATAATGTTTCGATCAAGGAACCTAACGAAAGCAATTTGTGAACTGTCATATTTCTTTAAATGAAATCCAGCTATTCGAGATTCGAATTCCAGTTCATCAAAATCGTACAGCTCTTTCTCAGTGTATTTATTGCGCAATGGTAAAGCATTGGGGTATAGCACCACAGAGCAATACACGTGACACGCGCGTGCCTCTCAACGATTTATGTTGCCTGAAACTACACCTAGGTTGTACTGCGGATTGTTAACACAGGGAGAACAGACATAGTCGACAATTGCTTCCGTTCTAATGGATTTGGGATACCTCGGAAGCTTTAGTGTTTAAAGCTACTTTTTTGTGGGAACAATTGAATATTAACACTTTTACGATTCTAGCTTCCTTTTTATGCTCATCGTCTTGTATTTTCTACTGCTGCTGGCGTCCAATCAGCGTTCATTACGATCTTTAGCGAGTTATGTTTGCATTAAATTTGTATTAGATTTAAATTAGACCTATATCGAGGGTAAAGTACAATGAACGCTCCTTAAAGTAGGATTTCCTTGCTAGGGTGAATTCTGTCAAGGGGAGGTAATCAAGTGTGAGATACTAATTTTGATACGCTTTGAAACAGAGTTTATTGATTGAAAATAAATTAAGTAGTTTCTCGGCGTTTTTTTGGACAATTCTCTGATTTGAAAATAGTTGAGATTAAAGGTCGTGCTATTAAATTAAATTTTGGATTAGGATATAATGTTCCTCATGGTGTATTCCTCAGAAAATCAATGATTCAACCATTATTAATTATTTTTAAGATTCTAAAATCTCATGGTTTATCGTCGTAAGTCATATATTGTTCCTAATATACTATCAGGTAATACTGTACTTATTTAGTAATTATATCCAATTTCTGTGTAATACTGTAATGTGTACTGTTTGATTTAATTATACAATAATCTAATTGCTAATATGCTCAGTAATGATTATGTTGCTAATAGCCCCGTAGGGGGTTTAATAAAATCTAGGCTAATAGCCTAATAGCCTAATAAAAAAGTATATTTTGTTTCAAGTTTGTTTTTAGTTTCAAATCTACATTTTTCGAGGTGTTAAGGATTTTATGTGTACGCACTGTAGCATAAATACTCGTGAATTTATCGTCATTTTGAAGCTTGAGACAAGGTTCCTTGGACCCTTGTTCGATTCCTAAATACTGCATTTTATTTGAAATGAAAGTGAAAAGTGAAAATTAAGTGTTTCTTCAAGATTTATAGAAACCTCCAGGTCGACAACAGATCCAACGCCATAACCTCTGAACTGTATTTTTTCGAAAATGGGAGTATCTAGAAAAACACTAAAGCTAAATTTGTTTATGAAGAAGCCCCAATTCGCCTAAAAATCGATTAACCAAGTGGTGACCACCCTTTGTCGCATCTATGACAGTTACGTATTAGATTTAGAATTTGCGAAGCTCTAATTCCAAAGGTATGGTCTTCTCGTTACACAATCCTACGATCTCGACTTAATTTTATCGTGCAAGCACCTATGCAACGATTTCCCAGAGAGTAATTGGATTCAGTGGTAATCAAAGGCAGGAGAAATCTGTCGAAAGCGCTAGGAAAGTTGAAAGCGAGAGGCTGGGTACGACGAACGGGAGCAGAGGGTAGAATCGGGATGAAGGATGCTTCTTAGGAAATACACTGGGTGTCGCTTGATATATTTTTCCATTATTAAGGACATTAAGCTGGCGGCCCGCGGGCAAGCAACTCTTTCCGTTTTCTTGCTCTGTTCGTTTCTTGCGGCAGACGCGGGGCGTTTACCTTCTCGCTCCCTCGGTCCTTTTTTTCCGCTGTGGCGACGACGATAAATCAGAAAAAAAGATTCCGACCACCGCTATGGTCGGGCGACAGAACGCAATTTTCCGTCTGCCAGGAGATAAAAATTTGATTAATGGACATATGGCCTTCGAGTTCGAGAAAAACCGAGGGTGCCTTTGTGACTCGGTGCCACGGCTTAATTAGCATTCGCTTAGGAATCGCAGCACTGAGCCGCCGCGACTTCCGTCAAATCGGTGACGGTTTTCGTGAAAAATCTCGACGGTCCACTCGAGACGGTCGTTAAAAATTTGTGACTCGCCATCGGATCTTCTCTCGCCTACCGTGACAGCCCTTGGCTTCGGTTAATCGTCGCGACACCGACGTCTCTTCGAAGCGTACCCTTTCGCGAAGAAAACAGGAAGGGAAACTCTCGAAAAAATTGCGTTAGGAAACGATTAACGCGGGAAGAACGATTGGTAAAATATGACGATATTCACTTACGATCGTCGGAATAGATTCGACGAGCAAATTCATTTTACTTGTATTGATCGGGGGGATAACCTAACGATTAAATGTATTCTTATTACTAGACTGCGGATCTTTATGCATTTATAAAAAATTTGAATGTACAAGAAACTACAAAATGCAAACAATATGCAAGAATATAAAAAAGATTGAAAGTAAAGTTCATGTTATAATATTTGTAGGATAAAATAAATTCCTATTTAGGTCCATTTTTTGTAGGCACGTTCATGAAGATTTTATTTTGCCATAAAGATCCGCAGTCTACTTAATACAGTTTAATTACAAATCAGTACAATTTCTTATTATTTCTTATTATTAAACCTTTTGGTTTGTTGAGGACTATGGACAATTAGGGATGTATACAAAAAATGAAGGCGATTCAAAGAAAGGGTTGAAACGAATAACGCTTAGACTTTCCTTAAAAAAGAATGTTTATTAAGTCTCTAACAGATATACCTATAATCTACATTCATAGCTTCCTCTTCTGACTCTAGATTCATACGTGCAATCGAAGGATTGATACAGCAAAAAATATTTGTCTTATCGATTTTCCTCGACCAGTTATGCCAAGTGAACGGTTCTCTGACACATAGTATCATCGAGGGTACCAGCCCCATTGCGCCACGACTAGACCGCCGACACCGATATCTCTGAAACAGAGGAATTTTATTCAAATCATTCGAGGAACACGACTCGGATTGATTCGTCTCGAGGCGAAAGAAGCGCGTCTAGGCGCCGAGCGAAAAAAGGAGAAATAAAATCGCGTCGCAGCCTCTCCCTCTCTCACGGGGATTAAGAATCAGGGATGCCCAGCGCCGAAGGTCGCCCGTCAAATATCCACCGACGTCCTCGCGAAAAGAAAGGGTTGCAAGTCGCGGAAACTTGAGAACCCTCGGTGACAATTTCAATTCTCTGTCTGCGCCTCTGCTCCCGTCCACAGGCGTCTCCGTCGTTCACACGGGAAGGGTGCCCGGCAGTCTAAGATTCTTAAAACTTCTCGCGAGATTTTTCGATTTTAATTACAGTTTTAACATATTTTAATAAAATCCGCAGTCCGTCTCACCGGCGCTGCGCGTCCCTCCTTCGCGTCCGTTCTGGAACACTGGCCTCTCTCCCTTCTTTAATTCCGGACAAAGTTCCCTGGGCCTCTACCGTTAGCCCGCTGCCGAATCTCTTTCTCGCTCTCACGCTGCTTTTGCCACCAACTGTACGCTCGTTTAAACGTTAACCCTTTCGTTCGTTCACCTACACCCACACCAGCGACAGGAGCAACACCTGTTCCCTCGACGAGAACCCGAAATCAAGCGTTTACTCGTCGTTCCACTCGGCGCAACCATTGCACGGCCCTTCCACCAGTTTTGCGTTCCTCCTCATCGCGCCGAGGAACACGTCAAGGAACACGTCGAGTACGCAACTTCCCAGCCTCGAGAGTCTATCGTGCGAGTAACATGTATTATACGTACATGCCTGGCCATGCGTGCGATTACAAAAACATCGATCGGATCGTTGCTGCTTTCGAAAACTACGACCCCGCGGACGTTGACTCCTGCCTTCTGGCCAGCTGTTACGCGCTTCCTATTCGATTCGTCGAAAACCACTCCGCGTCGATAGGTGATGTGTGCTTCCTTCAACCAAAAACGAAACTGGGATTACACTAAAGAAAAAACAAACATCGAATGATTGCAAATGATGTCCTGAAATGAGGCTGCTTAGCACCTATGGTGTATCATTGAGACCTGAACGGAATCTACGAAAACTATGACTCCGTGGCCGTTGACCTCTTCCTATGGCCAGCTGTTATGCGCTTCTTATTCAATTCGTGGAAAATGAAACGGATTATTCTAGAAAAAGAACAAATACCGAATTTGATGGTCGCGAATGATGTTCTGAAATGAGCCTGCTACGAAAACTATGACCTTTGGAGCAGATATTTCCGTGCCAGCGGCGTATTGCATTACATATTTGAATCTATGACTATGTTACTAAGGGATAGCGTAGTTTTTTGTTACTAAACAAATTTTAAGAATCGGTTCAGTAGTCCCAGAGAGTACCTACCTACCTACAAATAAATTTTACCTCTTTATAAGTGTAGATTTGAACTACTCCTCAGAGGCTCTGACAAAGCTTGGCGTTGTACTCGAAGTGCGTCTCTCTGACACATCAATATATACCACGACGAAGATCAGACTGTTATAACTTAGATTCTAGTTCCACGTGGTTTTAGCATTCAGTCTTTTCTTTGACCACTAAAAGAAAAAATTATAGTATTCGTCAGAACATTATTTCAAGGTAGCAGTGATGATGAGAGTGGCTTAGAAAATTATTATTTCGTGGGAACAACCTGTGTGTTGGAAACAAAAGTAATTTCAGTTGCAGTGGAGAAATCGTAAGATTAAATTATTCCTTCTTTTATTACATCGTTAAGTCTATCTATATGTAAAATACTAGTGTTACGAAAGTAAAAAATATTATCAAGTTTAATCATATGTCTAAAAGCTACCAATCGATGAAACTTAAACATATTATTGTAGTATCCGCGGCTCTCATACCCAACAATAGTAAAACAAGAAAAAGAATATATAATAAAAAAAGACGCACCAAGATGCAGATAAAACCCTAATTTGCAAGAATATGCAATATGTACGAAATGATATTAGATGTTATTTTGTCATGTGTTTTTAAAGTTTAAAACTTCAAAGAAATTGATTTTATTGTATCCTTGGGTCTTGTTTGTTATAAAAAGATCACTTTTTTCGTTTTAATCGCTTCCCACGTTTCATTTTCCTCCCCAAGGTCAAGAAACATGAATTAAAACTAATAAAGTGTTTATTGCAAATGGACTTAATTCCCACTCTTTGGCCATTGTATCAACTTAAAAAAAAATGTAAACAATGAGATAATCCCACCAGAGTGTAATTTACGGCCTACTTATGGACTTCAGATAGTAAATAACTTGTTAAAAAATAGTTCGTTTTTTGATTTTTATCCATTGGTCGATGTACCGGTGCGACGTATCGAACGAGTCCCGCGTAAGTACCGACTGAATTACGTCATCCCACGTGAACTTTTAATTAATGGATCGCGTTAATACGGAACGTGAAATCGGGGAGTGAATGGCGACCTGACGCAGTCGGTGGCAACGAGTCGATTCACGGAGCACGACAGGGGACCGCGAGTTCGCTTATGAATAACTCGAACAGCAAACAGTATCGGCGCGCAGCACACGGCTGTGCTTTTCGATTCTCGTCGTTCTATATTAATTGCATGAGAAAACCACGAAGATCGCTCGAACCGCCCGCGCGAAACAAAACAAGGCGAAGCTGCGGCGACTACCTATGCCCTGCAGAGAAGCATATCTGACAGTGTTCTGTCAAGTATTCTGTTAAGCCTTTAGAACGCGAGCCACTCTTTCCTATTGCATCGTTTCAAAAACATACAAATTTCCTTAAAGATTTGCTTGATTTCCTAGCTTCTCTAAATCCTAATTCCTTTTTCACTACAAATCTTATGTCCTGGAGGAATTTTATTTACTGAATATTATGATACTGATTATTGTGATACTATACTATTATGTATTAGAAATTTATATTAATATTACGTAGTATCGGGTATTATAATCTTTATAGTATTATAATGCATATCGTAACTTGTTCTGTGAAAGTTTCTTCAAGTTCTTTATTTTGTATCCAAAGGACATTATTCTATGTTCCCCTAAATTCTAACTTCCTCTGTTAACACTTTATTTGTCGAAAGAGAATTTATAGGCTTTTTAATTCCAGTGTTTACCTTCTGGAATTTCGTCAATTTATTCACTGTGTTGGTTGTCTACTAAACCTATTCAAATTTTGGAAACAGTATATTAACATATACTAATTTAGAAACATTCATTTCTGAATTATAGACTGTTTCTAAATAATAGGCCTATAGATAAAGTGTTAATTTCTTTGTCTTCCAATTAATTTTAGATCACAAATCCTAATTTTGTTGAATGCTTCCTGAACACTATATTCGATAATAAGAAGACCTGTACTCAGTTTACCTGTGTTCAGTAATAAAAAGACAGGATCAAATTTGTCTAAAGTACTACTCTCTAAAATAACTTGATTTACTAGTTTCACCAAGGGTAAATTTATTCCACAGATCCTAATTGCTCTTAACGCGTGAAGAATATGGGCATTTCTAGTCCTGTATAGTTATTATCTATCATACAAAGATACAATACTCTATAAACCACTGTACTCCTAACACATCAATTTCTATGTAGAAACATCAACCACCCAATATCAATATCAATAACAGTGACCTACAAATCCCACATTCAAGGTAAAAATTTCAAATTCGTCAAACTCTCAATTTGTCCTAGTCTTAACTTGCTCTCTATTAATCAAGTTTTGATATACAGTCAGTGTAAGAAGTATTCGTACAGCAACCAATTTAAAATAAATAGTTCTTGTACGAATACTTATTACACTGACTGTATTTACTTTGTGTCATGCGAAGATAAATAAAATTTCTTTATATCCTACTGTATCCTTACCATATCAATTTCTATAAACATCAACCATCCTACAAAATCCCAATTATAATGACTCATAAATCCCACATTGAAACTGAAAATCCCAAATTCCTCCAACATCAATCCATCTTGTACTACTACAAAAAATCCATACAAACCCGAGAAATTTCTAAATCTCCAAGTAACACGTTTCCATTGAAGAAAAGATCAAACGCAATCTATGCTGAAAATAACGAATGTCTAAGGGCAAAGGTAGCGCGCATCGGCTGCGCGCGACGAATTCCAGGATGCGATGACGATCGTCGAGGGTCTTTGGCGGTCAGGTCCTCGTACGATTTGCCATCCTCCGTTGCTCGACCAAAAGTGCAGCGTACCAACTAACCCCGGCAGTTCTTCTCGCAGATCTTCATGCACAAGAGCGCGATGCAGATGCACGCGAGGGAGCTGGGCGCGGCGGGTGCACTGACGGGTCGGCCAGGCGGCGGCGTGGCAGGCGGACTGGCGGGTCTTGGTCCGATCGGCGTCGGTCCGGGTGGCATGATCGCAGGAAACGAGGTAAAGCCGCACCAGTGCCAGCAATGCCTCAAGTCATTCTCCAGCAACCACCAGCTCGTACAGCACATCAGGGTCCACACCGGGGAGAAACCATACAAATGCAGCTATTGCGACCGCAGGTTCAAGCAGCTCAGCCATGTACAACAACATACCCGCCTGCATACGGGTGAGTACCCTCCTTCGCTCTCTGATACGCCTTACCGAGATCCTCCTTGTTTCGACTATCACGATTCTAACCTCGTGGAATGGCTAGATTTCTTACCGAGAAGTAACCTGCATCGATCGACGACCGACGATATGCCGTCAAACTAACATCGAATGCGTCAAATACCTCTAACCTACCACCGATCAGGCTTTTCGCGTACGCGTTGAGTAAATGGAGAATATTTCCTAGGCTTGAAGAGGCTGTTGAACGTTGGAAAAGTAATTAAAATTAACTTAGAAAACTTGTGTCACTTTTTACGTGACATTGATATTTGTAAAGAAAGTCGCTTTTTTTGTAGCTTTCTAGTAGTATGAACAATAAGGCAGGCCAGTTTTAATGCAATTAATGTTCGTTCTGTTGAACAGAAAATATGCAATGTTCTTTCATATCAAGTAGTGTTAGTGGAATATTCCTTGGCACCTCCTACATGAAATTGTTGTTTATTAAGTAATTACTTTTATTAATTTTCTAACAGTATGAAAAATAAGACAGCCCATTTTTAGTATAATAAATGTTCATTCTGTTAAACAGAAAATATTCAATGTCCTTTTGTATCAAGTAGTGTTAGTGGAATAGTGTTTATTTATGCACCAGATAAAACAACAACCTAGAAGTCAGGTAAGGCATTGACATCCTATCATTATATGGATAATAATCGTCTAAAAAATAACGAACTTGAAAATTATTCAAATTTGCGAAAAATGACTGGTCAATGGTGCAAAGAAAAGTATGTTGAAGTTAGAAACCTTGGCTTTCAAATTAAATTTAGCGAATTCTAATCTTCTGCCTGCTCTTGCTTTTGCAAGTAGAGTAGAGTCACTTCTAACCCAACCATATCAAATCGTTAAAAATGTTACAATCTTAAACACATACACGGAGTGCAAATTATTGTTTCATTAACTTTCATCGACGGAACATTAAACGTTAAAGTTTGACCTTAATTCTGTCTTTTTAAACAGGTCTACGACTTTTCTTTGCAAGAAAAGTTCAAGTTTTTCTCTCACTGAGTGTGAGAAAAAGTTTGAAATAAATGTGGAAAATATAGAAGAATTTTGGAATCAGTTTGAATTATGTGAGTGTGAGATAATGTGGTTAGTGTGAGATGTATGATGAGAAAGTCTGGGTTATTAGTTAGAATAAATGTGAAAAGTATAAAAGAATTCTGGAGTGAGTTTGGATAATGTGTTAGTGTGAGATGTATGAAAAAATCTGGAATAAATGTGATAAGTATAGATGAATTCTGGAGCAAATTTGGATCGTGTGTGAGATGTAGGAGAATAGATTGTGGAAACTATAAAAGATTTCAGAAGCAAATGTTAACTATGCAAGAAATGGAATTCGTGTAAAATGTGTGAAAATATTGAAAACAGTGCAGTGAATTTTTAGTAGTGTTTTCCAATATCGCCTACACTTATGACACGTATAACAGAGGATTTACAAGAAAAGTGCATCGAATGTATGTGGTATTTGAGAAAAGCCTGCAACAATGTATAGGTGTGGAATATACTTGAAATGCGTGGGGAGTGGCTAAAATGAGTGTGAGATTTGCGTGGATTGCGTATGAAATTCAGGAAACAGTAGAATTATTGTGGCACTTTTTCTACACATTCCACGCTCATTTAACGTCCGCCTATGCACTTTGCATTACCTCTAGACTTTTCTCACATTCCACACGTGTCAAGCATGCATTCCCTGCAAAATGGAAGTTCGATGTCGTACCAAACGAGGCGAAGTACAAGAATCGCTTTAAATCGCGATAAATCTTCCACAGAAATTGTTGCCTCCTTAGAAAGACACAGGTTTAAAGGTGAAACTTTAAAATTTAACGCGTCTTTGACCGTAATTACGGCGAAAATTTGTTCAACTTGATGTTGTGTTTAGAAAATTTGGGAATTTTTAAGTATTTGACATAGGGGACATCGTAAACAAATAATACAGTAAGTTATAATAAAATGCTCCATACCAAATGCAACCATATGTTTTACTTTTTTGGAAAAATATTTTTTTCTGAAAAGCTTGCAACTATTTATATAAACCACGTCATTTTCCAATTATTGCATTTACAATTATTTGCTAAATTCACAAAAATAAGAGTTTGTATACGATAATAATTGAGAATGGCATTTATTCAGACTTTTATTTTTCCGACGTGTGAAAAGTGAATCTAACAACTCACATAAATGTTTCTATTTCTTTAAAATTACGAACCAAAGGGCCATTTTCTGGTTACACAGTAAAATTTACGTCAGATTCACACATCTCGTGCGCGAACAGTATATACTTACAAATACTCCACTTTGAAAACATCAAATTCGAGGATAAAAATTCGATAATGATCGACGAATGAGTTTTTCGATTTAATTAAAATTTTAATAGCCTAAGGTGAAAGTTTTTTTTTTACACAGAAACCACTTTCGTTGAATCTTTTACGATCGAAACAATTCGCTGCGGAATTCAATATGAAAATGAAGTCGATAAAATTCATCATAATACTACGGCAAAACTGCTCGATGAAAGTATATGAAGTTACTGAGCAATTTTCTTTCAAACGTACAGTGTCGCTTGACTTAAGTTATAAAATGATTATCGCGGGACCCACAAAAACCTTATTAAAGGTTTTTCCAAACAGAGCTTTAGGATTTTACTATTCGATAACGAAATACTCTTGTCAACGTAGTTATGATGCATATATTTATTCAAATATGTTATGAATAAATTTATCCATATTATTTACCAATATCATTTATATTTGACTAAAACACTAAATTCTAGAGCCTCTTTTAAAAACCTCTTTATAAATAACAAAATGCCACATACATGCATCGAATAGTTACCGCTACTCAATAACGCTACTCGGATATTTTTATTTCTTCGATAAATCTGAAAAGAAATGTTTTTCCTGTTTTTTTTTTCATGTAATGTTGAAAAGGTTAGTTGCAATGGAAATTTTGTGGTCGATGATTATTAAACAATGTCTATTCGATAATATTGCTTCTCAATAATCCTACTCGGATATTATTATTTCTTCGATAAGTTCGAAAAATCCTGTTTTTTTTCTATTTATTCGTGTAATTGTGAAAATTTGTGGTCAATGATCATTAAATGATTATTAAATAATGTCTATTCGATAATATTGCTCCTCGGATATTTTCCTTCCTTCGCTAAGTCTGAAAAGAAATGTTTTTCTTGTTTTTTTCCTGTTTTTTCGTATAATGGTGAAAAGGTTGGCTGCAATGGAAATTTTGTGGTCGATCTCCGTGACGGTGAAATCGGCGCGCTGGCCGGCCCGAGCTTAATGCATGCATTCAATGTCCCCGGGACTGATAGTAAATTCTATGAATACCGCATTGCATCGCGGCCAGTCGATAATCAATAAATTAATATACTATTATAATCTGCGCGAGCGATCGTGCGTTCGATTGTGGCTAATTTTAATGCAGCACGCCGCGAGATTGCTCAATACGACTAGCCAGAACCGTAGTTTCCAAGACACCGTTGACTGAACACGTTGTCGTTCTGGTATCCAACCGAGTCCTCGTATCTCCCAACGAGTTCGATCCACGACGAGCTAAACGATCGAATTCATCTACCTGATCGACTAACAAGACGATTTCTCCAATAAGATCGCTGACGTCGAAGCGTGCGTTTCATCAGCGACACAGTCTCAAATGCCAAGTTTAGAAAATAGAATAGTTTAGAAAATATTCCAGATTAAAACTTTACCAGCTATTTACTCGGTGCATTCTAAATACTATTTGGAACTGTGTCAGCTGGTTGGTAAAGTAAAGTACTTTGTCGTTAACGTAGTGCATCCTGTCGGCAAGACTCGGGAACGTAGAACCCTATTCCATCCAAGAATTTACCAACAGAGCGCTCCACGTTGCCAACGAAGCGACCTGCCTTATCAATCAAATGTTTTACATTACCGAGCCATGGAAAGAAACAATAAAAATCACCCAAAATTTGTATAGTTTCACGCACTATATGTATGTATACATTGAATTTATCGTATGTCATTGTTACGAGTGAAAATAACTTTTAAAACTTTCACGTGAAATATCTTTGGATCTATAAACCGGTAGCAGCCAGAACTGTGTATAATTATCTTTAGCATTCCAAGCTCTATCACTGTGCATAAGCTGATTTAAATATTGGTGGATCCAGCGAGGAAGTCCCCTTGTAAGAATAGCAGTGACTGAGAAACGGAGATCAGGGACGAGGGATCGGTAATAATGAGAAAATTCGACGGCAAAGCCAGCCAAGCCAACGAACGGGTCGCGCCCGAGTAGAAAGAATTTCATTAAGGGATGAGCGTAGTCAATCGGAAGGTATTAGCCTCGAGAAGCGTTCGGTCAGCGCCGTGTATGACTGGACCCTTGGAAAAGTCTCGCTCGTCCAAGATTCGCTTCCAGATGAGAAGAAAAAAACGAAAATCTCGTCGGTATGCGAGCTATTTAATCGAAACGGGCTAATCTCCATCGCAAAAGGATAACGCACAAATCTTTACGAAAACATTCCTTTGAAATCATCGCGAAGGAAAATCGATTCACCCGAGGGCCCTGATCGAGTTACAGTAAAAATAAAAAGACTTGGATACTCGCAAAAGGAATATACTTCTATCCTTTTTTAACGATAATTGTAGGCATGAATTTAGGGATCAAACGATGATATTGTTTAGAATATTTCGTTCTGAGGAGCTCTTTGAAATGAACAATTTAAATTAGATATAGGAAAATTTGTAAGTTTAATTATTTCAGTAGTAGAAGATTTCGAGTTCAAGTTTTTATGAGGATAAATTCCCTCTTCAATATTAATTTTAAATACTGAAATCTCATACGATTTTATTTTGTTAAGTATAACATTTGGATAAATGTTTGTTCAAAAATATGCAAATTAAATACAAAAGGAAGAATTATTACCTTTTTTGTTACAGTTTAGTAAGTTAGTATGATGATCTACGATTGATAATGTGTGTAGGAAAGAAACTATTATTTTTAAAATTAAAGTAAAACTGTTCATCCTCCACGATATTCTTTATCTCTTAATTCATTATAATGTGGATAAAAAGTATTATCACTCAAAAGTAGTAGCACCAGAAACAGTCTACAACACAAGGAAGAAATTTTCTGCATTAATATACATATACTAATCTAGGTTGACATTGATTTCTACATATTCATTTCTACTACAACTAGATATATCGAAAGCCCTGTCTGTTTTGCGAGTAGACAACCAACGACACATTTAATAGGTTTCAGTGGGTAGATACTGGAATTGAAAAGCCTAGTTATAGGCTCGTGGTAGATAAGTGTTAAGGAATGGATAATTGGGAAATTGACCTAATCATTACCATGTGCTATTTTGAGGAACATGATATTTTAATAATAATTAGACTGCGGATCTTCATGCATTTATAGGAAATTTAAATGTGCAAGAAACTACAAAATGCAAACAATATGCAAGAATATAAAAGAGATTGAAAGTAAAGTTCATGTTATGATATTTGCAGAATAAAATAAATTCCTATTTAGGTTCAATTTTTCTAGGGACGTTCGCGAAGATTTTATTTTGCATAAAGATCCGCAGTTTAATAGTAATAATAATAGTGTTTCGTGTAACTAATAGGGCTTAAGAACAAATTCTAAGACAAAATTCTGAACCCCTGATTCTTATTCCTATAATTGGTAATTTGAATTTTCTGGCAAGATACGAGGTACGTTGTGCTGGTAAAAATTTAACAGAGTGTTCCTTGACCGTGTTTAACGAGGAAAAAAGGACCGACATTGATTTCGGCGCGCTCGTTTCACCCCTTCGTCCTTTTCGACGGCTACCATCGAGCAAGTAACTACTGCACGTCCACCCCTTACATTAATAATCACCCTTCCCACGTACTGGGCTCCCACTCTGCTCTGCTGCGGCTGGTACTTCAGCTTAACGTCGGTGTACCCATGGCTTTGGGTTTCCGTGTCTTTATCGATGAAACGTTTGAAACAGCGTTCTTGGGGTCCTCCAGTCACAAAAATTCACGTTTAACCGTTTCGACTACTTGTGCGTTCTTTTTCGAGCTACAAGAACGATAGGTGTTGACACAGATAGAGAACTACACTTCATCATACAACAACATTCAAATTGAGTTTTCGAGCGAATTTTAGTTCGAAATTGTTCGAAATCTTCTAAATCTCAAAGGAAGGATTGGTTTGTCTTAAGAATCTCCGTTTTCTCTATAAAATTGGAGTCATCTTGTGTTTCTTTATCCCTTACGCTACAATTTACCAGTTTTTGAGCTAGTAGTGATAATTTAGCGAAATTTAGCTCGAATTTTAGTTCGAAATTATTCGAAATCTTCTAGATCTCAAAGGAAAAATTTGTTTGTCCTAAAAATATCCCTTTTCTGTGTAAAATTGGAGTCATCTTGTGTTTCTTAAGCTCTTACCCTACGATTTACCAGTTTTCAAGCTGCTACTGATAATTTAACGAAATTTAGTTCGAAATTGTTCGAAATGTCCCTAGATCTCAAAGGAAGAATTTGTTTGTCTTATAAATCTCCCTTTTCTCTATAAAATTGGAGTCATCTTCTGTTTTCTTAAACCCTTGCCCTACGATTTTCTGTGTCATAGTCAGCTATAAAGTTCCTTTTGTGCTTGTTCATACGTCGTGTTTGATTCGTACTTTTCATGTTTGACTTCAATTTCTTACGAAGTGTCTCACACGTTGTTATCATCTAAACCGTTAAATTATACCATATATTCTTACTTAACAATTTGTAAATCTCACGACTTCGATCTTTCATGACCTTAAACGTTTTCTTTCACTCGGTACTAATGAATTTTGCCTTCAAACATTAGTTTTTTAAACTATATCGTGCGTCTCATAATATGTAGAAGATATTTCTACATTTTTTTTAGGAATTTTTTTTAGCACAAAGCAATGTATATAATTTAATGAAACTTTAAGAATATTTCATACATATATTCAAGTATATATTGTAATTTTTTGGAAGTATTTCCTCGGAAAATATGGGGGATATCAGCTGCGACCCATCTGAGGTCACCATCAAACATATTTGCATACATTCTGGAGGCCACAGTTCTCATCTGAAATCAATAGGGATTTAAATTGACTTTAAAGACATGCCTTTCTTCTATATGAACCTAAATCCCCTCCAAAAAAAAATTGAATATTGCATTTTTGAAAATGTTTAAACGAAAGAGCTTAATTTTTTTGCCATTTTTGGAATAAAAAGATACTTTAAACAATGATATTACTCCGAATGTAAGTTATAAACAACAAATAGCATAAGCTACATAGTGCTTACTTAAACACAGCCGTCGCAATGTTCCCGAACGATTGAAAATGATATTAGATTACTCGAAAACACAAAAACCATTGCAATCTTAGTAAAAACGCGTGTATCGGTCAGCGTTTATCTATGAACCGATGCGAAGCGTGGCAATATGAGTAACTTTGAATCCGTTTTAGATATAATAGCACATCTCGATAGTACACGGTATTGGCTGGCTCTATAATTCACTGACTAGCATCAAACTTGAAAACTCTGCGGAGTCTTTCATTACGAAGATGGTACAACTTCATCTCCAAGCAACGCTTACAATACGCTAGACAGAGGACAGTATTTGGACAAAATTTAACAATTAAAAGTTTATTAACCCTTTGCACTCGAGGCCTTTTTTTCTGCTAGCAACTCGATATGTTTCTTAGCATTCTATTGCCAATTCTAAGCTATCTAGATTTGAGAATAATGTCACCTTTACCTCGCCGACAATCATTTTATCGACACTTCGAGCTCCAAAGAAATTATACCTAAAGAAACATTGAGTATTGTAGATTTGCTGCGTGAAACCTAATGGTGACTGAGAGTCACGTCTCGAGTGTAAAGGGTTAACATTACCAGAAAATACTAGGAAAGTTATTTCCTTTCTAAAACACACCTGAAGTTAAGTCGTTAATAACCAGTTTATGCATGTTACTCTAAGCTTGTATCTAAAAAATATATATACATATCAATTTCGTCTGAATCTATCAATACGAATGACTTCACGTTTCTACGGTAGTTAAGTGTGCCTAGATTCATAGCATCAGGAAAATGAAAGGATGCAATGAACTTATCGTACACACCTAAAATTTTCATCATACCTTTACACCTCGACACAGTGGAAGATGGATTTATGTTAATTTCATAATAGAGGCATGAATATTACGTTCAAGGAGTTCCCGATCCATGTTATCAAATATTAAAGTCTCTGAAAGAAGCTGCTCCAGCGATGGTGTTAATTCTTTCATGGACACACGCCACGTGCCATCAAGTGTCCCGTATTTCACATGGATTCTTAGCATTTCTAGAATCTTTAGAATTCACTACCCTGTATATCCTCCGGCAACCGATACTGTATACCCAGGGAAATTAAGTCATGATCTTCTCGAAGAAAGTTTCTAGCTGCGGTTACAAACAAGACTCCTCTTCGAGTTGGTGGCAGAGCTAATGATTTCCTTATAGAAGGGTAAGAATTAATTTCATCTGATTTTATTGTGAATTATTCGCGTGGAGGAATATGGAAATAGGTAAGGAAATAGGTAGATGTAAGTATATGTAATAATCGTATGAATTATATTTAAAGAAAGTTTGCAGGATATGTCAAATACGTTTCGATGTGCACTGCTAGAAGATTCTTGCTTCAAATTCTCTCAGTCAACTCTCTTTTTTAGATTTTTCACACCGATAGCAGACACTCTAGAAACACATTCTAGTAATTATATATAATAAATATATGAATTATATTGCAACAAAGTTAACAGGATATGATAAATAGGACGTGCACTGTTAAACTCGCCTTCAAATTCTCTCAAACACCCCGTTCTTTTAGATCATTCTCACCAACAGCACACACTCTAGCAATTATATACAATAATTACATGAATTATATTTAAACAAAGTTAACAGGATATGATAAACACGTTTCAACGTGCACTGTTAGAAGATTCTTCCTCGATGGAACTCGTTTAAATTCTCTCAATCACCACTTTCTTTTAGACTATTCACACTGGTAACTCACACTCTAACGACGTTCTCATCGAACATTCTTCACCCTGATCTAAACCAGACCTAACCCTTTAACCTATAACGTGTGAGACTCGTGATACAGAATTTTAGTCGAACATGAAGAACACTGATTGTGGCACACACGATCTAGCAGCAAATCGTAGGGTAAAGGGTTAAAGGCACTCATTTCTCTATGCTCATTCGACTTTTCCATTTCCGACCAAAATCACGAAGATATTTCTTGAATCTGTTATAATTCCACGCGATACAAAATTCGAACTTAAAATTTCAATTGCGATCGTGATAAAAAAATTTCTCATTTACCATCATGTAATGTACGTTCTACTTGAGCTGCGTAGGTCCTATACCTCCTAAACTCAAAGGCCATTCCGAACATGGTGAACTATCCCTTCCCTTCATTTTCCGATTCATCGAGGACGTTGACTCGAAGCTCCAGTTAACTCCAATCTTATGCGTCCATTCTAGAAGAGTTTATGCTGCCGAAGCTAGAATAAGCAACACCAGTATACGAAATCAAATCAATTTAAGTGAAATGCTCATGTATCTTCCATGCAACGTTGTAAAATATTATAGTTTATGGAAAAAGCCAGTGATTATATATCTTTATGGACTCGTTCTATGTGCTATTAAGTGTCCTGAGCTCCACATACATTCTTAGAATCTTTAGTATTTCAGAAAGTTTAGAATTTAGAATTTTAGAAAGCTTAGAACTCTAGAACTTTAGAACTCTAAATTTTAGAATGTTAGATCTTTTAGAGTATACATAAATATTAAAGATTAGAAACCGTCTTCTAGCAAACCGATAATATAACACACAGGGAAACTAACTCTCGCCCTTTTAGAATAAAGCTTCTATCTGCGCAACCACCCAAGATCCCTCTCCGAGTAACTTGGATTTTGCATATTTTCTTTATTAATGGATAAAAATCTGCAATCCAATGACCTACCTGTTTTATATAATGTACTCCTAGAAATCTATGTTTCTTCCTCCAAACATTGTTACTAAATGTAATATTTAAACAACTCATTATGTTGTTTTATATATCTATCCTGTTTATCATCCAATGACTTTCTTCTAAAATACATCAAGACTTAATTTCCCTTACTTTATCACAGCCCCTCGATGTATTTTATTTACTTCCCTCCTCTTGAAAACCCTGATTCGCACGATCACGCAAATGTCTTTCGCATCCCCAATAACTCAACGCGATGAAAAATTCGTATTTGAGATTCCGCGGTAGCAAAATTCCTCATTTTCGATGAGTGTTTCGGTGCAGGTTCGGCATACCAGCCTCATGGGCGACTCAAAAATCGCCGCACGCTCACTGCCCGAAATTCCTTTCGGATTCCCGTGGCGGCCGTTGTTTTCCCAAATGATGCCGCTTCCGCGGAGCATTTGCATGCCATATTGATTTCTCGTTTTGGTGCGAGATCTCGGCGCGCAGCGATTGGCCGATGGAAGTCAAAAAACGGCGGGAATTTACTGCCGCGCGCCGTCACCCGTTCACGCGCTCGCCCCTCCCCCACGGCTGCAGCGCAGCACACGTTCGGATTACAACAATTTCCCTCGACGGGGCGTGGAATATATAGAATCTCGCATATATAAATATATAGATATATATGCGCGCGTATATTCGCAGGGCAATAAAATTTGCACCATGTACGCATATAATTTATTAACCGAAATTCGATGGAACTCGCAGTGCTGGCAGGCAAAACGAGAAACGACGGGATGAGGGGGAATGCAGAACGTGCCTCCCCCCTCCACAAGCACCGGTTAAAGGGTGGGAAATGCGGGCGAGGGTGGCAAAAACGGAGGACGGCGAATATAATATCGGTGAGTGTCCACGATATCGATAGCTGGTCAATAGCTGCAGCCTAGACAAATACCTGCCGAGGGTGTACAGTCCATCCCCCCCATCGGCGCGGCGAGCGAACGAGGGTGACTGCGCGGCCGGCCAATGAGAACTCGGCACGCCCCACCGTGGGGGAAGCGCGCGAAAAAGCGCGGGAATTTTTCGATCGCCCGATCGCTCAATAATGGAACCGAAGTTACGCGCCGCCACCGTCGCCCGCGCATACTACCACCGTTGCCACACCGTTGCATCCACCCACAACCCCCGAGCCTCCGCGATGCACACCAGCCTAATAAATAGCCGCACGCATTCGAGGGCCGTGTTGCCCGGATAGACGACAGAGTTGTTCGTATGCAACGGGCCAGAGGCTACCAAAGATTATCCCTTCGGCAACGAGGAAAACTCAATTTTCATAGGTCGAAATTTAATGATCGCTCGCCTCGTGCCCCCGCCAAATTAATCGGTTTTCCTGATCGCTAACCGCGCTCGCGTTTGCTTTACGGAGCCCACGCGATTCCGAATTACCCTCGCGATTTCTTTTTATCGAGCGCGATCGATGGGACAGTGGCTCTCCGGCTTACTCGATTTCTTTTGCATAGGGAACATAGTAAACTATGAGTTTCATTCGGTTAGTGCGTAAGCATTTTGTTGTATGTAAAGTATGAATTTGTACGGTGAAGAGAGTAACTGTACCAATATCCAGAGATTTCGTATAATTCATTTTCTATTGCCGTTAATATTAAGATATACAAAAAATAAATAGAATAGGAACATTTTGGAATATTTAATGTAATGTAAACAATCTTTTAAAGTTCTCCATGTGTTCACCTAAAAGCTCTTGCAACTAGAAAATTATATTGCTAAAAATATCGTGCAAAACAGTATCAATGAATATCCTTTGTTACTGGTAAACAACACATCGAGAATTTTAAATAAGTGTTCATATTATATTGAATATGCAAAATGTTCCTGTTATATTTATGTTTTATATACCTTAATGTTAATGGCGATATAAAATGAATTATACGAAATCTGTGATTATTGGTACAGCTATGCTCTTCGCTGTATATTATAATATTTACGATTTATGTATACGAATTTGTAAACTACGAATTTAAAAGGTCAAGATTCAATTCTTTGATTGATTGGCGCGTTCAATCGTTCCTCATCAACTAGATATTTCATCTTAAATATTTGAAAATCAACTACAATTAAATCTATCACAGAAGCTAAAGATACTGTCTTGTACAGCAAAGAATTCTCTTTCAAACAACAGATAATATAAAACGAAAGACCATTACTTATGGAGTAATGGCATTGTAACTACGAATTCGTTAATTTTTATGGTGTTCCCAAGACCAAGTTATGGTATTTCTACATCTAATATACGATATATAAACTGAGGATGTTTACTCAAAATAAAATCTTAGCAAACGTGACTACAAAAACTGTACATAAATAAGAATTCATTTTACTCTGCAAATATAATATAAACTCTACTTTCAATATTTTTTTAATATTATTGTATACTGTGTACATTTTGCATATTTATTGCATATTCAAAATTCTTTATTAATGGATAAAAATCTGCAGTCTAATGACCTACTTGTTTTACATAATGTTCTCCTAGGAACCTATGCCTGTTCCTTCAAACATTGTTACTAAATATAATATTTAAAAAACTCATCATGTTGTTTTATATATATCTATCCTGTTTATATAAAAATTCATCAAAAGTCGATGCGATTCAACCTAGTATCGATCTATGACATCCATTCATTTCTGTGATCGATGTAGCCGAGTTGCGTCATTAGAAAATTTAATTATAAATATTTGTTGGCAATTGTAGCTATCATACCTACAGTATTTGGAACAACCTAAAAATAAAATGTACAGATATATAATAGCATTTCTAAATAAGTTCTGAATAACTTATTTTTAATTCATTTACGAGTACTTTCTATTCCAAAATATATCGTGAATATTTTTGATGAAATTGAGAAAAACAGTCCTCATTTCGAAACGAGGAAATTATACAGGGTATGGCACTAATATTGGATACTTTCTATTTCGATAACTAGACGCTTTAAATTTGCCTGCCAGTGGATGGGTTAAGCCATGTAGAAAGATAAGCATATGTCTAAATTGATTGTTTGTTTCCTTACAAGTTTTTAACCCTTTGCAGTCGAGAGGTAACTCTTACTAGACACTGACTAGAATTCATGGAAATAGAATGCTAAGAAACATCTCGAGGTACTGGTAGATACCAGAAAAAAAGGCCTCGAGTGCAGAGGGTTAATATTAAAATAACCAAACCAGTCAATCTATACATACTACTTCAAATTTCTTTCCAAAGGCACTCAATTATAATTTTTTCTTTCCTTTCAAATTTGACGTCGCATCAACCTTCGGTTATTATCGACTGTCTTTTATATAATTGTTCTTATTGCTAAATCTTGGCCCAAATATGTGCCTCAAGGCAAAACGCTATAAATTTGCCAAGCAGTGAATAGCTTAAATCTCAATTCTTCGTATAAATCGATAGAAACACAAATTTGCATAAAAATCCGCTAACGATCATCTACTGCATGTAGGAACAACCTGAAAAGCGATAAATACAATTACCAGATAATTGGCCTTCGTTGGAAAGCTCTTTCCAGAAAGAAAGTAACTTGGTAGGGTTAATATCGATACAAACGACACGGAGGGAAACGGTCGAGGAAAAGTCACCCCTTTGGCGAGGATGACAGCGTTTGAAAAAAGGAGCACGTCCACCGGGGCGAAATTGACCGGACAATTTCCAAGCCCACTTAATACTGCGAAAAATTGCCGTATCGTTGGTGCATGAATAAAAATTAAGACGTCCCCTTTGAGGAAGGCAGCTCCAGTCGTCGCGAAGCGTCGCTGCATATTCGTATTTACGAGGGCGGCACGGCGAGCGGCGCGGCATCGCTTAAGGAAGGAAATCGGTTTAGGAATACATTTTATTATTAGTGATAAGTATGAATTTTATTTTGAGAAAGGAATATACAGGGTGTTCAGGCTATTACTAGCCAGCGTTTCTCTCGTAAATGGTACATATGACAAAAAACTGAAAGAGGAAAAAGTGATACTGTTTTTATGTGCAATGTAACCAGGTAAATAAATCTTTCGTACTTATACTCTTTTCTGAAAAATGAAGGTGACCTTCAGTTTTTTAAATGGAATGGTATATTTTTTATACAAAAATATAGTAGAGTATCGAATTCTAAATAAAAAAGTATTGACCTTTATTAGCGCTAAACCTCATAGGTAACGAGTAATTTCACTTTGTTACTTCAAAATGTTCTTAACGTAATATCAAGATGGAGATTCAACCTTGTCACAGATTTCCGTAGGAAAGCGATATGTACAGACATGGAGCTCCTGATGAAGTGCTAGGTGACAGGGATGATGTTTTTCTTTACGAAGAATTCGTAGTACACTTGTTTGAATACATTACACACACAAAACAATATAAATTTTTCCTCTTTCATTTTTTTGTCATATGTACCATTTACGAGAAAAACGCTGGCTAGTAATAGCCTGAACACCCTGTATATTTAATTTATTGTAACTACGAGAAAACTTTATACATATATTCAAAATTTATAATAAATTTTGTAATTTTGTAAAAATATTTCCTCAGAAAATATGGAAAATATCCATATTTGTGTTTGTGTACATTCTGAAGGCTACAGATTTCATCTGAAACCGATAGTGTTTTAAATTTACTTGAGAGGCATGTCTTTCTTTTATATGAACCTAATTTCCCCTCTAAAAAACCACAAATTACATTTTTAGAGGTGTTTAAACAAAAGAGCGTAATTTCCTGTCACTTTTTCATAACTTCTTTTGTAATAAAAAATTACTTTAAACAATAACATTACTCCAGATTTAGATTCCTATACGTCCTAGTTATATGTATAAAAAAACTATGAATTTTGTAAAATGATTAGGGGTATAGGATCGACGTGTTATTTTCTTCAGTAATTTTTTTTAACTAGAATGTACACAAACTCAAAAAAAGTCGAGAAAAACGCGTTTGGAAAAGAAAATATAGAAATCAGAAAAATGAAGACAGTAATGATTTGATTTAACCCTTTGTGCTCGAGGCATTTTTCTATAGAATCAAATCCAGTCCACTTTTATAATAAATTTCTGTGAAACCAAAAACTCTACTTCGAAGAAAAACATCTACGAACGTTCATGACTCAATGTATTATTATCTCTATGTGAATTTGAAATTGTACGTTCACAAAATCACTTTTAAATTACATATGTCGCCTTAGAGGCGCCACCCGAGCGCAAAGAGTTAAACCACTTACTTGTTAATCAACGATCCCAGCACCACATAGCAATTCTTTTTCTTCTTCATATCCTTCCTTTCGAGCTTACAACTCTTCTCTTCGAACTCTTTGAGACTAAACCTATTTCCTTCCGTAAAAAAGACCGAGATGTCTCGAATTCACAGCCACTTTGGCTAGTCGTCGGTGACCTCCTGACAGAGCCGATAAGTCTCCTCGGGGCCACCGAGCAACCCTCCCGGCCCCTCCCTCCGCGCTTCTTTTGCCGTGCTCCGTCGAGCTTTTTCCCTCCCTCTCCTACTTTTAATTCGCTAATTTCACCCAGTTAAGAATTTATGCGACGGAATGTCTCGCCAGACGTCTCGAGAAAAATCAAAGCAGCGCCACGCGGAAAGAACACGGCGCCAACCCTTTATCACAAATGACGCGGAATGAAAAATTAAACAAAAGCGGCGATGCTTTGAGCGTCGCATCGGGAAAAACTCGTGGGGGTGGTTGGGAGTGGGGACATGAAACGCGAAACGTAATATTCTTTCGCTTTCCCCGACCGAAACAGGCCAATTCTGTTCTTTTTTTATACAATCGCTCCAGCAATCCTTGACAGGAAAATTCTTTGGAAAAACCTTAGTGAGATCAGAAAGTAATGTCGTTTCTTGCACATTCAATTCAAACAAATAAATTTATTATATGTGTGGGAGAGAGAAAGAAGAATAAAGGGCAATAATCGCGAAAACGTTTATATAAACCGCGAAGGAACAAGAGAGAGATACATTTCGTAAAACTGCGAGCAGTGTAAGAATAGCGAGTTACAGAATTCAATTTGTCATAAAATATATGTTTTCAACACAATAAATAGATATATCTGCGTGTGCTATTTGTGTCAAATAAACGAGATATATTTAAATAAATTTAAAAATACAGAATAGGATAAGCAAAAAAGGAGGCAACTGACTTGTGCAAGGAAATAGAGAAGAGAATAACCACGGTTTAACATATAATAACTACATTTAAATATTAAATTGAAAGCATCACAACAATAAGAACATACAGTGATCTTCATATATAACAATAAATTCGAGTAAAGTTTTATTCAACTCTAACAACGCATAATACCCAACTATACGAGCCTCCAACCATTTTAAATAAAATTTAATACTTCCACTATTTTAAATTTAATATTTTCAACATTTCCTTATGCCTTACTTTCACCTGAAAAACTCAATCGGCCCCGAAAGACTTCTTTTTCGAATCTCGCGATTAACGGATAATCCTGTCGATTATTTTTTTTCTCTGCCTATTATCGATCCCATCGAATGCGGTACCTTTCAGCAGCGTTGCTTAATTAATTCGCGTAATATGAGCTAATCAACTTACCCGTAGCTCGCATCGTAAATATTTTAACGGATGATATTAATCCTAATATTAGTTTGCGCGCCGCCATAGTAAATTACTCGTATATCAAAACTATGTGGTTCTGTTTCCGACGTAGATCGAAAGGATTTCGGTGCCGATATGTCGAGAGCCCGATTCTCTCCACTGCGCGGATCCTATATCGAACCGTGAAAGATATATTTACGTTTATGCAACGTTACTATACGTTCCGCAATGTGCTCCTCGAAATAGCTGATGAAACTCGACCATTTAAATAGGATGTTTCAAAATGGAAAGATGTTTAAGAAAGGCAAGTTTAAATTACTTCATTGCATCGTTGAGATACTTGAATGTGATTAAAATCACGGATAGTTTGTACACTAATTATTATTTGGAATAATGATTCTCAATGGACTTCAAGCACGAGTATTGGGCCACTTCCAAGGTGGACAAAGTTTCAAATAAAATAAAAATTATATAAACAACAAATTTCTTTCAAAATTAACTTTTTTTTTAATAAGTTGTGTTCAATATTATAATGTGTTCAATTTCTAAAGCTAATTTCTAAAGGTTAAAATGGTTAACACAAGAAAACACACTCACAGGCACACATTATTTATATTGTCATTTGAAAATTCATGGTTCTCGGAGATTCGTTCAACATTTTCAAGTCATTTTGAATCGTATACGATATTGCTAGGCTGTTTACAATCTAAACATTTAATTACCTCCGACAGGAACAAGATAAAGTACTTCTATTTGAAATCACTTGTGCAACTACTGATAAAAAGTCGAAGGACAGCCCGCGGACATGAAAAAGTTGAAATTTCGCGATTTCAGCGGCTTAAAGAGATTTCCAACTACTGGCTACTGTATCTACTCCATTCAAAACTTGATTAATCATCGTTATATGTAAGATAAGTATTTACATAATTCGTGAGCAACGGTAATGACTTGTCAACAAAATCAAGAAAATTAACGAAATTATTTCTCTATTATTCTTTATTGAATTAAATAAATCATAATGTAGTTCATACAGTATAATTCGTCTAATATTACTTAATTATGTTAATAATTCCACGTATTAACGTACTCAACAATTTAATTACCTTCAGATGTACAATGAAATTAAGAAAAATATGAAATTTATTTTCATTTTCATTCGTGCATTCTACTCGACGACAGACTGAAATGGTGATAAGATATGGTTTTATTTTTATATTTAATTGTTATAAGTATTAAAACAATTAAAGAACTGAAGATTATCTAAGATTGATGCATCTAAACGTTAAAATAAGTCTTACTCTTCTTCACAATTGAGATATATGTATAATTACATCTATGATTCACTCAGTGTGCTACCACCACTCAACTTCGCATCGTATATTTTTATCGATACTTTCAGAGTTACAAATACGACAGAAAATAATATCCAACATATGACACTTGTGTTGCCAATATAGATTAAATTCAGTTATTTATCAGACCAACTGGGATGATACTACATACTAAAGCCGAATCCAATGGGAATGTGACATTGAGTCAAACAAAGTTTGAGTAACTATGTATATAAACTGCAAGTAAATTTACACTCTGATTACTAGACCGTAGATGGTATGTATTTATGGCGTACGATAATATGAAAGAAACGTACGTGGCATGTACAGATAAATATTTCATAAATTATTGCACCAATGTTACTATTCTACTTTACATTATTTCATATGTATATAAAATATATCCCTTCTCTTACAAATGAACTTTTTAAAGAAGCAATTTTGCTTAAATTGTTGTAAAGATTTCATAAAATATATTATTTTTTATGCATATTGTTCTGTAGATTATTTCTTTTACTACATACGAAACAAGAATATATAATAGAAATAAAAATAAGAAATAATTCATTGAAATTTGAAATAACTATTATTTCAAATGGAGTGATATTATTTTCATTTTCAAATAACTGTATTACGGAAATCTTACAGATGAACTTTTTGAAGAAATAGTTTTGCTTAAAGGAGATTGCTGTGAAGATTTCTTGAAATAAATTATTTTTGATGCATATTGTTTTGAAAATTATTTCTGTTACTACGTTTGAAACAAAAATATAACGAAATAATTCATTAAAATTTGAAATAACTATTATTTTAAATGAATTAATATTATTTTTATTTAGAAATTACAGTATTGAAAATACCGGTAATAAATTATTTGAGCGTCCTTAGACAGCATCTGCGCACGTCGTCATACTTATGTATCATTTAGTTACTTGTTTTTAAGACAAGCGTGTTTTAGCCTGGTAATAATAGTGCTTTTGCGCATATAATCGAATACTTGAACATTGGCGGCACATATTCATTCTGTTGCTATCACACTCAGTTTGCTATCGATACAAAACGTTGGAAAATACATAATAACGGGTTAAATTGATACTCACTCGTTTTCGAAAGCAACGTTAGGATTGTGATCTCACGAACGAAAGGTTAAGTAACCGATTGGGTAATTGTTGGGTCGGCACACCATTTACAATGAGTAAGTTCGTGTAATAGTAGGGTCTACAAATGCATACCGTTCATGTTTCATGTATTATTGGCTTTTACAATAAATTTATTATAAATATACAAGTCTAAATGTACTCGCATACCATAGAGTTACTTTAACTTGGTATCCAAGCCAAAATCACATTCTACATAGTAGGATTAAGGTTATTGTCGGAGATGGGTAAAACCCTAGGATTCGAATAAACCTAAAGTTTGCCGATATATTTGTCTCGTTTCCTTCTTTGGAAAATGTTCAAAAGAGGAAACGAGACAAATATATCAGCAAACTTCAGATTTATTCGAAGCCTAAGGATTTTAACTTAACCTGACTCCCACCAGGGGTGCGAATTACAATTTATTATGCATTCATTCTCTTTCTCTTTTCTTTTTTAAAATCTAATTACAAGTCTCTCCTTCTTTTTCCGTAAATCTTCACATATCGTTTTTCACATTACAACATATTCTGTTATTGCACACTTCATATCACTGTTTAATAAAATCACGAGTCTACTAGCAAGCCCAGGACGAAACGTTCCTTCCTTTTTCTCTCCCCTCTCTCGCTCTCCCTTTACAAATTCTTTACAAATCAGTGTGTATACAGCCACGAAACGTAATAAAAGGCGAAATAACCGACGAATAAATAGTTATCTTCCATTCCGCGTTGAAACGTATCGAATCGAGCGAGTCAAGTTTTTAACACGTCGCGAGCAAAAAGGGGTTAACTGAATTAGCATGGAAAAAGGCGCGAGAAGAAAGTATGTGTTCTCGAAGGTGGGGACCCACGCGTGCGAGCACAGTGAGACGAGATGAGAGACATAACGGTCAGAAAATCCTACTCCCCGATAGGCGAAGAGAAAGGCAATTAAACCGTTAAAAGGTAAAAGGTGTAAGGATTAATTAAAAGTCGAAGATATACCGTATGGCCTGCCAGAAAATTCACGCAGTCATGCCGCGTATGCATAGGCCGTAGACGAGTTTAGAGTCTATTCTAATTTGTCGACGAACCCTTCCGCGGCGATGCATTTTTTCCGTGAGGGTTAATTTGAATAGGGTCGCCAGTAGGGATGGTTCCACGGTACGCCTACGCTTTTTTTCTCCTCGACCTATTCTCCTTTCATTACAGCTTTTTTACTCTCGCATCTTGTCGAACGAAACCCTGGACAATGAGGGCCGATTGCCGATTCCTTTTTTGTACATCCAACCGTGGCCCGTTTTTTTCTTGTTCAGTCCTTTCGGGGTGGATTCGGTTGTTGCGCGACGTGGAAGGTCGCTCCACCGAACGTTTCGTTCGGCAAATGCCACGAAAACGCACGTCACTTTTTTTAAGATCACCTTTCAACGATCACCAGCGCCATTGTCGCTGTGTAACGTTCGTGTTCTCAGATAAGCAATCTCTCTTTCCGCGATGTTTGCTCGGGAACCTTGTTGATAAATTCGCCGCAAGGAACAAGCCACTGTCTATTCTGACCCGAATTTTTCGTAACGATTCTCCTAATTAAAGAATTAGACCGAACGCCCCATGGGCGCAACCGATTTGAAATTAGTGTTGCAAACCGTTTGCGCTCTTTGTTTTACCTACTCCACTATCTTTGTTTTACCTAGATCCACGGTCGCATGCAACTAGTTTTAAAGTGGTTTGAAACTGATCAGTTACGCCCGTGTGCGATCGGGCTTAGTGTTACGTTCAACATTCTAAGCACAGCTAGACAATTACTAAAAACGATGATTCGGAATATTTTGATACCTCTTTGCACCTCTAAATAGGCAAGTATTTCCATGTCTACAATTTGGAGATTTAAACAAGAAGTTTTCATTTATTCTCTGTTAGAATTTCAATTTCTTGTTTTACCAAATTAATTAATCGTAATTGCGAATGTTTCAGTAAACAATATTCTATTTTACGAGAAATTCTTTCGAGGTAATGCTTGCTCTTATTCTACTGTAAAAATTCGACTATATCATACAGCCGATAGTATTAGGTTGTCCCAAAAGTTTCTTTCGTGAGTTGTATTCAATTATATTCTGTGGCAGTGTTTATATAAATAGACAATCTAATTTCTTAGACATTGATGCTGTAAGAGTAATGAATTGAAATGAATCGTACACAATTCAGTAATGTAACATAAAACATAAAATATTGTGTATATATTAATTATTAATAAAACGAAAGAAACTTTTGGGGCAACGTAATATTAAGTAAGTCTCATCCCTTTGAAAATTTAATCTCTACCTGCGCGTACATCGACGTTAGTAATCAATTTCCGTGTATCTGTTTAATAAAGTAGTAAGGTACTTCTAAACTCCTCGTCAAAAGTTCGAAATTTTACCTCGATTGAAGTCATATAATGGGCAAAAACTTGTATAAAGGACTATTGATAAACACAAGTAATAAAATACAAATTAAAAGTATACACACTTCCAGCCACATCCATTTTGATATGATAAATTGAAAAATGGTTGTAAATGAATTGTTTGCAAGCGTAATAGGCTTAGATCAGATCTCAGCACATAGCGCAACAATTTTGCATAAACAATAAAAGTAATAAAATGTAATATACAAATTAAAAGTATACACACTTCCAGCTACATCCATTTTGATATGATAAATTGAAAAGCGGTTGTAAATGAATTGTTTGCAGGCGTAATAGGCTTAGATCAGATCTCAGAATATAGTGCAACAATTTTACATAAACGATAGGAGTGCGACTTTGGAGCAGAGATAGAAAAAAATCTTATCCAACTAAAAATGTTGGGTTAAAATTGAATAAAAATCATGATCTGAATTGTACAATTAATTTATGGTTCACGTCAAACGAATGGAAGCTAATTAAAGTGACTTTTCAATTGAACGAGTGTGGGGAATAAATTCGAATAAAATTCTATGTAAATGTATATATGTACAAAAACATCTATTTGAGAAACTTAGTATACCATTTTTATACCAATTTATATAACGATACCATTTTCACAGAACATCCGTGTTGTGTCGCCTAGGTCAAATAGTTCTGGTAGGAAACGATCTTCAATAACTTCAATCGAGCCTACCAAGTATGAAAATGTTATTTTTATTTGAATTTTAAATTACGATTTAATACAGTAATTATCTACTGTTCTTGAATATCTTTGCTACTACAGTTCATACATAATATATAATTAATATACTACGAGTTTTATGCATTCATAGCGTATGCACTTTCGCAAAAAAATATTAATATTAATTTATGACGTTTTAAAATATATATATCGACTTCCTTTTAGTGTGTGTTTTCAATGCTGATACTTACACGCTAAAATTGCATTAAATTTGCAGTCAAGTGGCTTTAGATATTTAAATATAATTATTTGCATTCGAAATGCAGCGAAAAGAGTGGAAATTTCCAAGCTTCCACTTGCATATAATAAAAATTTCCTAAACTTCCATTGAAGATTTGGTTCCGGTTCTCTCGTTTCGCAAAGAAATAATACATGGAAAAATACACGGCTTTCGTGAAACCGCGGAATATTTTTTCAACTGTATTCATCGCGCTATTAGTTTTTCAAAAGCGCGTAAATCTGCAGTGCGTTCTGAGATTGTTGCCATGAGAGTGATTTTTTCTACGAGTTATCTTATCGCTCCGTTACTGATATAGAATAGAATCCGAGATGCACTTGCGAGCAATAAGTGTTCTTCGTAAAAAGCAAAATCGATGTACACTTTTCATCGATTCAACTAAAAGCTTCTGGAGTTTAACTTCTGAGGTCTCAAATGAACCCACGCATTTATACAACATTTATAATCTTATTTGATCCATGTAAATGATTATATTCTTCGGCGATAATTATAATTATGAAAGCGGAAAAATATAAAGATTATAGTGTTATTACTGACGAATTAGTATTTGCAGTCACACAGACACGTATTGTAAATTAATTAAATTACAACGATTGCGTGGTTACGTCCTTTTAAATTATTCAATTCTGTTGCTATTGATTATAATTATGAGTATAAACATCGTTTAGTTATGTTAAAAATTAGGAAATGTCAAGATTACACAGACACATATCGTAAATAAATTTAATTGCAATCATTGCGTGGGAAAATTTTATTTAAAAAGCGTTTCGTTAGAATTTATGGTCGTCTCCTATACTTAAAAAAGCATTCATTTTTATAGTATAATATAGAAAGTTTATTTTTCCAGAAACATTAAAATGTTTCCAATTAATAAAAAAACACGCAATACGAATAAAAGAATATTTTCACAATGACTTTCCTCCTCTTGTATATTTTATACTTGCTTATAACAGAAACTCATTTTAACAGAACATTCTTTTTGTAATATTCTTTAAATTAACTATGTAAGGCACAATTCCTTTTCTTATATAACATAAATAAACAATCTTTTAATACCATCGAGAGTTATAAATCTCAATGGACTAAACATCTTTTAAACAAAGTGATAGAAAAAACCCTATGCATTAATTATTTTAATTAATTTTATTGGTTTGTCCATTTTACGAAAAACCTGATGAAGTTTCAGTTGGAGAGGGGTCTCAAATGACCCCAGAAGTCAAATTCTAGAGAAGACATCCCAGAGTTAATTAAACCCTCAGTCGCGCGCAAATGAGTCGCGATTATTATTTAAACTGAGAGAACCTTGCGAACCGTTCCGTCGAGGGCGGAGAGAATATTTTAAAATTCTTAAAGAGACGCGGCTCCTTCGTCCCTTAAAATCGACGAAACTTCACCCTTTCGCATTACTGACTTACTTTCGCGGCCCTTTGGGGACGGAAACGCGCCAGCCTAACTTTCTCGTGGACGTCGAAAAATCCCTGACCTTGTCTTTCTTCGAGGTGGAAGATAAAGGAAGTAAAAAGCAATCCTAATGATCTCTATCCTTTTTTTTTAAGTAAGTGTTTAAAGTCACGTGCACCTTTCAAGGCTATTAGTGACCACTTTTTGTCACAGTTTAATATCCATTCCTATGTAATTAATAATTGTATTTGATGGTAAAACCTTATGTCTTTGAGGAAGTTGAGAATTTTCTTGCAGCAAGAGTTTCTTTATTTTTTGTTGTGAGAGTAATATCGTTCCTTATGTAAATTTCATGGTTTCTTTTCTTTTTTGCTTAATCACAAGTTTCATCTTAATCTTTATTTTGTTCTTTACATTATTGAATAAATACGACTTACATCTAATCCCTGAAGAGAACATGTGGATTGAAATGTTGAATGAAAATTTGCATATTGATTTGAATTTGTTCCCAGTGACAAGAAAAAAGAACTACACGATCTCCGTCCTAATATGTAAGCGAGAAAAAGCATACTTGTTTGTATTTAATTTAAAATTCGATTTATTTAGCAAAACTTGTATTTCTCGATGTACAGTTCATCGTTCGTTTTACGTGTCGATCTTACTTCGAGTTCTCCTCGTTATTATAGGATTAAATATGAGTAATGTATTTAAATTCGATTTAAGCAGATGTAAATATAAACGATGAAGTTTACAGAAATGAATGAAATAAGAGTTGAAGCTAGAAAAATAATTACGAAGACCGTGTTGTAAAATAGAAATTGAGTCAGGATTTCTACAGTCGAAGCAAAATAAAGCTTCGTAATATTCAATTACTTGTAAAATATTTATTAAAGATATTGATACGGCATTAAATCTGCACAAAAAAGGTGTGATCCTCTCGAGAAATAAACTAAATTACATTTATTTCTACAAACAGAAACAAACATAAAAGCAAACGATCTAACGATATATTACTGAGCATAATTAATCATTTGCGATAAAAAGACGTGCCATACACGTCGAGATGCTTCAGTTACACACGTCGTTAGGCGATTGTTACAAAAAAAAAATCATTAATAAAGAATACTCGTAAACACATTGGTACGTAGTTTTCAAATTATTTTCTCCATTGCTGACCTTACATGACCTTGAACGTCATTGTGTAGTATATGGATGACTTCGTCTTGACACGCGCTTTCGTATGATATAAAAAAAATATTACCAATACATTAAAAAATTTTGAGGTCACCTTCGTTTCTTTCAAAATAATGTGAATATAAAAAGAATGCATTTGTCAGTTTGTTTTGTATAAAAAACAATACTACTTTTCCCACTTCCATTTTTTTCTAATATTAACGATTTACAAAAAAATCCTGGCTAGTAATAACCTGAACACCCTGTATATACACAGAATGTGAAGATACTCTTGCTCCTAATCTACAAGAGAAGTAATCCATACGAATCACACTGATACAGTAAATGAGCCCCAATTTTTAATATTTTTAGGATTTTAGCATTGAGAAATGCTTATAAACAAACAAAAAATCTGCGAACGAACTTGGTGCAGGGAAAAGTATTTCGAGCATAAGGACCAGATACACGAGCGATACGTGTAAGCGTAGCACCAGAAGGTTGTAATCTCGCTTCATACCAGTTCTCTATCTAATATATACTCGCATGCAGTAAACGGCCTACCAAATCTAGATTGACTTTCTAAGCTGGCACGAAAGCAAGAGACTTTTTACACAAAATCAGGTACGATCTTCGACGAGGACTGCACGATCACGCTTCGGGTGCAAAACCGGTCTGTAGGTTAAGGATACTTCCAGCTCCTTCATCGCGGTTGAAATCATTTTGCATTAATTCCTGCTAACTCCTCGTTCAATTAACATTTTTTCTTCTCCGATTCCCGATACCAGACTAATTCTTCGAGCCATAAACAATCCATTCCGGTGGTTTCGCTTGGAATCGATCAAGTTTCAAAGCGTTTCCGTAAATATAATACTTAGAAAAGAGACCAACGCGAATAATTTACAGTTTATATTCGAAGGTTTTAGAGATTTATAAATAAGCCAAACACGATTCTGAGAATATTTTGTTCAGATTTCAGAAGCATATGTTTCCAAAAAACTTGTATTGTTTTGTCTGTATCTATACTAATATTATAAAGAGGTAAAGTTTGTTTGTTTCTTTGTTTGTATATAGACGGTAATCTCTGGAAGTACTGAACCAATTTAAAACATTTTTTCAGTAATAGAAAATTACACTATCCCTGAGTTAATTTGAAATCTGAAAATTTGTAAATCAAGTTGGAAGAAAAGCGTTGCTTGGCTACTTTATCGGTGTACGCTGACCAAATGGTTGAATATACGTGAAAATAATGTGATACAAAAATATTATTTATCAATAGATCTGAAAAAAAGTCATGGACACGATATACCTAGTTTTTAAATTTAAACTAGAATAACGTTTTTTGTGTTGAAAATAGATTCTGTTACGAAGTAACAAACCTAACTATTGAGTTGTCCAGAAAGTTCGTGCCAATTTTTAAGAAAAATTCAAAGGCACATTTGAATTTTGACATATATTTATTGAATTATATAAATACCATTTTGTTCCACGATCTTACCACCTTTTAAGGGATGCACCCATGTTAATCGTTTTCAACCATTCCAGTATAAACAGACGTGTACCACCTATCTAAAATCGACACGGATTTTCCAGACAAACTAATACTTACTTACATAAACGCTACAGTAATGATTAAGTCAACGTTTTACAATCATTCAGATTGTATTATCGCATAACTTAAGATACGCTTCGCGGGGTGCTGCAGTATAAGATGAGACCGTTTTTTCGCCACCTACGTGAATAAGAATAGTGTTCCACGCGGGTGAAACCGCGGAGAGTTAGTTTCAAATAAGACTCATAAAAATCTAATAGATCGTTATTTAAACACCATTGGTAGTGGTTTTATTTCTGCAAAATTGCGAATAGTTATAGTAACGACAGTTTGAAAGTGATTTTCTGATCGAGTTTTGTAAACTGGACCAGTTATGGGCAAATTATTAATACACTGCGGATTTTTATGCATTTATAGGGAATTTGAATGTGCATGAAACTACAAAATGCACACAGTCTGCAAGAATATAAAAAAGATTGAAAGTAAAGTTCATGTTATAATATTTGCAGAATAAAATAAATTTCTATGTAGGTTCAATTTTTGTAGGTACGTTTGCCAAGATTTTATTTTGCATAAAGATCCGCAGTCTAATTATGAATAATCGAAATGTCACTGTCTTCTAGAGAAGAGTCAGCAAACGGAAAGATTCCGTGGTTAGGTCTGGATTAGGTTTGGTTTAGGTCTGGTTTATGACGTAAATATGATTTTAGGATCCTTCTTCAAACCCTACTGTCGTTTGGTCATGACAATTCTTAGATCGTTTACTTCAAACTTTATTAACGAATCAAGTTTCGCCTTTAACGCGCGTTAGCAGTACAAGCATTGAATTTTCTCTTGACGACACGGTTCTATACAGTCTTATAAAATTACATACAACATGCTCCGAATTTCCTACTGAATTAACGTTAAATAAAATTGATTTGATCAAACGTAAACAGCACGAGTTGCAGTTGCAGGAAATATTTCAATTTTCTTTTGGTCTGTTATGACTTATTAATCCAATTGGCAATGATGACAATCTTGATAACAATTAACACGAAATCTACGTAAACACAATTCAATAATATAGTACAAGCAAAATCGAAACCATTAAATTACATTAAGATAAATGATAAAATATATACTCGTCGCATATTGTCACTTTCGAAAGAGAATACCTAATCGTTTTTTAATCAACCATTCCCATAATTAAATAAAATCAAATACTAAGCATTCTGGAAATATCAACTTTATGGAAGTTGTTAGAAACTTACAATCGGCGCTTTTGTTTTTACGTCGACACGATGTGACGTGTCAAGCGTTTTATCAGTTCGATCGCTGCGACTATTCACATGTGAACAGGTTATGGGCCTAGCAGAAGTCCACTCAATTTTATTAACATTTGGTTTACGGAGATTTTGTATCAGGTAGTTTGTTACTGAATTAATGCTTTAACAGATGAAGTAAATTAAAATTAATTAAAAGGCTTTAACAGTTTTAAGAAAGCATGGAGAACAGAAAAAAACAATCAAAATAATTCAGCTAGGCAGTTGCTATAAACCAAACGTTGATACACCGTCAAATTTGAAAGGAAAAAGAACTGAATTGAAAATTGAGAGAATTGAAAAGATGTTCAATGTACACAGATCAAATTGATTGGTTTCATTATTTTAGTATTTAAAAACTTGCAAGGAAACAAAAAATGAATTTATACATACAGTCAGTCCAATAAGTATTCGTACCCTCTATTTAAGAAATTAATCGATTTTAAATGATAGGCTCGACGATACCAAATGAATTTTTCATTATAAACATATATATGAATAAACTTTGCACATGTATATATTTATAATGAAACATTTATTAGGATACACCAAACGTGTCATTTAATTCAGTAGACATAGAAGGTACGACTACTTATGAGATTGACTGTATATTTCCAACAAAAGAATGAGAAATTATTCGAAATGCAGAATAGAACAGACAAAACAAGCCAATTATTTATGGATTGACGATGTAATGAAATATCGTGTGAGAATATATCGATATTTAGTCAAAACATCAAATGGCATGAACGACAATATATTTTATAACAAATTGTATTCTTTAACATACAATCAGTCCAATAAGAACTCATATCGTCTATGTCTATCAAAGACATTTGTCGAAATTAAACGATAGGCTCGACGATTCTAAATGAATTTTTCACTATAATATTGAATAAACTTTGCACATGTATATATTTATAATGAAACATTTATTTAGATACACCAAACCTGTCATTTAATTTAGACAAATGTCTTCAATAGACACAGAGGTTACGAATACTTATGGGACTGACTGTATGCTTGTCTTTCTACATGATTTAACCCATTCACTGCCAGGCAAACTTAAAGCGTTTTGCCTTGGGGGCCAAAATTTAATACAGATGTGGGATTTGGGTTATTACTTTGATAGTAAAATTGATATTAAATTTGTTCTTTTAAAAAGAAAATTTATGATCTACTTTTGCAATAGTTCGTGACTCAAAAGTCTACAAACTTATCCCTTGATTAAGTGCAATCATTTTGAACTACGAGACATCTCGTATTTGCCAGTGAATGGGTTATAATCAGCATAAGTAGTTTGCAAAAAGTGTAAATGGTTCCTGTAAAACCTTGTGAACATAGGAATGAGTCAAACCGATCATGGTTCCGTAAACCCAATATTCAATCTAAAGTCTCCAAACTTATCCCCTGATTAAGTGCAATATTTTTGAATTATCTACGAGACATCTCGTATTTGCCAATGAATGGGTTATAACCAGCATAAATAGTTTGCAAAAAGTGTGAATGATTCCTGTAAAACCTTGTGAACATAGGAATGGGTCAAACCGATCACGTTCCGTAAACGCAATGTTAAATCGCGATCGCTTTATCGCAACCTAAACATTCTACACGACCGATAAACTCAGTGAAAGTTGTGGAAAAAATTAGCTAGAGATCGTTAACGGTGTTTTGTATCATTGGACGAATTACACGGCACTCTTTTCAAATTTTCTCCGGTATGGACGGGTCCGAGAGAGGAGAGAGAAGATTTACGCGGACCATTTATATCGGGCTGTCGGGCCAGCGGGTCAAGAATATTGAGCACGGCCGGCCGTAAAATAAGATATAGATTTCCATCTAGTAAACTTTCTACACGGCATGTGTGGGAGGCAACGCAGAACGCCATACGGCATACGAGAACAGCTCCGACGTCTTACGTTAGAAACTTTGGGCGCAGCCTTGTGTGCACTGCTCGAGTTATACTCTCCACACAGACGCACACATCACCGTACACACACGCACGGGTATATACATCGGCCCGGAGAACAGGCTTAAAGACTTGCGACCACTTATCAGGTCATCCTATAAGTAACGCGAATTTCCTTCTATATTTCGAATGAACGGAACCCAACGTACCATGCACCATTTTTCCTTTAAATTATTCAATTACATAATACACATTAGGTATCTTTATGCGTTTATAGAAAATTTGTATGTGCAAGAACCTACAAAATGCAAACAATATGCAAGAATATAAAAAAGACTGAGAGTAAAGTTCATATTATAATATTTACAGAGTAAAATAAATTCCTATTTAGGTTCAATTTTTGTAGGCACGTTTGCCAAGATTTTATTTTGCATAAAGATCCCCAGTCTAATTATGAATATGAATATTCGAAATGTGACCGTCTTCTAGAGCAGAGTCAACAAACGGAAAGAATGTGTGGTTAGGTCTGGGTTAGGTCTGGATTAGGTCTGGATTAGGTTTGGTTTAGGTCTGGTTTATGACGTAAATATGATTTTAGGATCCTTCTTCAATCCCTCAATTTTTGTAGGTACGTTCGCGAAGATTTTATGTTGCATAAGGATCCGCAGTCTAGTAATCACTAATTAAGTTTGCTGGACTTACGATGTCCCCGAAGAAGAAACATTTGAGTGCGAAGGGTTAAAATGTATACATATAGTTGCTTGCCTATGAAACAAGCACTTGAAAGAATAGATATTCTTTTATATTTCTTTTTGGAAGTAGTCGTTTAATTTAGTCAAATTTCTTCGATGCACGTAGAGGGTACGAATACTTGTTGTACTGACTGTATATCAGTTACTTGTTGATTATTTTTATGTGTGCATATGCATAATTTAAATCGCAAGTCTGTAAATCGATCTATTCTAACAAATATTCTCTTTTTCGCCGAAACATATTTATTTTCAATTAAAATTCCGCGCGTAACAATATTTAAACATATCGGAAGTATAATTTTGAACAATTTGATGTTTGTGTTTAAATGTAACCATGCGTGGAGTTTCATTATAAAATGTCAGGTCCCGATGAAGAATTCAATCGAAAAGTCGAAAGAGTTGTTGTCATTTGTGCATCGGTCTCTATAAAATATACGTCAATAAAAATAGAAAAAAAGAACAAATGTATAATGCAAAAATAAAACATTTTGCGAAATATTGAAAAGAGCTAGTATTCGGCTTATATAGAATCGTCCATAAACATTTATTTAAAAAAAAACTTGAAATCTAATGGTGAAAGAATTATAAATTCAAGATTATTTATAGAACTTCTTTTACTATGTTTTTTATCTTGATACGTATGCGTTAAAGAATAAAAACGAAAACAAAAGAAAGAACGGGAATTCTTAGGAGAATCGAACGCAAGGTTCCAGGGTTACTGATTGTAAGATACACCGAATAAAGGTAGTCGGCCTGTCGCTTCCACCCTTCGCAACCTTGCAACCCTTCAAACTGCGTTGAAAGTAAGCTCCTGTCAAAGCTTCTTTGAGCGTCGGTAAACCGAAAACGAGCCGAACGACTGACTCGGTTAGAATTCCCTGTCAATAGCAGGTGACAGATCTCCATTGTCTTTCGCCCTACTTGCTCATTATCCACCCAGTGACCTGCTTTTTATCCGCGAATGTGCTTCGCGTATTTTTAAACGTGGCACACGACTGACGTGCTCCACGACGAACACTTTGTCTACTTCCTATCGAAATCTCGCAACCAAGAATTCTCGAAGCAGCTTCGAAAAGCGCGAGGGTCGTGAAATCTCGACCAAATGATTCGCGATGAAAAATCGTAAAGACACGAGGGCCATCAAGACTCGGCTACGGCCACTCGACAGGCCGAACGTTCGTTCTGAAACATTAATTTTTACCCCTTTTTACCCCCATCTGCCTAATGACCCGGAGTTCGCTGCTGCCTCCACGGAGACGACGACGACAGCGGCCAGAGGAGAAGGAGAAGAAAAAAAAAGGTCTCGACGAAATGCCCGTTAAGTGGCGGGAATCGTCGTCGTCGTCGTCGTCGTCGTTGGGAAAGGGTTCGGGATCTTGTCCTGCATCCAGGAGCGATCGTTACCACTCGGACGGATGTGCCAGAACAAGGGGATTGCCGTGTACACTCCTTCCTTCCGGTATCTTACATAATTCCTCGTCCGTTTTTCTCCGCTTTCGCTCCCCAACCCTTCCTTCTTGCGACCCCCTTGGCTCGTTTTCACCCCCTTCATGCCGAGGAGCAGCCACACCGCCGCAACAATGGGTCTCATCAGGCATCGGGAATAAATTATGCTCGGCTAAGTCCAACAGAAAAATGACCGAGTCCCGAAAATTAGAGCTTGTGCTCACCAACGGAGAAAAAACGAACGAGAGCCTACGTTTCTTACAATTCCTGCTAATTAACGTGTGGACTACCGAGCCTATTCACTCCTCCACGTGGCCAAACCGTCTAGACAATCCAGGCTACGTAATCTAAACATGTTTCTGATAAATACTTGTTTCGTAATCTCGATTGTTTTTTTTTTTGTGTTCGACACTTGCATTGGGAATTAATTTGATCGATGGCGTAGCATTCAATCCCTCAGGTTGTATTCTTAGCAGAGTATATTTCGTGGACGATTTTCGATATCTAACGCGTTGATAATTAGACCAACATCCATGCAATTTTTCTCGAGCTAAAAATTAAGTTGCATTTGTGACTTAATAACAGTTCGTTACTCCTACCCAGAGTCACTTTCTTCAATCTCTGGCATTGAGGATCAATCCTTAAAGTTTGTTAAGGAATGGTCCTGCCACCCATACGAATTTCGTGGAATCTCTGACGAATTATTTTCTGACATAAAAAGCAAAGAGCATTGCTATAAACACTTCCTTATAAACGCAAGTGCAGTCTCTTTGTTTGGCTTTCAGAGGACCCATACATGCTTCAAGTAACAACGAATGTGTCAATGACCTAGCAGACGTTTCCTGCAAAGCAAAATTCTTCCTTAAACACTTCTAAAATCAAGAGAGGTAATCGCAGTCGATCTGTTTGGCTTTCGAAGTGACAACGAATGTTAACGATCAATACTAACGATCCGTGCAGAGTACACTGGCATGTTCTCGCGAGCGCTTGTTAGGAAGACACGAAACAACAAAACAAATCGGTGAAAATGAGTTCGTCGGCCCCCGTTGGGGCAGAAGTAAGCCACAGGAAGAAAGGGTTCCGAGCCTTCGGGGTCAGCGAACCTGACACGCTCCCTCTGGGCGGTCTGAAAAAAAGGTATCGGTCGAAAGGGATAAAAAAACGATAAAGAGTTTCGGACAGGGCAGGTGAAACCGTTCCGGGAGGTTAGGCGCGAGCGAGAAGGAAGACGTTACCATATGCCTGGAATAATGTTCCACCCGCGTACGATCCGACCAACCGACGCGACGCGACACGACGCAACGAGTTTCTTACCATCGCACACTGGGACTGAAGTACGGAAACTTCGCCAAACATAGAAACGCTCTGCATCAAACACCTTACCAAATTACCACAGATAACGAAAAGATCCTTAAAGAAATCTGCAACCCCTACAACAGAAACTCAACAATCCTAAAAGTGCAATATGAAATGAATAAGGAAGGAAATAATTATGTATCATTTATCAATAAAAAAAAAATAAGAAAATTCATGTTTGGAAGAGACGGAGAGTCCATTAAATATAGACCTCAGTAATATTAGAATACCAAAGGAAGACGCACAGATCTATTTAGCACAAAAATCGTTGCATAAGGAAGCAAATAATTATGTATCACTTATCAACAAAAAACAAGAAAATTCATGTTTGGAAGAGACTGAGAGTTCGTTAAATATAGACCTTAGTGATATTAGAATCCCAAAGGAAGACGCACAGATCTATTTAGCACAAAAATCTTAGAAAAATAGAACCAAACGTTGTTAGATCTGGGTTAGGTCTAGAGAAAATATTTTTTTTAGTAGTCCTGGATTTTTGCTATCAAGAAGAAAACAAATCCTAATAACTCGATTAAGAATAAGTCACGCCAAACTAACTCATAGCCATCTAATGATTAAAGAAGAATCTTCATGCTGTACAAACTGTAATAAAAAAATCACAGTAAAGCATATGGTAGAAGAACGTCCAATGTATAATATTATACGAGAGGTACGAAACCAAACAATAATCCTGAAGACCTGCTTAAATGACAAGAAATGCATATCAAAAATTATATCTTATTTACAAAGGACAAAAATATCCAAAGAAATATAAACAAGAATTAACAAGACACTGCACCTTTTAAAATATATGTTGAATGCTAAATACTATTTATAATTATTGTCAGATGTAAGAATTAGTTATTCTAACCATGAGTCATTCCATATTTATTTTAATTATATTATGACCCACATATGTATAAATATTGAAGCTGATGCAACAATAAATAAATAAATAAATAATAGATACTTTAGTATATATTATTCTGTCAGGTATTCTGATAGAATCAATCGAATACCAATGTTTCAATCATAATCTAGATCTTCCAAGCAATTTTTATTTAATATTCGCTGACCATGTGTGCGAGCATTTTCACATGAACATTTCCGAACATTTCTTCGAGTGAACAATTTATTTAAAAATTGTGCAAACTAAGCGGTCGATGTCTCCAATGTTCCATTATACAACAGTGATTCTTTTAACTTAATTCCTCGAAACAAATTAGAACTGACGGGATTTAACTTTAATGACCTACAACTATCTAGACAAAGTTTGTCTGAACATCTCGAAGCTTCCACTGCGATATCGATTTTCAAACAACGATGATTATCGAATTGTTCACGTGTATCTTCCTTGCAGAAGAAAGACGTTTTCAACGTTTACTTAATCAAATGATCGTTTTCAAACTTTTGTACGCAGTTCTTGTACGAATTGTACACAATTGTTTCATGCATTATTCAATGTAGTTCCACGTAAAGTACTTTTGTATTTAATTAAAAAAAGTAGTCGTTCATAGGTAAATATAGATATATGATTATAGAATATAATATAATTAGAATATAATTATAGAATATAGGTACAAATGAAACGTGCTGGTAGGTTTAGTGTTAATGTTTCGATGTAAATTTGAAGATCTTCGGTGTAGTCGACAATATTTTCGACGAATATACATATTTTGATCTAAAAATGTGAAAATTCAATATCACCAAATCGCGCGTTAAGAAACTACACTCTTTACATTCGGTAGGGTTTCTAAACTAAATGAAAAAACTGAATTTCCCCTGAACTTCCAAAATTCCTGTCCCGTCGTGAACGATCACGACTGGGAAGCTTCCGAAACATCTTTCAACGCGGAACGACGACCGCGTTACGACCGTCGGCTCATTGCCATGGACATCTTCGGGCCACGTTTCGAGCCCCGAGGTCTGGGTAGAGCGAATCGAATCGAGTTGCAAGAATATCGATCACGGGACTGCCCCAAACGTCTGCCACTCGACGATTCTCAAACACTCTCGGCACGTTTGTCCGTCATCGTCCACGGAGATATCTTGGGGAAACTAGATTGCTAGACCTTGCTATTCGACGCGACTTCGCCCCTCTAGCAGAAATGGCATCAACTCGGCGGCATGCCACGGGCCACCATTACTCCAACTGTGCTGCAGCGCTTCTCTAACTTTATTCGACGCGCTTTAACAACAATTTTGATTTTTGTATGTACTCTAGGGTGGTTCTTAAAAATGCTGAGTGATGTTCACATGCTCTTGAATTCTTTGAAGTAACTTAAACAAATTTCCTAGAAATTTCAGTCCTAGCTAATTATTTTTCAAATGATACCCTAGTAAGCTTATACAGGATGTGTCTCGATCAAAAATTTGATAAAATAACGCAAGCTCAATATAATCCATCATTATACTCAGCCTTGCATACACATTAAGAAGGACGTTCTTCGAATAGTCGCTTAGATATATTTAAGAAGTATTCGAATTAGTAGTCGATATTGCTCTTGAAGAATAAAATTAGGATCATTCAAGAAAGACCCTTTTTTTCTCATAAATAGACTAAAAATGAAGATTACAAATCTATTACGGTATTAGCGAGCAGTTATTAACACAAGCGTTAAAATGAACAATTAAAATTTCTAAATGATTTTCATGGTACAGGCGGGATTATTAGAATAGATTTGATTATTTCTACCGTCATAGTGCGCTCTCGAAACCTGATTCACGCTTTGGAACCGACTGATGTAGATGGACTACATTGTGGGTACAACGAATGTAACATCATTTCTAGCAAGGAATACTTAAACTCCGTGAAGTGACACTTGGCTGTTGAACTGACTCCGATTCGTGACTCCACATTGATCCTGATCCCGCCCCTACTTAACACCTTCGCTACCGCCATTTGGAAACCCGTTCACCGCAGACCACGCAACATTTCTAGTAAATTTCTCGCCTCTAACTATATTCAAATATGATGTAGATCCTCTGAAAGAAGTTATTTCATTTCTATGACAAGAATAAATGTACGTTCTAATAGAGGGTTAAAGAATAGTTTAATATGACACAATGTTTCATCAACAACGTTAGTTCCTGGCCTTCTTCTCTTATTTACTAAATTTCTAACCTCTAATTATATTCAAATATGACGTAGATCCTCTGAAAGAAGCTATTTGATTTCTATGACCAGAATAAACGTGCGTTTTAATAGAAAAGTTGAAGAATAGTTTAATCCTTTGCACTAGGCAGCAGTTTCATTACAGAGAGCTAACAATTTAGACGATTAAACCCTTCTTCTACCATGATACTACTACTTCAAAGTGTAGCAGTTTACAGATTAGGAATATATTCACGAACCAATATCGCTACAAACAGTTCGAGATACAACAAAATCTAAGATAAACAAAAACTGTGGCTCCTACCAGTCTGTGGACTCTAATAAGTCGTTCCTCGAGTATAAAGGGTTAATATGATACAGTGTTTTATCATCACTGTTATCACGAACGAAGTAAACAAAGAAAAGAGTCACCGAAAGATTCGAAACAGTGTGTCGTAAATACTTGATACTTGGCTCACTTGCCATGAAATGGAATATCATCGCTGCCACTCCTCTACGACGCATACCAGTAAAAGTCATGATGATTCAATCATCATCGTCATCTTCGCTTAATACAACTTCAACCCTAACTTCGTTCATCTTTCAGTAGATTTATTTCCGTTGCTCGATTAAAGATAGACTCGACTTCTGAGAGTGATCGTTCGCCTGGATTTTTTGATGGCGGAACGTCACCGAATCTCTTTGTCCAATGATTCGTTTGAAATCGGTGAAATTTTATGGTAGCTACAAAGAGTCGGTGATTTTTTGATGGCAGTGCATGAGAGAGAACTCGACCCTTCGAGTGCACGGGGATGCTCGTTGCCATGGTGGCTAGATTTTGAAGAGGATGTACCAGGGTGATTTCGCCTAGACTACTGATGATGACTGTACTCCCCGCGTATGCGAGGGATACAAGCACGCACACACTCGCGATATTTCGCACGTACATACGGACCGTACATTCGCCAGGGGGTAGAAATCATTAAAGGGGCGTGGCGTACCCGTGGTTGCTCGGATGACGGTCACGTGAATCAAGATGGCCGCCGAAGCGGGAGAGCTCCCCTCTTTGCAACAGTCATTTGTTATCGGCCATTTTATTTTAATGATTTCCATGCATGCGTGAAACGCTCGACTGCATCGCTTGGGAAAGGGATGTTCTCTCTCTCTCTCTCTCTCTCTCTCTCTCTCTCTCTCTCTTTCTCTCTCCTCTCCGACCGGCCCCGTTCGCTCTCCATGCGCCTGGTAACGTGGTAACGCGTTCTCCTAGCGGGATACACGCTCCACACCGGCGAACGCGCCGCTAACGCTGCTTTCATGCTAATTTCAAATCCTATAAATTCACCAACCGCGTCCACTCTAACGCTCTTCCTTCTTTCGATAAATTTCTCTCCATTTTCTGATCGCGATACCCCCCGGGCGATAATGCCGATTGGCCCGAAAAGCCTCGCTTGTTTCCGCGACCATCGCATCGTTCACCGATCGGACTATGCCGCGATTAAATATCGCCGAGCAATTCGCTCCAGTAATTCCAAATCAATGTAAACGCATTCATGGCGAGTCTCGCACAATTTTCATATTTTAATATCACGAGTACGAGTTAAGTCAGACGATTGAAGCGAGCGAGCTCGTGGTGTCAAGTTTCGAGTTAACTAGTATCGTGGATAAACAGTTAAAGCAGAATTTGTGTAGTTGTGGTTTAGTTAGAATTTGTTGGCCTAAACGGTAGTGGTATTTACAATTATCAGATTTCGTTCTTTGTCTTGACACAGAGCGAGAGCTTTGCAAACGTTTCGACTTGAAATTCGAGTCAGAAATTGAGTCGATAAAAATCAATTGGTACATGAGTTGATAAATAATAAATAAGTATTGACACTCGCAAAAAGGACATTATTTTCTGATTCCACCAATAGACACAGTCCTCGAGGTACACCGATTACGAATACAAATTAATAATAACGAGTCTCGATTTGATTTTATCGAGACTCTACGTTTCAATCGTTTCCGGAAATAATGATAGGAATCTCAAAATAAACACAATTTCTCTCAGAAATTACTATTCTATACTGTACCTAGCAATAATCGACATTTTTCCTTGCACTTAATCTTCTTATCGCTTAGAAATTTCTCTATGCTCCTTCAGTAAATGTTCCTTTATAACTGAAGCCGTGGAAATTTTGTCACGACTATTACAACTGTGAAATTTCACTTAAAATTCATACACTTCAACGATTTTCGATATTTTTGTTATATTCGAGAGTTCTCTGTCAGCTTAACTCGTACCATTGAATAGTTCTTCCTCTTCTGTATGTCTTACAATTACAATCAGTAGAATACTGTAGATACCTAAAATTATACTTTCGAGAATGTCTTGCATAGTTCCATTTATCTCTTACAATATAATGTAGTATCTCGCCTTCCATACCCAAGAATAAAGAGTCAAACATGAACACGAATCGTAGAATTCCGGATTGGTCGTGTAGGAAAAGGACTATGGATCCGAGGATCATGGTTTCGAATCTCCGTGTGGCTTATTTATTATTTCTCGTTCAAAATCATACAATAATATACACAGACAGCAAAGAAGTGCATACAACTACTCAAATTATGCACAAATTTTGATGCAAAGTTTTCTATTTCTACATTTGCTCGTGTTCTATTAAAAGTCCTCTCCTTTTAACCCTGTGCACTCGAGAGGTGACTCTCAGTCACCATTAGGTTTCACGCAGGAAATCTACAATGCTTGTTTCTTTGGAGTTCGTACTGACCACGTAGAATTGCACTAAATTACATTGTTTAACACAATTTCAATCGATTCCATAGGCTGGAACGCTCGATATTCGCGTTTATAGGAAACCGACGTCAACGGTATTCCATCGATCTGAAACCGTTGGAAAATGTTTGATGTTTCTTTAAGTTTAATTTCTTTGGAGCTCGAAGTGTCACTAAAATGATTGTCGGCGAGGTAAAGGTGACCTTATTCTCAAATCTAGATAGCTTAGAATTCATGGCAATAGAATGCTAAGAAACGTCTCGAGTTGCTAGCAGATACCAGAAAAAAGGCCTCGAGTAATAAATGTCTCTTAACGAGACTTCCTAAGAAGTGTAATACCTTCATGTTTAATACCGTTCGATACCTAAACAATAATTATAATTTACGTGGGAAAATAACGAATTGACATTCAATAAAAGAAACGCCTCGCGATCGTTGGAATAAAATCGACGTTAAAGCGACTGAACCGGTCAAAGCGAGACCAAGCTCCAGTCATTTGTCGTGATTTATATTAATAATGAGCGCCGCGGTGAAACGCAATAATTAATACGCGGCGATTAAGTGTCGTCGTTAAGGACTGATGGATGTCTTTTTATATCGTTCTAAGTAATTGCTCCTTAGCAATCGAAATATCGATAATTTCTCTGCGCGGAAGGAAAATTAATTGAATCCATCGAGGATCGTTCGTGTTGGCTCTAATTGTAAGTGAAATTAACCTCGAACCGATCCCGCTGCCGAATCGCGGATGCAGCATTTAGCGTCCCTAAAAATACTTTCCGATCGAACTAAGATTAGATAAGGTGCGACGAGTTCTCGACTTATACGGTTAATTTACTCCAGAGATTTTAGTGTAAGTCGAATTGCACAAACACGATGTACCGTGGCAAGAAAGAAGTGTACCTTGGATTGAATATGAAAAGGAATGCAAGAAGAAAATGAAGGGAAATTCAAGTGAATTTTTATCCTTTATAGTCATAAACCGTATAAAAACTAAGTAAAACATCTGTTGAGTGCAATCAAGATCAGATAGATCCACATGTACTCGTTTAAGAGAAGCAAACTTCGTTTAATATGTCAATATTACACATATACAGGGTATACACGTGAGCTTCGTGTAGACAAAGTCTTTTTAATTATTAAAAACGTAATTGAAAAGAACCACGCTGTTATAGATGAACATCTATATTAATAGTATCTTGCATCGATCACTATTTATAGTTTATTCTACAGCTATTGATTAGTTAATATATAACTATTTGTACATGACTGTATTTGCATTTATGTTATATACCTATTTAAGATCGATTATAACTTCGATTAACACATTACTTCAGGAAATAGCAATAATTTCATTCAAAACAACTCGGCGTTGAATTATTCACATTATCGGCAACTTTTATAAATCATTTAATTGTTCATATCACTATACTCTTGCATTAATAACTTATTTTGTTCACACTAACACTTCAACTGTCATTAATTGTATATTGCTATTTGAATATCATTAGACGTCATTAGATCGTATATTATTAGACAAATACGACTATTTGAATACTGCGTAATTTTATTCGAGTGTTATTGCTTGAATAAGAAGAGAGGAGGGAGTGAATGAATAAATTTACAAAAATATACCATCGTATTGTTTATAAAATGAAATTTAAAATTTGATAGAAATTTGGTTTTCTAGTCTAACAAATAGGTGAAATAAAAGCGTTAAAATGAATGTTGTGAGTAGAAATAAGGTAGATAAAGACAAGCAAGTCTGGGTAGAAACTGATAGATGCAATATTGTGCGACATATAGTGTACTATAACATCATCGTAATGTAAGCTTTTCACTGCTTAATTTTCTATTGATAAAATCGATAGCGAGGAAAATCGTTAATGGTCGAATATCCTGCATCGAATAATGTTGCATTATGTTCAACTTTCAAAAAAATCCTTCACTTGGTACCACTATAATTGTCATCGCAATTATACACATTCGTAGCAAGTAGATAGAAATAGATATGGTCATGCAGTTTTATCGTTTCATAATATCTAACATTTATTACAGTTTTACATATTCTTCTGTTGCTTTTTAATGTACTGCGGATTTTATATACATATTTCTGATACAAGCTAACATAATAGACACATGCTAAACATAACTGAAAGATGTATACATTTGTGCAAAATGAAGTAACGATATTCTTATAATAATTATAGAATATATTCAACATACATTTGTATATTTTATGTACGTTATAAATGCATAAAATCCGCAGTCTACTTATTCAGAACAACATTTGAACAAACAACTGTAGACAGATGGCTTGTCTCATTCCATAATGTCTAACATTTATTATATAGTTTCTACAACACCACATTTGGTGTTGGTTGTTGAAAATAATATTTAAATTGTTTTCCGAAAACTATGGACAAATACGCGATCTTCCTAAGCGTAGAGTTGAAAATGGTTCAACAGTTTACATGTACATACTCCTGGCTGGTTCTGAAAGTGTATACCTCGATGAAAGAGCTACATCCTATGAAAGAGCTCCTTCACGAAGGTTCAACCTATAAAATTGTTTTTTACAATATTACCATTGAATTAAGACGTCGAATTTCATCAGAAGTGACTAATGACTAATGAACAGGACCTGATGAAGCAACTTGTGATAGTAATAAATCAGTAGAGGCCTGCTAATATGTATAATTAAAGACAGAATTAGTTGAGAAGGTGGCGGATCTATCTGTGAAACAATTCGTCAGGAATCCTGCCCGAGGAAAAAAGAAATGATCGAACAGAGCGAGGCCGCGAGGTCTGGTGGCAAATTAATATCATCGTGTTATACAAACAGATTCCAGCCGATCGGAGCGCAGAATTCTCATCCCCGATTTTTCGCAGGCAACTATGTATGTATTCGGTCTCCCCCGGTCGCGAAATTCAAGGTATCGCTCGTATGAATAGCTCGGACGAGTGGCATAGAGCGCAGGAGGCGAAGGGGAGGGACGAGGTCATCGCAACGAAGCGATGAGACGCACGTGCGTGTGAGTGCGTGCAATTTAATGATTTCCAGGCCGGAATTTCGATGACGGGAACTGGGAACGGGGCGGGAAAACGCCGCGAGAGAGAAAGAGGGTTAACGCCGCCCCTGTGGGAAAGAGACGGCGGGGTGCAACGGCAGGTTGGTCAGGGACGGCTTGTTGCACACGCGCAAAATCTCCCGGAGGAAACAAAGGACGGAGATTCACAGTTACGTCTGCCGTCGTTTAACCTTTTATTCTTTGTACATATTTAACGCGTTCGTTCGACAATTCCATACGATATCGCCTACTTACCTCCGTAACCAAATATCCAGAGTTGGTCGATTATTCCGATGGGATGAAACAATTATGAGTCTCTGACATTGCTACAAAATATTTTTTCTTTGACCTCAAATAGACAGCGTGATAGACAGCGTGATAATTAGACTGCTGATCTTTATGCGAATTCCAATTTTTACAGATTAGAATAAAGAATTGAAATTTAAATAAAAGTATGAAGAATGTAACATGTGCTTTATTGTTAATATTTTATATATGTTGCATTCATACATATCTTCGTAGGTTTTCTCATATTTACATTTGCAAAAAATGTGTAAACATCCGCGGTTTAATGATAGTATTCTAATGTCGGTTTGAGAAACCTATGAGAATTATTATGGATTATTTAATAGAATACGTCAAATAAAGATTTATCTCGTTCAATTTTTATCTGAAAAACATTTATAGTGTATGTATGTATAAGAAAAGCTATTAGAATGATTCAGGGTTATTTAATAGAATATGTCAAATTAAAGATTTTTCACCTTCAATTTTTATTTAAGAAGTATTCATAGTATATTTTTAAGAAATTACGGAGCTAAAATATAGCAAGTTTTGGCCATTTAGAACAAGTTTGGAATAACGAAAATATCTCACTTCTAATCAGTTTTCTTATATGCATTTACTTACACCGTGTATTTAATTGTAATGAAAATGGTACTGATAATTTCTGTTGAAATCCTTCATGAAGGTTCAATATATAAAACTGTTCTTTCCAATATTACCTTTGAATTGTTAAGACGTCAAATTTTATGAAAAGTAATAACTAGACTGCGGATCTTTATGCATTTATAGGAAATTTAAATGTGCAAGAACCTACAAAATATAAACAATATGCAAGAATATAAAAGAGATTGAAAGTAAAGTTCATGTTATAATATTTGCAGAATAAAATAAATTTCTATTTAGGTTCAATATTTGTAGGCACGTTCGCGAAGATTTTATTTTGTATAAAGATCCGCAGTCTACTAATAACTAATGAACAGGACCTGATGAAGCAACTTGTGATAGTAATAAATCAGTAGAGGCCTGCTAATATGTATAATTACAGACAGAATAAGTTAATCTACAACACAGGAACAATAGTAACGACGTATGTGACATTTTTCTTAGTTCTGAGTTAGATTCTCCTGTATAGGATTGATATGGCATAGAAATTTGATTAACCAAGTAGTCAGTGCAATATATGATAAATATTTCTAATTGAAAATGTAACCTTTTTACAGAGTGTATGTTTACTTTTCAGACTATTCATTTAGATTCATATAACTTTTGAATAGTTTCCAATGAAATGTTACCCTATTGCTTTTATATCAAAACTTCCTTCGAATGCTTCAGTTGATCTCACTCGATTTTCCAAAAGAGAGTTGTTCAACGAAGATGTTAATGTTTATCTTAATGCTGTTCGAAACAAGTTTAAGCTCTTCTGACAAGGTGTACTGGATAATTGTTGGGAAATGTATATTCCATAGTTTAAACCTGATCATCTAAAATATACAAGTACTTCTTAAAGCCAAGAATACCAATTGTCTAAATCACCTGAGAACTATCTTCTACATTTCAGTCGTTCACTGCATAAATCACTTAACTCAATTTTTTGAAAAATCTTAAATTTAAGTGTCAAAGCAGTTGGCATAGTTACAGCTTTTTATATTTATAATAACTTTCCTGGATAATAAAGATTAACAGCATTAAAAGACAAAATTGTTGAGGCTATTGAATAATAAATAATTTATTCCAGAGCTCATTTCATCACATTTTTCAAATTTTTGTTTTATGGAGTTTATCGATTTGTGCAATGGGCGACTCATTTAGCAACTATGAAAAACTATAATAAGTAAGAAGCAAAATACTGCGAGGAAAACTAAAGGAAATGTATAATTTTGCAATAGGTTGGAGCGAAAATATAAACTTGTGGTAATCTAATTGAAATTGTTGGAAAAAGGTACACATAGAATATCTACACGAGTAGAAGAAGACAAAAGTAAATATTTGTTTGTTGAATTCTGGTGGTCCTTCTGAAGATTAAAATGTTAGGACTATAAAACTGAAAATATACAGTCCCATGAACGTACAGAAGTAATCGGAGCATTGAAAAATAAAAATTTGTCAACTCGAAATATTAATCGTGAATCGCGCGAGTGGATAGGTAGCTTCCGGCTGCTATTCTATATTCAAACTGCGAAAGAATTGAAATTTCATTTAGATTCAGCCCCACCCTGCTGTGCGATGTTGGTTTCGCGATCGAGGTGGATTTTGTCGATGCAACTGCGAGTGCAACGTCGGTCGAGAGGGGGCGGCTTGTTGCACACGCGCAAAATCTCGCGAGGGGAAACAAAGAAGAGAAATCGAGCGATAGGCCGAGGAGAAGAGAAAGAATGCGAGGAAGAGGACAGGAGGAACCGAGAGAGACAGAGATACCGGGAGGAAAGCGTGCTCGAGCGAGCGAGAGACAGGACGTAAATTTTCTAGCGGTGCGTTCATTTGTTCGTTGAACGAAATGCGAATGCATTATACATGGATTGCAGGGGACATTAATTTTCTGCCGTGGACGTGTAGTGGGCCGTGGAGGGCCGCTGGGTGGTCGCCGTTTCCACGGACGAGGCAAGAGGGTTGCGAAAGGGAGGGGGTGAGGTGTGTGTGTGCAGCGTGCAGTGTGCACGAGCATCGAAGAGAGCCAGAGGGCGGAAAGGGTGTGCGCAGGGAGGGTGACCGCCGATAGAAAACCCCGGAGAGGAAGAAGCGAGTCCGGGCTGTTTCGTCCTCGCACGTCCAACCACGTGCCAGCTCTTTCCGGGGCTCTCTACCTACTTTCGCTGGTGATTTTGACGAGTGGACGACGAGGTGGCTCACTCGTTTCGTAAACTACTCCTCGCGGACAAGAAATCCAACGAAAAAACGCAACAGTTTATCCCTTTCAAATCGACCTTTCTCTGTTTACACAGACAGTGTGATAAGTAGACTGCGGATCTTTATGAATTTATAGGAAATTTGAATGTACAAGAACCTACAAAATCCACACAATATGCAAGAATATAAAAAAGATTTATCTCGTTCAATTTTTATCTGAAAAACATTTATAGTGTATGTATGTATAAGAAAAGCTATTAGAATGATTCAGGGTTATTTAATAGAATATGTCAAATTAAAGATTTTTCACCTTCAATTTTTATTTAAGAAGTATTCATAGTATATTTTTAAGAATTTACGGAGCTAAAATATAGCAAGTTTTTGCCATTTTGTTTAGAACAAGTTTTGAATAACAGAAATATCTCACTTCTAATCAGTTTTCTTATATGCATTTACTTACACCGTGTATTTAATTGAAATGAAAATGGTATTGATAATTTCTGTTGAAATCCTTCATGATGGTTCAACATATAAAACTGTTTTTTACAATATTACCTTTGAATTGTTAAGACATCGAATTTTATGAAAAGTAATAACTAGATTGCGGATCTTTATGCATTTTTAGGAAATTTAAATGTACAAGAACCTATAAAATGCAAACAATATGCAAGAATATAAAAGAGATTGAAAGTAAAGTTCATGTTATAATATTTGCAGAATAAAATAAATTTCTATTTAGATTCAATTTTTGTAGGTGAAACCAAAAACTCTACTTCGAAGGAAAATATCCACGAACGTTCATGGCACAATGTATTATTATTTCAATTAATGATTAGTTGTATTCTAATGTAAGTGAGTTTGAAATTGTACGTTCATAAAATCACTTTTAAATTACATATGTCGCCCTAAAGCCGCCACCCGAGCGCAGAGGGTTAATTGTATTAACCCTCTGTGGACCGAATTTTTTTTTTTCTGGAGATCGATAGATGTCACAGGTAAATATTAACACTTTATCTACCGGGCTATTTAGAAGCAGACTTTAATTAAAAAAAGAATTTTCTAAAACACCTTATACCAATCTAGGCTGATAATAATTCCTCCATACTGTTACTAGGTACATTGAAAGCCAAGTCTGTTACCAAACACTGAACATTGTTCGTAGACAGCCATCAAACAGCAAATAAATTCGAATAACTAAATACTGCAACTAAAAAGCCTATAAATAGGCTCCCGGTAAATAAAGTGTTAACTTGAATTTTTGTTGAATTTAATTTCTAATAAAATGATTCGTCCCCTAAAAGATTAATATTATGATTAGGGAACTGGTTAAAAATATAAATTTTCTGTTCAGTTTCGAGACAAGCATTCAATGACCATCTATACTTACATATGTTGGAGCAATCTTTGATACAATATTTAATTATGTAATAGATATAAAGTATTATAGCTAATTTCAGCATAGAATTCTACTTTATATATTCACAAAAAAATAGAGAATCTTTTTATATTTCACCTATTAATACAGTAAACTGTTATTTGAACCTTTAATTACTGCATTTTTGAGTCGAATTGGATCCCTTCTCAATATTTTTCTGCAAACTGAAGTACATGAAAATCACATATGAACATATTTATGATTCTAGTAAAATATCTACTATTAACCATTGCATTTTGCAAAGATAAATTTACAATGTTTTAAATGCAATTCTTTGGAATTTTTGTGAAAATGTATGAAAGTAATTTATGTACCAAAATTAAACAAGTTTATACTAAATTTACCAATTTGATAAACCTAATCGAATGTATGAAGCTAATGTGGACGTATTCATTGTCACATCCTGAATTTTTTACTCAATCCTTTTCCATTAAACATGAACGAATCTCACTTCCCTCCAAAAATTATTCTTCCAAACATTTAATACTTGTCACCGCGCCATTTTTGCTTTTCCTCACTAAATTAAACAAATTTAATAATCACCTCACTACTGCATTGTATAATACCTTAAAACGCGTATACGGACAGCGAATATATGACGTAACGATTAATTAAATGTCTCAGATAGGAGATTTCAACCAAAGAGGGGGCGTAATTATTATTTTAGAATCAAATGAAATAAATGAAAACGCGTCACCAGTTTTCCGCGTCTCTCGAGCGCCGTGAAGCGGGGGTGGAGTGCACGCGTGAACCGCGCCGCTGACAAATAATCAAATATATCGCCACTCTCATTTGATATTCCGAGCTAGTGCAGGTGATGAATGTAATGACGTTATACACCGGCCGGGGAATTACGGTCGTCGAGCAAAATTTAATGTCGATGCATGTTTAGCGTCGCCGCGAGAGATACACGGAAAGGCATTAAACGGCGGATGGGGGGGAGGGAGGAAAAAGAGCATCGGGACACGAATGTGTCCACTAAAACGCATCGATCCGTTCAACCCACGTTCTCCAAAGTAAGGAAGAGACTCGGAGTCGTCGTTTCGTCGATTAACCAAATCGAAACCTATTAACCGCCATTAAATTTTATTTACAAAATAGTGATAATGCAATAGAATCTTGATTATTTCATAAAAGCATCGATCGTCGTGTGGTATCCGCGCGCAAAAAGGATTTTTGCTGAGAAATAAATAATTTTAAGGGTAACAAGGAGTGTAGTACTCTTTGGATCGGTTACCTCGATTATTGCAAAAATTAACCCCTGATCTTGTGCAATAATTGAGGTTCTACTCCACATGACAACTCTTTTGATGCTTGAGGTCACGCATATTCGATTGAACAGATCAATTTTTAATCGTACATTGTGAAATATTTTATTTTATAATTGAAGTTATATATTAACAGCCATCTATTTTTTATTCATTATTCGAAACTGTTATTTAAGGAAGCATTTTGCTTAGTTCTGTTCGATGTTTACAAAACATCCATGAAAAAATAAAGTCTTTTTAGTAGACTGTGGATTTGAAGCATTTACGATAGAAGCTAATGTAATAATGCTAAGCGTAACCAAATGGTTCTTGCATTTATGCAAAATTAAATAGCAATGTTATTGTATTATTTGTAGAATATATTCGACATGCATTATGTATGTTTTGTGTATGTTTTCTATATTATTGTAAATTGTAGATGCATAAACTTTAAGGTAATACCAACTAGGAAAACTATTCAATTGATAACAGAAAAGGACAGATTTTGTTAATGTTCGTAAACAAACAATTTAAAAATGATATTCACATGCACAAAAGTAACACGAATTCGCCATTTTTATTGACACATAGGTACATAAATAACCTATGCTTCATACCGATTTATATTCTGTTACCATTTGTAGAAGAATCCTGGTAAATAGAAACTTGATTTATAGAAGTGAATTTAGTACAATTCGATTACTTGAAAATTCACATTATGACCTCGCCTTGTTTTGGAAACTTGAAATGAATAACAATTGTTGTTTCAAAATATCAAACTTTGCATATTTTATTCCCTCATTGATTGCAGATTACTGCAAAATTGGATAACACGAACCGTTTTCGAAACACGGCGAGTTGATTGAGTAATTATGTTGACTCAAGCTGGAAATTCGCCAAATATCGCGCGTCTTTTTGGACATTTTAATTAATTAATCGGATGCTAATTGGAATTTTGAAATTACACTAAATCTGATCAAGTCCTGTTGAAAGGTACCTACTCATTTTCGTAATTTTATGTTGAGTTGTTTTCAATCGATGCTGGGCTGAACTTAACAGCCATTTTGTTTTATTATTAGAATAGAATTGCACGTTATGAACAACTATAACGCGTTGAAACTTTATGTACCTTGCTACACTATTTTATCCGCAGTCATAGCTGTTGCAAAAAGAAATGCGATAGCTGTAAGAATAATGGAAGTACTTATGGAAAAAATATAGCCAGTATGAATTGAATTGTAAATATTTCAATGAAACCATAATGCAAAATATAATGGACCGTAATTATTTATTGGCATTTCATAAAATAAATCTTTTTTCCTCCATACACAGATGTTTAATTAACAATACTATCCTTGTATTTCAATTGGGAATAAACAAAATTTTAGATAAAAATCATAATTATATTTCGCTTCGTACACTTTATCGTCGTGAATTCTTAAACAATCCGTGAACTTCTTCGAAATATAAATATTTGTTGATGTAAACTGTTGCTTAATGGCAGAAGGCTACTGTCATTCGCTTACAAAACAGTATCGAAGTCGAAACAATTAGGTAATTCCACGATAGAAGAGATATATTTAGCAAAATGGTCAAACCCAGTGCAACGTATTTTCTTAAGAAAAAATAGTTAACAGAACATCTATACGAATTTCTTTCAAAGAATTTTTATGATATATAGTTTGCGTATTATATATAATACTTGAGTTATGTCATTTAAATATGAAAGAGTAACATTTGCAATGAAACAAGTTTATATATATATATATTTAAATATATATATAATATTTAAATATATATATAATATTTAAATATCATAATATTTAAATAATCATTTAAATATATATATATATATATATATATATATATTTATTATATATATTTAAATGATATAATTTATGTATATAAGACTATATAGCAAAAAAATTTTTTGAAAGAAGATTATATAGGTACTCTGGTAACTGTAA
>NC_071976.1:12589637-12627281 GCF_026283585.1 Hylaeus volcanicus
TTACAGTTACCAGAGTACCTATATAATCTTCTTTCAAAAAATTTTTTTGCTATATAGTCTTATATACATAAATTATATCATTTAAATATAAAAGGTTAACATTTGCAATGAAACAAGTTTACGTAAATAAAAATATCTTACTTCTCGTAATTATTTACATTTGATAAACATTATTTGTACCCACATCTGTATTTGTACATTTTTCATTTACACATTATTTTCAATTCATCCTTTCAAATCGTATTATCATACTGACAAAAAATGATACCGTATTACAAAGCAACTACTCCACTTGCATACTACATTTACAAATTTTCTGAACTTATAATTTGTATTATGAGTCGTATTGCAATGGTAACTTTGTTATTTCGATATTGAATTTGTAAGTGTACCAGTCGATTTCAAATTTTAAGCAGACCTAACCCAGACCTGTATCGTTTTATCGGTGCTATATCTTTGAGGGACTTTAATGGACCATTCTCTACGAACCAAGCACAAGCCCCGCCACTTCCGGTCGAAATAAGAGTCGCCTAAGAAAGATGACTATTGTACAGGTACAAGAGCGCGTGACGATGAGCATTCATTCAACAACACTGAAAGAAACTACTCGCTTTACCTCGTGGTATCGTGAATTAGTTTCTTTTTATACTGTTCGCCACTGCGCAGACGCAACTCGACCGGTTGCATTTTAACGAATGTTAAACCTCTTGAGGGACATTGGTTCGTGTATGTACATTTACTTTCTGAATTTTTTGTCGTTAGAAACGTAAAGAAATATTTGCAATTAAACATTCCAATGATATAATACAACATCGTCGTCACGAGATCTATAGATGTCACAGGTAAATATTAACTTGAATTTTTGCTGAATTCAATTTCTAATCAAATAATTCGTCCATCGAGAGATTAATATTCTCAAATGGAACACGATTATAAAAATATCAATTACGGCAAACTAAAGTGGTCGATTTTAAATAAACTTATTAATGGCTAAAATTTGTTCTGCTACCAGCAACTTTACGATATAATAGATATAAGGCTGAAGTTGTGAAATTATGCAAGGGAATGAAACGAATTAGTTGCATGATATCTTTTCTTCAATTTCTGTTACTAAAAGATACTGATTTTCTGTTCTAAATTTTCAAATGTACCAACATTGCATTTTTAAATAATAGTAACAATTTTAATAAAATCGTTACATTTATATTAGGTTTATATGTTAATGGTTTGTATTTATATATGTAAAATGTTTTCCAAATATATTTTAGAATTTTTTTTAAAAACACTCAATCGGTATGGAATACATCTGATCTTTTTATTACAAATGAAAATACATACGACGATAATTAAACTGCGGATTTTTATGGATTTATAAGAAACTTGTATGTACAAGAATAACATAAAACAAATATTGAAAGTAAAGTCATTATAATATTTGCAGAGCAAAATATATTTATATTTTATTTTGCATAAAGATCCACAGTCTAATTACACTTAAACATGAAGGATTACGTTTAAATGTGCAACTCGACCACATCGACAGACTTACGAACACTAATTAATTTTATTATGCAAAACCAATAAAATTAACATGCGAAGTTACTTAGGCAAAGTAGTTTGAAGCTACCACTCTTCCATAAACTCTACGCATTCGCCTAATTCAAGTTTCATAAAACGGAAAATCGAGAATCTAAAACGACTCGGGAAATAAAACTCGGGGCCATCTTACGATTAACGAATACGGCTCGTATCGTTGTAATAAATTTAAAGGGCCTCCCGAAGGGTCGTTCGAAGAAAGTAACAAATTCATCGGTGACAAATTCATTAACGGCAAATACGTCGCGCAACGCGCCGTGTACGGGACGCGTAAAACGCGCGTGTTTCAAGTAGATGCAAACACGATAAAATTTTACGCGTGTACATGAGTCGCCTAAATAAACGCCAATCATAAAACGGTGCCCGGTGGCGCCTGTAAAAATGATAAAGTAAAGCTCGTAAAAGTAATAGTTTACGTATTGGCTATAACTTTTGCCACGCGTTCCACGCCGCCTTCCGATCTTCCCTTTCCACCTCTTTCGACGCCGAACGGGACGTTTTGCATTCATGTATTCATCGTGCAACACAATGCGATAAATAATTTTTACGTTACCCCATCCCGATGGCATTAATTCGCTATTGGAACGAGTAATGAGAATATTATAAGCGCGGCGAATACTTCGCGCGTTATTCCACCGAGAATTTCTGACTTTCCTCCTTGTTTTATCCTCGTATCGGCTGTATAATTTACTACGACGATTGTACGCCTTTCGTTCGGTGTTAAAATATTATTTCGCTGCTATGCGAATGGAGATTTCAGCATTCTTACGTTTATGAAACATCCAGTACACCATATGGGACGGATATAAAAATAATGGATGTAGACACAAGTCTCTAAAACAATGTAATTTATTTTTTCTTGATTGATTAAAATAGAAATTTCTTAAATAGAAATGTATACAGTTATGTGAATGATTTAAAAAATGAAACGGGCAATTTGTAACCAAAATGGAATGTTTCACGTATTGACAACAAATTATTTTTCTTTTCATGCAATCTTCTCATTTAACTTTAATTTTACAACCACACTTGGTTTTATATTGCGGACATCTTCTTAGAAAGTTTTTGAGAAACTTAGAAATTTTCTACATCTTCTTAGGAAACAAGAAATGTTTATCTTAAATGGAAAATCGATTTACAATCCACTTTTGAAGTGTACCCCAAATTGGCTCGAACAATCTCGTGATTTCTTTACACGAATAGCGCTATAAAAAAATAATATCAATGTAAGAAAGTATTACAAGCATTGATATATTTTAACGTAAAAAGATACCGCATGATTAGTATTTAAAACACTCGAATTACCCATAATACACACCTGAGTACACATTCGAGTAAAATCATTGTGTGCCTACATCAAAGTAAATATTATAACGTGTATACTACAAACAAGCACAGTTTGCATTAAACAACGCAGTTTCCATTAACAAATGTTTTGACACTTGGTTTGAGTCGCTTTTGGTGTACAAAATATGATTGCATAAATTCAGGACTATAGACGAGATGAGATTGTATGAGGTAAACATTTTATGGCAAGTTTGCTACGTTTTTCTTGTGCGATTCAATTACTTGAATATTTTTTTTCCAAATCACAAATTCATATTTTCCATACCGAAGAAAACCTAAATTAAGAGTATGCAAAATACTACTTTATTAAATTCTAGATATTTCAAATATTTATGTATTAAAAATGTTTACTTAAAAACTTAAAAATGTACTTGTCTGGATTACATTTGTTTTAAAAGTTATATTATCTGGAAAACCATGATCAGAACTCTGATATTTAAAAATGTTACGATCCTATTGGAGCCAAAAACTGTAAGAAAACCAAAATACTCGACCAGTACCGCCAATCCCATAAAATTAGTAACCACTTTCCAAAAAGATCTTCGAGTTGATGGAAAACAACCGAACGGTACTCTCCGATCACTTGACATCTGAAGTTTGCAAGTCCATTTATCGAAAATCCTCTCAAGAATTTCGTTTCTTCGACGTCGACTCGATGGAATAACAACGGGAGCTATTTGAGGGAAAAAACGTGGTCGATCGCAAATTATTTTTATTAAATCTTTGATCGGTCTGAATAAAAGATGAACCTAGCCGACGAGGGATTAAGGAAGTAGCGGAAGGGAGAAAAAACAGAAAAGAGCAAAAAGAAGGATCGCCTCGGGTAAAAAGGTCCGGGGGAAGAATGTCGATATTAATAAAAGTTAAATTGAGCCAATCGCTCGTAGGAGTTACACAGCGATGGAACAAGAAAGAACGCAATAAAAATTGCAACAGAGCACCAGCTCTTTCACCGCGAATCGATGGAATTGATCACAGAACGTTTCGAAGATATTGCTCCGCCATTTCATGAAGCTAGATTTATTTTATCGAGATACCAAAAGTTCCTCTAGAGTTATCACTGCAGTTCCCTGTTACGAATTAATGGCTCCGCATGCATTTTTCAGACATCTTTTTGTGAATATTCATGATAATGATCAATATATAATTATTCGTTAATTAAATACACTTTGTATGCATTACGCAAAGGTTTCAACCGACAAATTCGACAAGAATGCATAGTTCAATCAGAATTACATAAATGGAAAAAAATATACATCTATTTCTCGATTTGCACAAATGAACGATTCATTAGAATTCCGTGTACTGAAGAAAAGATTAAATAATGTTATGTTTTATGTTTGGCATAACGAGAACTTTAAGGATCAACGAGTAACTTTAATGTATAACAGGGTTTGTACAATACAAATGTCAACAAAGGTAATTAAATGTGTTCTTAGTTTCAGAATTTAGTCAGATATTTAGTTAAATTCAATCATTTCAATGTATGATCAGAGGAAAGTAGGGCTATATTTATAATCACAATTTCAATTTTGGTTTCCAAAGATATATCTTTTGCTTAGATTTTGTAGTTCGCTTTCGACACGGTAAAACCTGTGTAACTTTTAACAAATCACAAAAAAACTTGCCAGAGTACAAAATTATAGAAATCTGTCAATCTTTAATTGAAAGGAACCTGCACGATATTCGCATAACGTACTCCACAGGAATAAGAAGTGACGACGTATTAGTTTAAAAGATGAAAACAGTACTTAATAGACTGAGGATCTTTCTGCAAAATAAAGTATCAACAAAAATATCTATCTAAATCTAAATCTAAATAGGTATTCTTTTCTCTGTAAATATTATAATATGAACTTTACTTTTAATATTTTCTTATATTATTACGTACTGTGTTACTATTTGTGTGCACTTTGTAGTAATCAAATATTCATTATGTTTCTGAAACATATGTAAACTTTTACAAACAATTTAATTTCATGAAGATTACCATACTACCAATTTAATGCACCATTCGACGTCGTAACTGTAAACGTTAATGAAGCCGTAAGACAATCGTGGAAGAGTTCGCGCCAATTGTTTCGCGTGATTAAAACCGTTCGCTCGAGTGATATCGATACTCGTACTGTGTCGAACGACGCTCATCATCGGTAATGAATGACACTCCGATTCATGAATCAGGATAACTGTCAAATAACCATCGGAGAAATGACGGGATTAAAAATATCTGTAGAAATGATCGTTAAGCTTGTCGAGTAATAACACTATTACGGATTATTAACCCTTTGAACTCCAGAAGCGACTCGCAGTGGTCGTTCGATTTTACGAGGCAACTCGAGTGGCGATTGGGAAGTCAATTTTTATGTTAAATTTCGTTAAACCTCAATTAATTCCTAGGAATAGTTTTCCGAGCTTTTTACGTATTCTTTTAAGAAGTTTATAGTTGCATACCTTGAAGAAGCAGCACGAGTTATTTTCTCAAATTCCAATTAGTAGGGATTCAACATTTGTAATAGAAAGTCATTTTTAAATTCTTTTTTTATTTCGAAAATCTCAAAGCTCTATAAAAATGGATTATTATATGTAAAATCACTTTAAATGAAAATCAATTTAACTCTACACTGTTATAAGATGAGCTTATTTGCTTGAAAAATACAGCATTGAATGTAGAAGCCAAAATTAGAATTTATCTTTCAAGATAGGAAGGTAAAGAAAATATTAACCTCTCTATATTTTCTTTTATATCAAAATTACCATTACTCACAATCGCAATACCTTTTAGAAGTAAAATATACACCATATTAAAGTGATTCAGTATATTTGTATGTTAAAGTCGATTTACAGATTACAATTACTTTGGTTCGTGTGTATTCAACTAATCCATTCACTACCAGGCAAATTTAAAGCATTTTGCCTTGGGCGGCAAGAGTTAAGACAGATGTGTAATCTAGATTATTATTTTGATAATAAAAAATGATATTAAATTTGTTATTTTAAAAAGAATATTTACGATCTTTTCTTCTCTTACGAGCTTTTTCTTAGTAGTGAATGGGTTGAAGCAAACAAACAAAAATCCTTATAAAATTCATCCCTTGGGACGTTAAAATGTAATATTTTTTCTTATATATTAATTCACTAATAAAATCGTTTTGTATTACCTCGCAAGAAGTAAATATCTCCGCTAAATATCCGCTAAACGATCTGGAGTAGTTAGTTAGCTCCAGTGAAAATGTCGTCGAGCTGAAAGGGTTAATACGCGATGGGAAAACACGGGAGCTGGCAGGAAATGCGCGTTCCATCGATTTTTAAATGAGGTCCCGCGCACGGGTTGTTAAAACAGGGACACTCTAATTGTCGTTTTAAAACGAGTGGCATTTTTTACGCTCGCCCCTAAATCTGCCCGCCGGATACCTGTTGCTCGTCCCTGGAAAAAAGTGTCGGCTCGTTGTCTGAGCGCTCGTTCCCTCTATCTCCCACGCGGTCAGACTCGATAATCACCTGTTATTAACCTTCGCACTTCCAATTCTTTTTTATTACATGGAGCTTAAATGGCTGGAAATACTCCACACCCACGCAATAAAAACTTGTAATGGCTAACAACAGCTTTTCAAAAGCTTTACATTTTCGAATATATCGAAAATATAATTTTTCCACTGAAATATTCATGTCGTATAAAGATCATACGAATCAATTTTTATGAAATTTAGACATTTGACATCACTTACGAATCAATTTCCATGAAATTTAGATATTTGAGATCACTTGAATGTTTTGAGGCCTCTTTCGAAACTTTACGCAAAAAATTACGATTTTCACTTCCACAAAAACGCACGTCTTTCTACATTCAAACGTTATTTTCTCCGTAAAATATCACTGTAAAAATTTGTTTGACTATACTATTGAAAAGCTGAGACTTCGAGGAAATTTTTCACGAGGAGTGCCAGCCAAACAACTATGTATTTGAAACCGGAAAACAGATAGAGGAAATTGTTACAATTTAAAGTTTGACCTAATTTTTCACTTGTTAAATCTACGTAATATATTTTGTTTCGGCATCAGGGATATTGAAAATTTAACGCTCTTTCGAATGGTATATATAGTTTTAATTTTGTACTGTAAGTTGGTGGAGATATGGCCGTTTAAAGAATGTAAAGTCGAAAATACAGAAAAAACTTACAGGTCCTCAATCATAGATTGAACGACAGTAGTTGAAAACCGACTTACTAGAATACAGGAAAGGCAAAACTAATTTATTATTAATGCAAAACTAATCGTATGGCTCAACGACCAATGTAATCAAACGCAAAATGTATCCATACTCGCTCACTTCCGTTTGATTACATTTAAAAGTGAAAAATGAAACCAGAATGGTTTTTAACCATAAAAAAATCAAAAGTGAAAATACTCCTAAATAAGGGCTATTTAGAAAAACTTCTAAGAGCAACTTTTTATTGGAAATTAATTGCAAAATTGATTTCCTAAATTTGTCCGGACTTAAGTGTAGACACTCTGTATATATATATATATATATATATATGTATGTTAGTATCCGCGCCTCCTATATCCAAGAATGAGGAGTCATGAAACGTGGAGTACTGGAAATATTGGTGTTATAGGAAAAGTGGGTCGACTGAGGATCCCGAGGATCGTGGATTCTCTCGAGATTCTCCGTGTCTTACATATATAAGTTGTTAAGATTTTTCATTTAATAATTAACGTTTATTCAACAATAAATACAAAGTAAACAACTAGGGAATATAACTCTGAATATAATTCGTTATGTCTGCACTCTATGGCGTCTCACAAACGAATCTCGTTGACAGACGATCGATGGGATCGCTTTCTTGTCGCTTCTGCTGTTCCTGTGGCGAGCACCAGTAGGCACTAAATTCTATCCAAGGGGTGCTCGCAACAATATAGATATATTTTTGTTTCAACAATGTAATACCTAAAATGTTAATATTGTAAATGCACTTTTCTGATTGCAGGCGAACGACCGTACAAGTGCCATCTACCGGACTGCGGGCGGGCGTTCATTCAGCTATCGAATTTGCAGCAGCACCTTCGGAATCACGACGCCCAGGTGGAACGGGCGAAGAATCGGCCGTTCCATTGCAACATCTGCGGCAAAGGCTTCGCCACAGAATCCAGCCTTCGTACCCACACGTCGAAGGTCAGTCATGTATGTACCAAATCCGACGTCCAACAACACCAACAACAACGACAACAGGCATTTTGGCTACTTAACGCGGTGCTCGCACACGATAATAATCGAACCACGGTCGGAATGATCCGGAGAATCGAGTCTCTAGAGTCGATCAAACGGTTGTACACGTGCGATATAACTCGTACAATACATATATCTGCATATGTATCTATACATTATCATGCCGTAACTCGCAAATCTCCGCTAAACGCTCTTCTTACCGGATGAACAAAGACGCCTAATAGATACACGTATTTTCCTTTCGCGACACGGAACAAACGCGTCTCTCTGAATGCACACATGGTGGCGGGTCATGCTTCTGTCCTCACGATCTATATAGATTCTCATTCCTCTCTACGATTAGGTTCCATTTCACCCTTATCTTCGAAATCGTTCGTAGACCTTCGCTAAACGACGATGACCGTCGATACCGATCGACGGCGGGAGTAGGAACTCGATGCACGGCGTTGCTTCCGTTAAAAACACTCGCTTTCTTTCGATGAAACTAATTAATCCGTGCAGAGAGTTCGCTCCCAGTTCGCAGGTGCCACGCAACTCTACATACGCGAAACAGTCCCCTGCAGTGTGTCGTAACAATATCCAGGGAGATCCGTAACGGTAGCTTAGATCGTTCAGCTGGGTTCTTCGTAACGCTTGGGACTGCTTTGGTTGTGGTTTCTCACGGACAAGCCGCTTCGAATTTTGAAAGTACACTCGCGCCTCTTTTCGATCGCCGATCGTCTCGTTGTCGCGAACAACGACCGTTCAACGCGTCCTCTCGAGCTCGCTGAAAATCGTCGAGGGACGACGTAGGACAGATCCAGACAAGAGACAGCAACGAAGTCGCAACACCACGACTCGAAGAATATCCGTCAACGATCTTCAAACAGAGCCACGATCTTGCAACGCGACGTGTACTTACGTGGAATACGGAATACGCCGGGGGAGAGGTTGCGTCCGTTACGAATCCGTGTGTCGCGTCGGCGAAAAAAATTGGTCGATCTGGAAAAAAAGATCGCTTAAGTCCCCGAGAGGTTTAATCGAATTCACCCCTGGCGGTGAATCGCGGCGCGCAGCGATTACCAGAGGAATCTTGTACGGTGGGGTGGTTTTTTGCCCAGGGCTCGGCCGGCCAACTGAATTTCTCAACCCTTTCGCCGCGCCGGGCACATGTCTTGACGAAAAAACGTGGGAAGGCATCTGTCGAGCCGTACGTGAGTCGGTCTTTTCTCTTGTTTCTCCTCGCTGTCTTCTCGCTTCGCGCTTCTTTTGCTCGCGCTGAAAAACCTCATCGGGTTCTTTTTATCCCCGGCCAATTAGACCAGGCATGTTGCGTAACCAGTCGTAAACTAACATTTCCCCCCGCTCCCCGATAGGCGGATGGAAAGAGGAAGCGGTGAAACCCGAACGGATCGTCCATTAGCGCCGCGATAAACGCATAAAATCGAACCACGAACCGATAGAAACGCCTCATTGCCTCGATCACAGATTAACCCTTTCACTGCGAAGGGCGTATATACAACACGCCCTCGAGAAATCGAGTCAGAGAATTGTTTGTATTCGTTAAATCAATTTTTGTTAAATATCAGCTTATAGGAGATAATGAGACGAAACTTGTTGATATTTACTATTTATCGAAAGGATTCTTAGTTTCGGAAATAAAAATTAGAAAAGTTGCACGTTCATTGCAAGAATTGAATCACGCCCTCGAAAAATCGACTCAGAGAAATGTTTGTATTCGTTCAATCAATGTTTTTTAAATATCAGCTTATACGGGATAATGAGACGAAACTTTTTGATATTTACAATTTATCCATAGGATTCTTAGTTTCGGAAATAAAAATTAGAAAAGTTACAAGTTTACTGCAAGAATTGAATTTCAGAAAAAAGGTATTTCAAGTTTTCAAATTTTATCTCTGAAATTAAATATTCTATGAATAAACAGTAAATATAAAGAAGTGTCGTTTTATCATTCTCTATAGAATGACATTTTTTTTAAATTCGACTGTTCGACTGTTGCTTTTTTTTTAACAGCAACAGGATCAGACCATTACGAGATCTCAGAAAAAAGGTCTTTTAAGTTTTTAATTTTGATCTTCGAAATTAAACGTCGCATGAATAAATTGTAAATATAAAAAGGTTCCGCCTTATCATGCTCTATAAGCTGATAGTTTTTTTAAATTCACATCTCTACGGCTGATAGAATTTCTAGCAAAAATCGTCCCGCGGTCAAAGGGTTAACATGGAAAGACTTTGTTACGAATCAACGAAATACCCCTCCTGCTTTAACATGGATTTGCTGCATATTGGGCAAGTCGAGTGGTTGTCTTCGATTCACGTTGCGTTAAATCTATAAGGGGTGAAGAGTCTACAAGTATCGTCGAACGAAAATACAAATTATTGATATAGTATTCCAAATCTTTTTGTCTAGAATTTTTTCTATAACTTCTACTGTTATTTTTTTCTAGAAAGTATTATATAATTCTCGTTACTATAATTAAAATATTCGAGACACACTTGTTCTATAAATGCATAAAATTCCATAGTCTAGTTACACAAAATCAAATGTTTCAAACTAATTTATTTATTAGATTATTAATGGTTAGTAATTATCATATAATAAAAATGAAGATTTTTTTTATAGAAATGCTTATAATCTTGTTCGGTTTGGAAAGCTAATTTTTGACACTACAATTCTGCCTAATTAACCAAATATTTGTTTATGTTTCTGCCATTTTGAATAGTGTAAATATAAATCAATATTAAACAAAGAATGTTTACTCACAGTTGTTCAGAGTTTACCTCATCTTTCTACAAACTTAAAAAAAATTGTCAACGAAAATTTTTTCACTTAACCATCAGTCGATTCAGTGTTAATTTGAGAATATATTAACAGTATTTCAACGAGTGGAAATGATCAAATGTCATTGTGTGCGGTATAAAGCTCAGATTCAATACAAAATTTTGTACCTAAGCCATGATTGTAAATATCTACATGAAATATTGAAATAGCCCTATTTTTTATACGAGAATTCGAACTAACATGCTTGGCATATTAGTATACGAACAGTATCTCGCGAAACTCGAGTAAAAATAAAATAAAAAGTCCCTGCAATCAAAACGTATACATATATCATTGTGCTTAGCATCATTTTACACGACTGATAGCAATTTTTCCATGTTAACAGATTACGACAAATTCACACGAATCGTCAAAGTAAAAATATACGCAAGATGAGTCCCAACAGATAGAATCTCTAAATATCTGTATTAAGATCATAGACAACAGAAAACGTAAGAAAAATAAATTGTTCGAGGGAAGAAAATATGGTGACTCCAACAGGAATCGATGACAACCACGACTATCTCCGAATATGCAAAATTGGTCGCACATGAGCAAGCAAAGGGTTATTTTGTCGATTTTGAACAACGTCCTTTGATTTGATCGATCGACAATATGGGTTTCTAGGAAACTACGAGTTCAATCAAGAAAATTCTCGGTGTCGAATAGCACTTTTATCCATTGAATTTGAGTTCGAGAAGAAAATAGCCAGAAGTAAGTTAACGATACCGATTATGTGATTCGAAGGCGGGCATAAGCTTACCACGGGGTTCCCTCTATGGTTTGTTCCACGAAATGGCGCATCAGGTGCGCCCTGAGAGCCACGCGACCGTAATCTAGCGCACACGTCGCTCCCCGAGCAATAAATATCGTTCTTTCGGCGCTCCGCTGATCGCGAATCCTTTTAATTGAAAGCTAATCCATGGCTAAAGCGTACCAGTCTCCCCTCGAGCATTCCCGTGCGATCTCGATAAATCTCAAGGCGAATCCCAGTTGCGTTTCCACGTACGGGAACAAAAACGGTGAAAATTCACCTTTGTCGCGAAATTAGCAGCGTTTAATGAAATAACGAAGATGGCGTTCGAGGCGGTATCGTCGCGAGAAGGCTGGTTCGAGTTAAAAGTAACGTCGAGCACGTCTTTGCTGCGCGATCGAGTCGTGGATAAAAAAAAGAAGCTAAAGAAGACCGTGGAAGAAGAGGAGGAAGAAACAAGAAGGACGAACGCGAAAACACGGGCGTTTCGAGAGAGGATTCTCGCGACGGAAGAGCGCCGCGGAGAAGTAATTAAAAGCCGCCAGCGGGACAGAAACAGAGTCCGTCCGCCCGGTGAAAATAAAATAAAACGAAACGAAACAAATGGAGGGAGGAGGTAGAGAGAGAAACGAAAGAGAGAGAGAAAGCTCGAGCCCATCTTGCGCGGCTAATCGAATTTTCGCCGGGGCAGATTTCTTGAAATTGTTTTCGCTATTCCAGGGCTATCTGCTATCGCCGTCCCTCGCTCTGTCGGCCTGATAGCTAATGGATCGTTGTTTAAAAAGAAATAAAGAACGGAATAACGGAGCAACACACCGGGCGAGCGAGAGAAAGGGGAAATTGAAAGAGTTATACGGTGGGTCGAGGCCTGGCGTGTCGGCGAAACATTATCCCAGCCCGGGAAAGACAATACACTTCGAGTACAGTATTATAATAGGCCGGAGCGTAAATGTATTATAGAGAACGATCGGTAGCCAGCCATAGAAACTTTGCGTTTCCTCCCCGTACACGCTTCCCTCGTGCGTCTTTACGAACTGTTACCCCCCCCTTTGCTTTGTTCCGCACCGGCTGACGTTTCTTCAAATTCTCCGTGAGCTTTGCGTTCACGCTTTCGCGCTGAACGGTCGAGCGTTCGATAGACAAGAGGATGGACGTTCGATCGGAGAGAGAATCGCTCTCGAACACTGAGTCGACGCGTCACCTCTGACGCGCGACAATGCTTGATTCCCGCTAGCTACGAGAAACGATCAACGCAAGATAATTAAGGGGTTAGGTCACTCTAGAAGGTGAAAAAATAGGCTTTCTTGGGGATTTCTTTTTCAGAAAAACTACAAAACAAATCGAGATTACAAAAAAGGGTGTTTACCATAGATATCAGTAACTGTATACAATAAATTTTTTGAAGCGATTAATTTCAACATGGCGGCTGTGCAGCGTTTTTTGCGATGACGTCTCCGTTTTTCCAGGCTCCACGCCCGGACATACGGCTCTTGTAATTTTTGAATTATGATGAGCCAATAAATTTTTTTCGATTATACATGTATATAACAGCAGCTGTAGAAGTACGTAGAATTTATTCGATATATTGATTTTCGGCCAAACGGGGCACTTCTGAAGTGAAAAGTGAAAAATGTGCCTACAAAATCGTCAGAAAATTGTTAATTACAAATGAACTATGCAATATAAAAGAAAAATATTTTTAAAGATAAATTAAAAATTTCAAGTGAATCGGTTGAAAATTGTCTGAGTTATGTTTCCGGCCAACTTGAAAAATGCAGTTTTAAGATAAACGCCTTTGAAGTTTTAAGTAGTAGAAACGTGCTCTAGTCTGCATTGTACTAAAATTCGTAAACCAAGTACTTAGAGATTTTTCCCGGCCATAATGTTTTGGGATATCATTTTTGAAGTCCTAAGGGATCATTTAAAAGAAAAAAGAAAAAATCAATTTTTCGAAAATTCTAGAGTGGCCTAACCCTTTAAAACGTTCTTTCGACGCAAGCCTGAACACCGCGACCGTTTCAGCGTACGGCGAGCACGTGAACTAACCCAGTGATGGGCAAAATCGTAATCGCAAATACGAATACGATTGTAATCGAATGTCTTCGAGTTGTGATTACGATTACGATTGTAATCGCATCTTTCCGAGTTGCGATTACGAATACGATTACGACCGTATTCTTAGAGGTCTTCAGCCATAGACATTTTTTACCTCAAAACCAACTTCAGATTCGTGTTCCTCGCATTAAAAACCTTAGGGTAACTTTTTAAAAAAATTTTATTTTGACGAAAGTATGGTTTCCTATCTAGGTTCTGCTCTATGGGCACGAATTTTAATTGAAAATTTTTCATTTTTAATTCATTCATTTTGATTTCATTCTGATGAATGTATGGTTTTCTAAGTTTTTTGGAGCGAGGAACACGAATCTGGAGTCGGTTTCGAGGTAAAGAATTTCAATGGCTGTAAACCTTTAAAAATACGGTCGTAATCGTATTCGTAATCACAACTCGGAAAGATGAGATTATGATTACGATTGTAATCGTATTCGTATTTGCGATTATTATTTTGCCCATCACTGAACTAACCTTGAGAGGCGCTACTAGTTTACGTACTCGCCGTTTGCTGAAACAATCGTATCGTTGTGCCTTGTCTTCAAATTGTCGTAGGCTGGAGTTACTTTTTGCCCCTTATGGGGTATCTGCGAGAGGCAGATTAATCCTTTAACTGGAAAAAGATGAGCTCGTCTTTTTTCATCGTATAAAATCGCCACAAATCATTTCTGATTTGGTGCAAGGATGCCTCATAAGGTACACATCAAAGTAACCTCATTTTAAGACACGACAAGTGAAAGAGTCGACTTAGAATAAGTCACGTGCTGAGATCTGGCACGTGCCACATCTTTGCATTAAGTGATGTGATCGGGAAATTCTCATTCTTGAAATTTCTTTACAATCCAAGTCGATTTCCTTCGTTTGTCGAATCTTGGAATAAACAGTCGTCAGAGGACTCTGTTTGAATTACTTTTACCAGCCCTCCCAACTCAGAATTGCGTCAAGTTTTCCTTGTCAGGGTATTTTCGGGTGAGCACAGCAATTCCAGTAACAGTAGTTTCAGATTTTACGAGTAAGGCTCATTTTATTTCTTTTATTGCTTACACAATCCTGATAAAGAAAGTGAATAGAAGTTCGCGATGAATATGTAAAGCTACAATAAGCAGCGTTCAGAAACGATAAAATTTATCTCTAGCCATCCGAAAGTAGCGTATAACTTTAACTTCAACTTTATTTAAATATAGTAGAATGCATACATCTTCAGTTATTTTTTGCTCGCATTTAATTAGCATTAGCAACATCAGATCCTGGTTTGAACAATTTTTTAACGTGACGTTATACGTGATGTTATACGTGTACATATACATATATATATATATGACACATACATATGTATATGATATCATATATATGTATATATGATGTCACTTAGTGATATAAGATAGTCTTTATCCCAGCATTTCACTTCCCTTCTTCCACGTGAACGTTAGTGGGAATCAAGCTTAAATGTTTCGAGAGCGCTCAACGAATCTTCCGTCAACGTGGCGCACACGAAACCTCGTTCCTTGCAACTCCTTTAAAAATTGACAACAAAAATTCAATCGAAGTAATGGGTACTGTTTCTGTGTTAATCCTTTCAGACCTGGTGTCTACAATCGAGGACACAAAATTTAAAAATTACCGACACTATCGTTTAGGGCGAATGTCCTTATTTGTGTACATAAATAAAGACCAGTTTGCCCCGAATGTACACTATTAAGAATTTGTTTATTTTTTTCATACTAATTTCAATCAAAGTGAACCCTAAAAATTAAATTATATTACTACGAAGAAAAAATAATTTAGGTCTGAAAGGGTTAAACAATCCGTATCGTACTTAAAGCAGTAGTTTTATTTGCATCGATGATACTGGTATAGATCAATCACAACTTTCATTTCATTTCTCCGAATCTCGTTAAAATAGAATAGCTCTACAATAGCCTTCCTTTCCTGACAAGGACCCACATAAAAAATGAAGTCTCAAACTGTCGCGTTTCATCTGCTCCGCTATCGTCGATGCAAAGCTACCATTCAATTTACAACGAAGACTATATCTTCGCGTCAATTTAACGACCTTCTGAGTTCTGCATTACATGAACAAAGTTCTCTGAAAATTGGGTTGATGCGTCTGCAATTTTCCCGACTTTCCCCACCGATCTGGTACCAATTAACGAGCAAACTTTCGCAACGTCTTAAACACGACACCCGTAAACTGAGAAAAATTGCGAGTGGAAAAAAACGAGGTTTCGCGGGCGTCGAGCTGACGAACGAGAGCAACGACGAAAGAACGATGGAAATTTCGAAGGAAAGAAACGAGAGGAATTTCGGAGCACTGCGAGCTCGTGGGTGGCTGGTTTTCTTCGCTACTTCTCCACCGCGTCTTACTCACTTTCGCGTGGCGCGGAGCCTTCGTATTTATCTGTAGTTTAGCGGTACAAGGGTTGAATGTCGTGCAACACGATACACAACCCCTTCTGCTGGCGGACTTTCTCGTACCTTCGACCTTCTTCCGACTCACCTCCGGGGCCCTCCCCATCGAGCCCCTTCTACCTTCTTCTTAATTGCCCGAGCGCGGAGCTCGGTAAAAACTCGTTAGCCATTAGATTTATTTTTCCTTGCCACGGATATTCGTTCCGTGTTCTCAAAATCGCGCGCGCGCGCGCTACTTTCTCAACACTTTTCTGCATTTTCCGACGAAGAGAAGCGAAATGGGTAATGATACAAAATGGACAATTTTTGACCAACCTGTCGGCGAGAAATTCTGTCGATCACGTGACCACGAATTACAAGGAATCCGAAATACGTAATTCGAGTCTGATAGGGAAGTTATCGAAAGTATTTGCTAAAAAGTATTGGCTAATAAGTTCGTAGCGTTTTATTTTTCCTCTTATCCTAGAACGATTTGTTTGCTGTTTGCCAAAGTGTTTATACGCATTCGAAAGAGCTCTTTATGCTATAAAAAACTGTGATAATTGTTGTTTGGAATAATTTAGTTTTGTATGATTTTTCAAGCTTAGAAATGGAATTTCCAGGAAGCATAAACCGACATTTTTGGCATCTGCTTTTCTTCGCTTTTCATCGAGGCAAATTTCCCGAGCGGTTGCGCCAGCTTTTTTACCACGAAGAAAAGCAGATGCCAAAAATGTTGATTCTTGCCTCCTAGAAATTCTATTTTTAAGCTTGATAAATAATAGAACAATGAAATTATTCAGAAAAACAATTATCGCAGTTTTCTGAAACAGAAAGAGCTCTTTCGAACGCATATAAACACTTTGCCAAACAGCAAACAAATCGTTCTAGAATAAGAGGAAAAATAAAACGCTACGAACTTATTAGCCCACCCAATTTTGCAAAGGAATGATGTCACTGTTTAAGAGAAATTAATTGTTGAGAATAATTTAACTGTAAATTAACTTTCCAGAGCAATATTACACTTTTATTTAACATAGCGTCGGTATCTTTGTTTGGTAGTAAAACATTATATTTCCAAGTACAGTTTACAAATTTTTAAATTACACGTTAGATGGAATAAAGATAAACTTTGTATCTACCTTTTTTCCATCTATTCTACATATTGCCCATCGAATACATATTTTTATACTTTTATATTGTTTCTTTAAGCATAAGTATATAGAACAAAATGAATTTTAAATAATAATTCAAGAAATTCTAAAAAGCAATGCAACGAAACTAGTCATTATAATCTTCGAATCTATTAACAAATGAAAACGTAATATTGTTTTGGAAAGTCCAACAAATTCATCTTTCTTAAAGATTCACAAATTTCTAAATGTCGTACATCTTTTTTTTTTTAATAATAATCCATGTGCGTTAATATTCATTGAAACCAAACAGAAACCATAAAATTATTGCTACACTAGTTAGTGCCATTCATCTATAAGTTCGTAGCGTATTTTTCCAATAATAAACAGTAGCTAATTTACTACAATTGCTACAGAATATCCAGATTTAAATTTGTAAAACTAGACGTACTGTTTGACCATAGAATGCAACAGAAAATCATAATTTTCAGGTATATGAGTCTGAAGAACTTCCGACTAAGCATAACCTAAACATATACATAGATCTTTTTCAACTAATATTTCACTATCACTAAAAGGTTTAAATCGCAAAGTTATTCGAAAATGCAAAATGTAACACAAGACTGAACCAATATACGAAGATAGTACCTTGGACCCATCAAATTAGAAATTTTCCTCCAATTAAGTTCTCGTGATCCAAGTTTATATACACGTGGGACGTATCAGGTGAAACGAGCTTCTGGATATTATACCGATCATGTAAGTGAAAATGGTGATTTTGAATTTCGAGTTGGGACATCATCTTGGTCTATAAATTACTGAAATTATCGAATTGAAGTTGATCCACTTAACGTCGTACCAATCGAGACTCAGAGATATTCTCGTCATTCGAACATTGTTAAATACATTGCCCGTGTCTTGTTTGTCAAACATTAAACGAGTTATTGTCGAATGCGTAGCTACAATTTTATGGTTTTTCAATTTTCTCTAGTACCTACCAGGTACACACTCATAGATTTCGTTGACGATATCGAACAAGATAATGACGAAATACAGCACTTCCCGACTAGATGAAATCATTTTTTTCCGATTTCATGAAATGGAATTATAAAGGGAAATGTGGAATAAAAACATTAGCTTCCCTGGTTACATGAAATGAACCTGACGGAGGACTCTTGTTAATTAATTCAGTGATCATTTTGCTGTCTAAAACAAGCTATTGTTTATTTTACGTTTCAATTTTTTTTCTTTTAACACTTATCTCCAATATTTCAAAAAATTGATTAAATTAATACGTGATAGGATTTTTCTGTTTCCATAGTTTCGTGTTTGAAAGGCGTATTTAGTGCAATTCGTTTACATTTCTACAGATATAATTTTTAAAAATTTGTTTATATGATTTTTTATTAAATTCTATCGTAAAATTTGAACTGAATTAACGTATAAATGGAATTCATTGTTGTTAAATATAGTTTTTTAATTACATTTGTCTGCATAATTATTTAGTAAATCTTGTTGTGACATTTATAACTTTCTGAACATGACTCCGAAACAAAGAATCGAAACATAAAATAAAAAGTAACTTATTCAAGACTCCAGAATGGCCATGTTTTAATTTGTGTACACACAAGCTTATGAATATTAATTAGGTGAGTCGTAGTCATCGATTACACGAAATAAAATATCCTTTGCTTTATGCAATGGAATTACTTTAACCAAATTTAAAAACTTAGGAATTCATTTTACTTTGAAAATATTGTAATATAAACTCCACTTTCAGAAATGTAACTTTTTATGTTATTACATACTGTGTGAATTTTGCAATTCCTTATACATTCAAATTTCGTATAAATGCATAAAACTCCGCATTCAAGTTACACGAAAGCAAACGTTCGATTGATTTCATTTCCACCAGTCCTGCGCCGAACTAATTACGTATAATCTCGAACTACAATTCACCTAATTAATCACCTAAGCAGTTTTCAGTTATATAGAACCGAGTTGGTCCGTTTGATTCCATTTAACAGGAAAAAGAAGCGTTTCTATTCAGGAAATGGACGGTTTCATCTCCTCTATTACTGAATTCATTTCATATAACCTACAACTACAACTTATCTAATTAACGTTAAGAAGTCCTCGACCGTATGATATCGAGACGATCGCATATAACCAGAGTACGTACGCTGTACATTAATTGAGTGGCAAGCAAACATATTTTTCAACGACTTCCCTATCGGATGATAGTAAAAATTATTAAGCTATTCGGATTCCTGGAGATCAGAAATGAGCGGAATTCCACTTGAGTAATAGATCAAGAAATATTAGGTGTACTGGAAAGTAATGTCGTTTGTGCAATTTTAAATACTTGTTTATCACTCATCAGCTCATTGATTTTTATCGATATGGCATTGAAAATTTGCACACTAAATGGAAAAAGGCTGTTGATAACAAAGTCGATTACGTAATTGATTAAAAATAGAAATTTATTAAAAATTTGTTCGAATTTAATGTAAAAAAAACGACATTACTTTCCAGTCTACCTAATAGGAACTGTATGCCATGATTCGAATTGAGTTTCATCTATCTGCTTCTATTTTCTTCTATATAAATAAAATTGAAGTGTCTGTCTAGTTTGTTCCGGCTAATCTTCGGAACTACTGAACCGATTTAAAAATTGTTGTCAGTAATAGACAGCTACACTGTTCCTGAGCAACATATGCCGTTTTATTTTGATAAAAATACGTTTTTAATTTGAAATCCTAAAAGTTGTGGCATCGTTACACTCACAATGTGAAATATCGATTGAAATATCCGAGTTACGGAAAACAAAACAAAAGTCAGAACAGTCAGTCAAACGCGAACGTCATAAAATAAATAGTATTTATTATAGGCACAGCTAGTATACAATATAATGTATTGAATTACGCGCCTTACTATATTACAGATTAGTGGCATGCTAGACTGCCACTTATTTAAAGAATATGTAATACTTTCTGTTCCTCTTTCGTTTTTCTTGTGAATGCCACGTGCAATATATATAAAACTCATTTTTTTAATTTGCTCCTATATATTTTCATATATATTTGTTGTTTCTTATAGACATTATAATTTCATTTCTCTTTAATTAACATATACAATTTAATAAGAAGTGTCTGTGGAATGATAATTTATTGATTCAAGATCCAAACACATTTTCCTAACTTCAAAAATTAACTTTAAAATAATGTATTTATGTTTTATCATTTTATTATACACTTCAGATCGTAATTTTTGTTAGTCAACGACTTAAAGTTGTTTATTCGAAATTGATGAATTAGATGAAAATTTCGTCCAGGTCTGGTTAAAATAAAGTAGAGGAGCAAGTACTGGAGCTAAAAAGAAAAAGAAAACCACGGTGCCCTACCTGTCTCTGTCTACAAACGCATTTCCATAACCTTTTTTCTCTTAAACCCTTGCAGTATTTTCACGAGTCAGGCTCGTTATTAAATTTGGTGCGACCATTCGGGCGCTCGTGTTTGACACGGCTTTTACCGAGTTTCAACCTAGTGCAAGGGGTTAATAATAAACGATCATCATTTACACTTTTAATAATTACTAGACTGGGGATCTTTATGCATTTATAGGAAATTTGAATGTGCAAGAACCTACAAAATGCACACAATATGCAAGAATATAAAAAAGATTGAAAGTAATGTTTGTGTTATAATATTTGCAAAATAAAATAAATTCTTATTTAGGTTCAATTTTTGTAGGCACGTTCGCGAAGATTTTATTTTGCATAAAGATCCGCAGTTTAATAATTACATATATATTTTACATTAATGGAAGCTCAGAGATAGATAGAGTATCGCGGTGTTTTTTCTCTTTCCAACAGTGGGACATTTCCACATTTATGCCGCTGTCTAATTGTCTCCCTTGCTCTATCTACAATATCTCTCTGGTTAAAACTCGTGGCCGCGTGATCTGTGAAAGTTGCTCACGAACAGCGAGGCTCCCAAAAAAATTGGCCATTTCCATCACCCTGAAACCCGCGATCATAAAGATTTCGCGAGATGCGAGTAAAGCACCCGTCGAGTCGCGAAAACGAAACGCTTGTTTTTATTATTCTTTGTGTCGAACGTGGGACGTTGGTTGGGTATTGCATCTGATTCTAAACGATATTTAACTGCCTCGAATTAATGCAAATTGATCTCCATTTCATGCTGGTCTCTCTTTGTCGCAGTGTTCCAAGTCCCCATGGCAACGATTAAAGGTAAAACGATCGGGTCAATAACGGGAGAGCCCATGGGAATTCCTTTCGGGTGTAATTTCAATTCGCTTGCAAACTGTAGCCCTTCATATTTTCCACGATGAGGATTATCATTAATTGGGAATAGATCGCGTGGCTTTTTTTCCGAACCGGAATAATACAGGATGAAATTCGAAGGGAACTAGAAATAGGCGCTCCACGTGTCTGGTATCTGGCATTCGTTAATTAATTAATTAGCCCCAACCCCTCCATATCCTCCGTGATGGCGAAGTCGGTCTTAAGAGCCTCGATATTTACGCGCGGGTGTAACGATTCTCCGATCTTATCGCTCCAGAAAGCACGCGTAGCGTTCTCGTTCTCGTTCGCGTTCGCGTTCGCGGCGCGCTTTATGCCGTCGCAAACTACGGTTCAAGAGTCGTCCTTCGATAAAGCCGCGTCGAACCCCATCGTGCGCACGCGATTTTTGATACCGCTTCCCTAATTAAACGATTCCCTGTCTCCCTGTTCTCCGTTACACGTATCCGCGCTAAAACCTCCCTCGTCGGTAAACATCGTCGGCTGGCGTGGCTCCAGAAGGACTTGGACTTCGCTCTTCGTCTCTTTCGCCGCGTTAAAATAGAAAACTGGGACGGCCTTTCACAGCAGAACGCCCGCGAATCGGACCGATCCGCGATATGCTCTCCCGAAACTTCTTTTCCGTCTGCACACGGTATACGTTTATTCTTGCCGTTTCAGGGGAGTACAACAACCGCATCCTCTTCTTCGACCTCCTCTGGCTCTTGTTATCGAGACGCTAGATGCCGTCACGTCAACTTTACGAGAGGTTATCAATCCAACAGATTACTCTTTCCGAAATATGTTACGTTGCATTTTAATACGTTTGTGTGCACGTTACTTAACACGCTCACTGTCATGTCATTCCGATACAGTTACTCGCAAAAGTATTCGACCCATACGTTTCATGATTTTTATGTTGGAATAACAAGTTGTAGTTAATTTTAATATTGACAAGACATTACACATGATGTATTCATGGAAATGTGCTGCAAATCGATATTATATTTTGTGTAATTACTGTATGTTTCATTGTATCGTTATGAATTTTATTCTATGCCAAAGAGAACTAGTAATTAACGAGACATTGCACGCCGTGTATTTAAACGAGTATTTCTATACATGGAAATTCGCTACAAATTAATTAATAAAACAGTTAATATCTGTTTTGTATAATTCCTATCTATTACATTGTATCATTATGAATTTTATTCTATGGTAACGGGAATTAGTAATCGATATATTAGAGGGAACGGAAAGTAATATCGTTTCTAATGTCAATACTTGTTTAAACACTAGATTGCAAAAGGTTGTTGATGACGAGGGCGATTACGTAATTGATTAAGAATAAAAACTTTAAAAAACTTGAATTTAATATATCGAATTGAATTAAAGAAACGATATCGCTTTCCGGTCCCTCTAATAGTTGAGAAACTGCCCTTTATCACAAAAGATTACAAGTGATCATTTATTTACCAATAACAATTCTGCTTCTCCAAAATTACATTTTGAAGTGATTTAAATTACACTAAGAAGAGTGTATTATAGTATGTTCGAATTGACGAATTTCAAAATAATTTGAAGTAATTTAAATACGTAAAACATACAACGAAATGGACGAGTACTCTAGCGAGTAATGTATTTACATTTAATTAATTGATAATCTATTGTGAAGTCAAAACGTCGCGAACCTATTAGTTTTATTCTATAGTATATATATATCTAGATGAGATGTATCGAAGTTCAATCTCGAAACTCAACGATTCCTGTTTAATAGTTTACTTCATCCTTGGGTTGATAACCTACTTTAAACTTTAAATATCGCAAAGTAATTCATACTGTAGCTGTTATTTATAGGTTTATATTTATTCTAAAAATACAGCGATCCATTTCAAGAAATTAAATCTAAAAAGAAACTTAAATTGTCGTTTCTAAATTTTACCTCGATTAAATATTGTTTGTATTTGATGAATAATGTCTTAATCCTTTTATAAGCTTGAAGGGTCACAAACACGTTTAAAGAGTAAGTCTGAATTAATCCTTAAAATTCAATTATACTTATCATCTAGCGTTTCGATCATGTAATAATTAGAAGTTTGGCAAGAAGAAGAAGAGGATGTGTTTATTGTGTAGTATTGCTTTTGCTCCTAGTACTCCTCGAAGAGCAAGGATTAACCCCTACGTTTAGTTTTTATATTATTTTTAACCACACAGTGCGCAATTAATTACATGTATTAAATATTGAATTAAAATTGAATTAAATAAATTTTTGAATTGACTTATTGAATTAAAATAGAATTAAACAAATTTTTGAATTGACTTATTGAATCAAAATTGAATTAAATAAATTAATGATTTCGCTTATTGAATTAAAATAGTGATCCTACACAAAAATGAAGTCAATGGTAGGAGAAAAACAGTCCAACATTCCCAAAGAATTGAAAAACAAAGAAACTAATTTGTCTTGTACATCGTACCGTTCCCCTTTTCTGTAAACACGCGATACAGTTGAGGTTAAGACGAAAATAAACTGCTTTGATCGACTAAACATTTATCATTCTGTAAAGATTTAATACATTTGCTCGTTAAGAGTTTATCTGTCCAAACAAACAGAAGCGAATTTGTCGATTATCGGAGCAACAAATTTGAATTAATATTTGTTTAACGCAAAAATAATCGAAAATAATCTATACAATTTTTCTCTATTTCTCGATTCGTTCTTTATCATTTCTACTCTATAAAAAATCACGCACTGTGGGATCGAATTTCGCGGTGTGAGGTAGCCATGATAATTATAAATAATAATTCGCAATTAGAAGACTTTTCTCCGCAATTCAAGCAATCTTAATCTCATTCGTCTATAAACGTATGCGTATGTAAACATTTTAGATCTGCACCAAGGTTATCGTTAAATTAATGACACGTAATTGCTTATACAACAAGAACAAATTTAAAAACGCAAGTACTTTTATACCAATGTTAATTGCATGCGTTACTAGTTTACTTCGATTTTCATTTTATACAGTAAAATATATTCAGCATTAATCTCTGGATAACCTTGGCTTATTTATCTATTTATTTACATCTCTCTAGCCAAATGAAATTATATTTGCTCGATTCGCTACGAAAAGTAAACGTCTTCTAATTTATTTCACAAGTATCCGCGAAGTATTCCACGTGTCAACGTACTCGTAATAAAATTTGATCAGATTAATAAATTTCAACCAGCGTGTACACTTCTATTCTACTATGTTTGCGAAAATCACGGTCCGTAAATGTCCACACATCCATTCTCTCTCTCTCTCTCTCTCTCTCTCTCTCTCTCTCTCTCTCTCTCTCTCTCTCTCTCTCTCTCTCTCTCTCTCTCTCTCTCTCCCCCTCTCTCTGTCTGTCTCTCTGTTCCGACATTTTTTTCGAGTCGTGTCCCCCTGTGATATTAATTTTTTGCACAGACTCCGCCTCTGCGGGCCCCCTTTTTTCCACTCTCCCTCTTCCTCCACTACACACACTCTCGATCGCTAGCCGAGACTTAATGAAATCATTCCCGCGAAGGGTGGAAGATTTCTGCCGATTGTACGCGGCGGACCCTCGTTTTTTTCTGCTCTCCTAACCGAACGAACTGCTATTGGCACAACACCCGGGAGAACCGTGCCCTCAACCCTTTTCTCGAGAAGTTACTATTTTTTTGGCGTTTAACAGTGGCGCGCCCAGAAATTTAACTGGTGGGGTGCAACTGAAACTAACCAGTGGCGCACGAGCAAAAGTAATTTCAGACACTTCGCGAAACGTTAACGGAGAAGGTAGAGACTCATTTTTATTTCAAATCAATTTAAAGCTGTAGAGATAAAATTTAATTAAAATGTTAAAACTTTTACAAATAGGGAGAGTACATTGACAAAATTAAAAGAGTGGGACAGGGTGACCATCATTAGATCTATAGCAAAATCGGTCCATATCGTAGCTATATTTTATATATAATATATAACTATAATAGTATACAACTATATTTTGCCAGGACTGTATACAATGTATTATCCGAGGATCTAGCTGTCAAACAGAGATTATTACATTACTAAATACCATGAAGGCTAATCCTGGAAGATTAAAACTTCCACCGTCGAGGTATTATTTCATTAGTTTTTACTTTTACATTCGAATATAAAAAAATGTTACCGGATAAAGACTGGATATTAGTAGCAGAGGAGGGTGCAATTGCTCCCTCGAGCCCCCCTGGGTGCGCCATTGCCTTTCACCCTGCTCACCTTTCCTCGTTTCTCCGTGGAGGGATGATTGGACACGCATTACGCGAGGATTACAGGCGCGTGATACGCGAAAAAACGCCACTGAGCCGAAATAATACACGGTAGGTAGAGCACGAGAGGAGAGTGGCGCGAGAAATCAAACAGGGCTCGTTCCAATGAAAGAAATCGCGCCGCGTCCCCGTCCTGGATTATTCCCTCGTTCAAACTATAGCATGAGATGGGCAAACTTTTATTCGAATAATACACGATAACTGAAACCATTATACACTATCATTAATTTTAATACACCACCATATTTGTAATTTTTTCGAAGAGGGATGGAAGTAGAAAGCTATTTTGCGATGAATTCATATTTCCAAACCTTTTCCAAACTTTCAGTTGACTGTTGACAAGGTTCTCAAACCAATTGATAGTTACCCTTTGACTGTGAAGGACGTATATATACGCTCTCGAGAAGTGGACTAAGAGAAATGTTTGTATTCGTTGTATCAGCTTATAGAGAATGATGAAACAATACTTTTTTATATTTACGGTTTATTCATAAGACGTTTAGTTTCAAAAGTATGAATTAGAAACAAAAAATAATTCTCCTGAGATTTCATAATGGTCTGATCTTATTGCTGTTGTCTTAAAGAAAAAAAAAGGAACCAACAATCGAACAATTGAATTTAAAAAAAGCATCCCCTTATAGTGAATGACAAAACGAAACTTTTTTAGATTTACTGTTTATTCATAGAACGCTTAATTCCGGAAATAAAAATTGAAAAGTTACAAGTTCATTGCACAAATTGATTTTCAGGAGAAAGGTTTTCTAATTTCTCAATTTTTATCTCGGAAACTAAACGTCGTATGAATAAACTATAAATATGAAGAAGTGTCGTTTTGTCATTCTCTATAAAGTGATATTTTTTTTAATAAATCGTCCACCCTGTATAAAAAGACTAAATAGTAAAAGTAACTAATTTACTGTACTATAAAACATCAAGGCTACATATTGACACATCTGTACTACATTATTGTCACTACACCACATTCCAGTAAAACAGAGGAATTTATTTTTTTACATAAAGTCCATAAGGTAATAATAAATTATGTACAATTATACTTTTTAATTCAGGTGTCAATAATTGGAAGGGTGTTAATATTAGGATAGTTCACCTTACGTGAAACAATTCTATATAATTCATATATTGCATATAAGAACTGTGATACAATACAAAGTCTGAAAACGATCGTGGTAAGTTTAATGTTAATTACGTTCGTCTTTCTTTGGAAAACTTGCAGGTGGTGTATTGAAATTAATGGTGCGTAACGATTCTTTCGTGACAACTAAACATTTAATTGCTCACTAGGAAATATTTCATTCTTCCTTCTCGAATAAAAAAATTTTGCCCTATTCTTAGATAAATATTAGATTAGATAAATCGAAACTTGTTTGAATAATGTTTAATTCTTTGATAGCAAGATCGATAAGAAAAAACGGTTTGTTTCACACGTGAAATAAGCAGTTTTCTCGTATTGTTCTCGCTACCAGAAGTTATATTTCATTCAAAATGATTTTAATTTTGTAATTCAATCACTTTAATTCTATGTGTCTTTATTCGTTATTCGAAATTATCGCGTGTTTACGTATTTAATTCTGCCCATCTTCTGGCACCAGTCAACAGTTCCCCATCACTTCGAAGCGGGCAGTATACGAATATTGTAACATAAAACAAACTTACACTCTTAAAAATGTGGAGAATGTCGGAATTACGTTTCGTCGAGCCTCTTCCGTCGATCGATAGTAAAAATTTAAATCGTAATGATTCGAAATGTCGAAACCTGGGACAAACACTGAAATTAGGATATTCTCGGTAGTCGAGGACTTCCTTTGAAGAAGAAGAAGAAGTCGGTATATTTAAGAAAAGAATCGTTTTCAAGATATTTTTTCGCGACTGTGAAACGAAGAAGAGAGAGAGCCCTTCGCGAGAGAGCGATGCTGGCCAAGGAACACGGAGCACGAGGATAAAAGAGCAAAAGACGAATATCTTTCACAGACTTCGTTTGTTGCAACGAAGGTTGTCTGCCGGCGAGGCTCGCGGCCTCGTTGCGGCTAAAAGAGCCAAGGAAAGGAGACGGCGCGGCGGGCGGGATTGAAAAAAGAGAGGAATAACGCGAAAAGAATTGCTCGCCACGAGAACGACCTTCGGTCTTTATCTCTTTTGCTCCGGAGAAAAGTGACTGTCCAAGGCAATTTTTGCCAAGCTTTTATTAACACTTCGAAAGTGGGAACAAACGACTTTTCATTGTAAAAGGAGAGATCGACGCGAACAAACGCGTAAATTTGACAAACATCGAGGGACGCGAGGTGCAGAAGTCATGGTCTTAAAGTTCATGAACAGAGTCGAAGAGTACATGGCTATGGTTAAAAGCTATTCAAAGGAAACAAGGAATGTCCAAAGTATTTTAAAAGTTATTAATACACAAAGATTCCATGACTTATTGTCCTTGTAAGCATACTTTAAACAGTTGCAGTATATTTAAGCGTTTTCACCCTAATTTGGATGCAGAGGACACGATTTTTTAAAGTTTTTGAATATACTTGAAGACTGTGAAGAGATAAGAAGGAATGTGCAAGAATATTTGCATAATTATTCATACAAAACTTGCTGGTTATATTTTTATATACGTCGGATACTGATAATGGTCAATAGAAGTATAATTCAAACAATTATAACAAGTTTAAACGTGTCACCCTTAATTTGGATGAAGAAGTCTCAGTTTTCAAAGTTTTTGCATGTTAGTGAAGACTATTGAGGAGAAACGAGAAATGTCCAAATACATTTTCATTTTATGATTTTGCCAATCATAATGTGATAAATGATAAAAATGTTGATTCAGAAAGTATTTCAAAAAGGCGTAATGCAAGAAGGATGGGTTGCTTAAGAGATACGAATTATCCATGTACGATACTTACATTTATTTATCGTTAGAAAAATTAGAAAGTAGATGATGGATGATAAACTTTTGTTCGAAAAAGTAAGAAATACATCTTAATAATGAACAAGAAGAGTTTGAAGAGAAGAGAGATGAACTCTCTACTCTAATTCATCTTTTTGAATAACTGATTTTTCTTGCACCACCCCTTATTTGCTATTTTTTAGATAAACATTGTTACCAAAGAAGGTCATATCCAAGATTGAATCGTTTGAATATATAATACAATTGTTTCAATTATACTACTGACATTTATCAACATTAAATTGATCATTATCAGAATAAAATTGATTAGTGTTTATTATTAAATTTCTAATAAAGGTGACTAGTATGGAATGCATACAGAAAAAGAACGAAATGGACCCTTAACATTACTCGAAACCCGTCTGACTTCTAATGGGCATACCTAACACTCATGATCAAGACATTCCTCGTTTTCAGCTGGTGGCACGCGAGCAAACCCTGTTTTCACACATATCTGACAAAATTAAAATTACAACATTAATTTATTTAATTGGAACACTTATTTGTCTTCTATTCTTAAACTTCTATTCAATAGTATCCACTTTTCATTCGTCAAGACCACTATAATTCTGAGCAAAATGTGGACATTCTCTGTAGTCCATCGATAGTGTTCAATTTTATATTCCAACGAGTCATAGTGTACACTTGGGACTTGGTTATTCAAAGTAAGAACGAGTAGAAGTGGAGAAGTTATCGAAATTTGTTCGGCAATACGAGTAATCTCGAATGTATCTTACAACGAAGGCCATTTCAATGTTGATGAAGACCTCTTCGGAGTCACTTATTTCTGACAGTCTATGGACAGTCAAGTTGGGCACCTGAAAAATAAAAAAAAATAGTTTTCTTGTTCTTAATGCATTTAAAAGCGGTGGAATATGAATATCATTCATTTCTTATAACCATTCTCCAGTAAAAGACTTCAATCTTAATATACGAAATTAAGTAAAAAGCAACAAGTATAAAAGTTTAAAAATCATATTAAATGAAAACATTTGCTATAAAACAGTGACAAATAGTTAGTTTTTCGCAATGTTCGCGAAAGTTACCACTGTCGGCCAAAGGATTGCTCGTATCGCCAAACAACTTGGACAGCTTGTTTACTTTCTGTCTAAGACGTTCCCCCTCGCTGCAAAAATGCACGTTTTAGCTGGAAGCAATCCCCCAAGCCGAGAATGCAATTACGTCCATGTGAATTCCTTCGAGTCAATCAAAGATAGTCCCTTTTCTGCGAACACAAAATGGCTCCATCGAGCCTAGCGTCACGCATCGCTACGCGTCTGCTCACACCCACTTCCTTTTTACGCCACTCCCTGGTCCGGGCCTACTTTAGACACTTGGAGGAGCCTCGAGCGGATAACTAGCGATCGCAACTGGTGAAAAATCGATACGCGATGCAAATAGGCCTCTGCATCGGGGAAAACGATCATGGTACAACGGAAGCTCCGATTCTTCCGTGGAAGGAGGCTCTGGAAAGTTCGATTCGATGCCAAACAATCGTAAGAAAAGAAGATTGTCTCCACAGAAACGAGTGGAACATGAGTTTTGTCAGGAAAAATACGACTACTCGAAAAAAAGGGAGACCCCCAAGAGGTTTAAGCGGAGCAATCCTCTGTTCCTTCAGTCTCCTCTAGTTTGTCGGACCCTCGCCAACTTCTGAGCAAATGTTAATGCATACATACATCACGAGGCTTGAGAAGTGAGAGCAACGAAATCCTCGAAGCGTTCTATTTGCAAGCATTGCTGAAGAAGGCGAACAAAAATATTCGAGAGGGGACCGAGGGACCAGGAAGCGAAGAGAGAAATTGGGAATAGAGGCGCGGAGCCAGGGCAGCGTCTGCCGCATTGTCGAGCAGAGATGAATCTGGTCACGGCGAATCATAAAGTCCCTCGGGGATTCGCCCACGCTACGCTCTCTCGAGATCACGCGGAGAGCGTGCATGCGAAGAGAGATAAAGGAACAGAGAGAGAGAGAAGAACGGCGAAGGAGAGGTAAATAGAAGGAACGTAGCAGGAGAAGAAGAGAAAGATGGAGAGCAGGGGAGAGCCAAGGCATTCGCGGTGCAAAAAGCGAGGATGCAGGCAAAAAAGGAAGAGCGCAACCGAAGAAACCGGTTTTTTCCAGTTGGGCCAGGTCGGGGCGTCGAACCTACGGACCGCAGCCTCCCTCCGAGAATAACTTGCATGCAGCGAGCAGACGACGACATCGACGGCCAGCATCTTCTTCGCGGCTCGAGCAGCTCTAGGCTTGCCCCAGGTCCGGGAAGAAAGAAGGACGCCCTGACCAAAAGAATCGAGTCTATCCTCCAGCAAGAAGAAGGAAGGACGAGCGTGGGCGTTCAAACGCGTATCGTGCTGGAGAAAAAGAACGAGCAAGAACTCGGAGGAGGGCAAGGACCCTCTCTAAACACCGCGGTTCGTTGACGCCAACTTTTTCGCAGCCCAGGCTACTTTTCCCTCCTTTTTTTTCTCTTCTTTCGAGCCCTGACATCATCCGCCGGGCTGCGCACACGTTGTTCCGGGTCAAGGAAGTTCGCGCGTCCAACAGGAACAACAAGAGCGAGGCGAGAAAAGAAACGGAGCCTTGAGGCCGTGAAATATACGACGACGAATAAAAGAAACTGCGGAAACCGACGTCCTCGATGGTCCCGCGCGAGCATTTCATGAGGAAGTCACGTCAACTGTCACCGATTTTATATATTTATCGTTTATTTATTAGCAATTTGTGCACTATTTGCAAGAAGGTTTTCTAGATTGGTGTATATTAGGTTTACAGAGATTTCTCGATAGATTTCTATTACTGAAGTAAAGTTTTGGTAATTCAAGTTGATTTACTATAAAATTAATTAGGAGACTCAGACAAAAATTGTGATCATTTCACGAGAAGGTCACGGCAACTGTCACGCACGGATTTTGACGATTTAACTACCGGTTCATTTACAAGTAGTCTTCAACTTGCAACAGGATTTTCTAAATTGGTGTATATTGACGCTAGGTTTACAGAGATTTCTTGTCAAGTCTCTATTACTGAAGTGATGCCGTAATAACCGAAGTCGATTTAGTAAAATTAATTGGGAGGCTTTCACAAAAATAAATTTGGATGTATATTTGTCTTTTTATTAGGTTGTCTCAAAAGTTTCTTCCGTGACTTGCACTCGCTATTTTGCGTGGCAGTGTTTATGTAAATAAACAACCTAATTTCTTAGACGCTAATGTTGTAACAGTAATGGAGCAAAATGAATCGTACGCAGTTCAATAATGTAAAATGAGACATAAAATATTGTGTATGTATTACTTATTAATGAAATGGAAGAAACTTTTGGGACAACCTAATATATAGGTCAGTATGAGTGTTTGATGATCAGTGTTATTTCAGAAAAAAGTGGGGTACACCCCCGTTCATAAATATGTGAACACTTTCCACATTCAATGAATAGTTACACCGTGAATTATTGCTAGAAAATTATTTGTTACCATATTCTGTTTCGAATGTGTATTTGTTAACATTTAATAATGTTAAAATCTTGAGTGGGATTTTAAGTCTCGTAGAGAAACTATGTGATTATTCAGAAACATTTGGAAAACATTTGTGATGAGATATTAAAAAAGTAGAAGGAGTAATATTACTTCGAATACAATGAAGAAATTACTAGTTAGCTAGATTAATATCTCTTATGTATCAAGATTGCTAACAGAAATATTAAGAGCACGTGGTGGATACATTAATGAAAAGAAAATTGAATTAATACAATACAAACTAAATATAGAAACTTAAGTGATATTCGTTAATAGATTCGTAATTTTATTTAAATACTTATTCCAATTGAGGAAGTGTTCACATACGTTTGAGCGGCAGTATACATATCAAATTTGAAGAAAAGATATTTCATTCACACCTTTAGACGTTGCTTTTATCCCCTGAACACAAATATAGAGCTCTAAAATACATGTTCAATATTTATCTACTTAATCATAGTAAAAAACCTTCCTCTTAACCCCTTTAAGCATCGACGTAATACATTACTCCATTTAATTTCTGTAAAATTATTTAAAATTTACGCTATCTTGTCATAAAAATTTGTTTCGAACAAATGTCTTACTTGCAAGAAACATTCTTATTCGTCGCAAATCTTCCTATGTATCAAGGAATTACTCATCATTTTGCTCGATGTGTTAGAATTCATTTTCCTTACACCTTGAATTTATTTAAAAAATAAAACACTAATCATTTCATACACATTTAATTTTTTTAAAGAAAATTGTACTACAAGAAAAATAGAGATACTCAAATGCTATACTCTACGATTCCAGATAATATTTACTTATCGCGATATCGTGGGTGGTAATTGTCCTAAAAACATTTAGAAGTCAAATATTAGTTACATTAGAATTGCCACCAATGTTATAATTCCTCAAAAATAAAAAATAGTTACGTTCTTTGAAATGTCATTAAACTTCGTCTGATAATAACGAGCTCGTTAATAATAATTTTTCTGTATTGTGGTAGAATTGTACAAAAAAAGATTATAATATACGCAAATAAAAATAAGTATACATCGCGGTACGAAGCCGATGCATAGCTATACGTCGCGTCGTTATTAATCTAACCTCGTTTGTAAAGAACTAACGACGTTTATACAGAACATTATGTCTGTCAAACTATAGCACTTGCTGGATGTTCGCGACATAACTGTTTGTATTTTAAATATTTTCGTAACAAGCGCTGCTCGCGAGATATGCGATATTTATAATCAGAAGCCGTACAGAAAAATGCATTGTACGTAATGTAGTTTTCCCTTTTTTCCTTGTTTATATCGACGGTATCTCGAGTACTTTATTTACTTATCAATGAATACACAACGTTCCCGCCATTTTATATAACCCTTTGAAAAAGAAATGTGGTATATTGTACCAAAACAAATGCGGGGGAGGGGAGGGGAGGGGAGGGGAGGGAAGAAAAATAAAATGGGAGAAGAATGAATAAGACTTTGAGATAACGTTAACTTAAATTACTAAACAATTAGAAGTATAATAGTCAAATTTTTATTTGTGTATATTATAATCTTTTTGTGATAATACACTTATCGTTTAAATCACAAAAGCAAAGTAAATATAGAATTCTTTGTGACATAGAGACATGTTTAAACATTTGTCCATTAAAGAATCATTGGGATCGAATAAATTAATTTGAGAGAAATCATTTCGAAATCTTATTTTTCGAATAAATTGAGTGTAAGGAAAAGGAATCCTAACGCGACGAGAATTGACGCGTGGACTTGTCAACAATTGCTCGATCCGCAAACTATCAAATTTCAACGCAAGGGAAACAACACTATTTCAAACACGTACGAAACACGAAAAACGTATTTTTCATTTTTCCCTGTAGTCCTGTAAACATTTCTCTAAATCGACTTCTACATGCATTTCTCGAAAGATACACATTTCAAGAATGTTGCGTCAATTTTCTAGAAAGAGATTTCTAGAGATGGAGAGGTACTGAAATATTAAACGCGTTTATCTCTAAACGACACTTTCCAGTCTGATTGATAGCTTCTCGAGAAAATTATCCGTTATAAAATTTACAAACAATTCGTATAATTTCTGAAGATACTTTTGGTCCGTTAGAGCGTCGCGTCCGCTTGCAATTAGTCCGCGTAGGCTAAAAAGTACGTGATCTAGCGTCGAACGAAGGAAAGGAAGGTCCTCGCTAAAAATACTCACGCGAAATTGTTCGCGAAAGGGGGAAGAAGCGGCGGCTAGAGGGAGGGAGGGAGGGAGGGAGGGAGTAAACAGAAAGAAGAAGAGGGAATTGGCTGGCCGAAACGTAAGGTCGACGACGTCTGGTCTTATTTTAAACTGGTCCTGTCCGAGATTCGGGTCTCCTTGGTTGCGTCGATCGCCTCGGAGCCGCGAAGTTGTCCCAGGTCCGGGGTGAAAGAAGGGTACGGAGTCGTTGCGGTAGAGATAGGTCGGGAAAGGGAGGGAGAGAGAGAGAGAGAGAGCGGGTGATGGAGAAGGACGACACGGCGCGTTGAAAACGGAAAAGAAGAGGAAGAAAAAGGAGAAGGATGCGTTGTATCGATGTCGTTGCCGGGGCGGAGGAGGAAGGCAGGAAGAAAGGAACGAGGCGAGACCCCAAAAACTTTCGGGTCATTGTCGTCCGGTCTCGTTTTAGCCTTTCCTTCCTCCCACCTCGTACGCCTCCTTCTTCTTACCTTTTCACTCTTCGTATTCTTTTTCGCGCCGTTTTAAGCACTCTTTCGAGCAAGGTTGGCCACCATGTTTTTCCTCGCCGCGTCCCCCCTGCCGCCTCGTGTACGTACGTATATAACCGACCTTCGCGTGTGTGCGAGAGAGAAAAACCGGGAGAGAGAACAACGAGAAAAAAAAATCGCAGATCGAAACCGTATACCGATACGACCGCGAAACTGTTCCTTAACGCGAGGCCACTACCGAACGACGGAGACAGATACTTTACAACGAGGACGTCGTATTTCGTTCATATCACTTCATTTTTTGTACCTGTTGAAAGAATGGCCTTTGTTGCCACTCGTGCTCGCGCAGAAATGAGAAATGTCAACAGGAAACGCTTTCGATCGATACTTGAAACTTGAAACACGGCACAAGCAACAGAGGCCATATCGTAATTGTGTCTAAGTAGCTAGCCGTTTTGTGATCTATGCTTCGCATTCCCGTTCGAGTCTGCGAGCTCCAGATCGATCGGAGATCCACGAGATGCAATCGTTTTATGTAACTTATCTTTCCATCGTTGGCTCCGATCGCTCTGCAGACCTCGCGCTTTTAAACATTCGTCTGTCTGGACTTCGCTTTCTCCTTCCTGTCCCCCTCGAACCTCTTCCAGCTTACACCTAACCATTCGTACAGGAAACTGAAACCTAAAACAAGAAAATATCTCATTAGCCTCCCGCACACGATAACATGAAAGATCCTTCCTCCTCAGCTTCAACATCAATGTCTCCGAGGAACCAATCGCGATTAACGCGTTGAACGCCAGAATAATCAGGATTTATCCAAAATTTACAAGGGCTTAAAAGATTGCCAAGATGGCGATTTCTTGGAAAAAAGATTAAATGTTCTCGTATGCGCAATAAATTAAGATGAAAATCTTGATTTAACCGAACAGCAGCTCTCTGTGAATGACAGAGGAGTTCATGTGAGTATGAAATTGGTCAGTGAGAGAGCAGTTTGGAAAGGTAGATTGATCTCAAGAGAAAATTGTAATATTGTATGTCGAAAAATGTGAAATCTGGCGGTCGACGCGTTTTGAGAGACGAAAGGTTCTCCCAGCCCCGTGAATTCCTTGTTGCCAGACACTCGAGGCGAATTCCCTTTGCAAAATGAAAATAGTCCGTGGTGGCGGCGGCAATCGGTGCCCTAACTCTCACTGGTCAATCGTTCTGTTCTGTGCGCTGCCTGTCCTGCGCTTCTGGTTCGCGACACTCTGTGGTGGTATTCTGTGGGTCGGCTGCTCTCTACGGTGCGCCGCGTGTGCCTGCTTCCGGTTCCTCTTCTTCCGGCCCCGCAAAAAAGGAGTTGCAACAGCGTGTTGTGTTCCAGCAACACGCCGCCCTGATCGGCGGCCCGAACGCAACCAGCTGTCCCGTCTGCCACAAACTCTTCCTCGGCGGTGAGGCTCTCATGGAGCACATGAAGCACACCCACAAGGACCCGAATGCCTCCGGCGTTGCCAGTAAGTATCTACGGATAATCGAGCACCCTCGATCTCGTCCGTGTCACTCTTTCTTTCTCCTTGCTTCTCATCCTACGCGCGTACAGCATCGGGGGGCTAAAACACTTGCGGTTCTCATCTCTTCTCTTCACTTTTACGATTCTCTGCACTAACGCTTACAACACTCTGTCTGTAACACGACTAACCCACGATCAACGCGGGTAATCGAATCTTACGCGCTTCGTCTGTTGGCCGCCACGGAGGGGAACAAATCATCGTAGACGACGCTTATATGCTGACAAACTATGCGGAAAGCAAAGAAAATAACTGGTAGACGCACACCCGGTGTGCGTGTATATATTATACGTCCATGTTCTACGATACGATGTGTTCTTTCTCGTGGCTGGTGTCGACTTTTGCTGGGAATACTTTGTCCGTCCTCTCTAACATCTAACAAACGTACAGAGGGTTGGGCTGCACGCCCCGCGACATCCTTCGAGGAGAAAGAAAGAAACGAGATAGGCGCGTAACGAGGGTGCCTTAATTGCGTGAGTAAGTTTTAAATGGGAGAGAAAGCGTGAGACGGAGAGGTGGAACTGCCGCTCATCGAGAGGAACGAACGAGGGGTGGTTCGTTCTTTAGTCTTTAAGTACGTTTCACGTCCCCCACACCCCCCGCCCCACCCCTCCCCCCAAAACCCCCACAACACAACCCACCTAAGAAACTTGCTTTGGCGCGGGCGATATGCACACATTGTCCTGTCACTTCTTCGTACTGTTGTTTCGCTGAAACGGAAAAAGGGGTGTAGCACACTTAGAGCGCACTCACCGACTAATACTTGCGTAACTACTCGCTAATATAAAAACGGTGCTTCATAAGGGTGGTGTCTCGTTCTCGTTTTGTGCGTGTTCTGTCAAGTGTGTGGACATACATATATATTAATTAATATATATGTATATATATATATATATATACATATATATTATATCATATATATATATATATATATATATA
>NC_071976.1:12627291-12636601 GCF_026283585.1 Hylaeus volcanicus
ATATATACATATATATTATATCATATATATATATATATATATATATAATATATCCATACATCATATATGGATAAATAGATAGACGTACAGAGAACAATCGACTAAAGCGCGGCCGCGCGCGACGATCAGAGAATCTCTTTGCGGATAAATAAAAAAAAAAAAGACGCGTTGTCCCGTTTTTCGAACGCGTCGTCTCGTTTCCTCCATCGTCTTCCAAAGTAACACGGGAAACGGTGCGCGTGCCAGAGCATCAAGCCTGGGGTTGATTAGCCACCGGAGAGAAAACGCAACTTGTTAGTAAACCATCTTTGACGAGATTCGATCTCGACGGAGAGAACGAAAGCGCAGAAAAAAAAAATAAAGAGTCTGGAAGAGAAACAGAGAGACGGAGGGAGACAAGCGATGGAAAAACGACGATGAAACCGTCGAATGGGAAAAAGACTAGAACGTAATAAAATAAAGGCGAGGGGATATGGAAAACTGCGACTCGAAAGGCAAAGTAAAAAAAAAAGTAATGTTTAGAAGAAAAAAAAGGGAAAACAGAGATTCGTCGTCGAACTTTTCTTTGTGCGTCTATGAGCGTGCGTGCGTGCGCGCGCGCGCGGGCGTACGTGCGTGTGCATCTTGGGTTTTTGGGCCGACGACCTCGCTCGTGAAAGGGAAGCAGCAACGGCATGAAGCAGCTCGCGGTGCGTCCGAGGTCAGTGCTCTCCTCTGGTCCTCGGCTATCCGTGTCTGCAAGGACTCTCCCTTCGCCTTCGAGGTCGACCGGAATGTTGACGTACGTACCACGCGCGTGTGTACACGCGAATGCGTGAGAAATAAGGTGGAGGAGGAGGAGGAGGAGGATGAGAAAGGAGGAGAAGGATGATGATGATGATGATGATGATGATGATGATAATGATAATGATGAACATGATGATGATGAGAAGGATGAGGATGAGGAAAAATAGAGAAGTGAACGAAGAATGATGATAATGAGATGATGATTATGGTGATGACGATATGGTGATAATGATATGATATGATATGATATGATATGATATGGAGGAGGTGGCTTTCGTTCCTTGGGAAGCTTTATCCTGCTTAGCATTGACCTTGAAATTGTGTCGCCCTATTGTTCCCTCCGCTGACTGCACAACCTCCGTTGCCGGGGTTTACCTAGCGAAGCGACGGACCGCCAACCACCCGTGTCCAGTGTGCGGAAAACACTACGTCAACGAGGGTAGTCTTAGGAAGCACCTGGCCTGTCATCCTGAGACCAGTCAGCTTAGCACAAGCCTCAGGATGTGGCCGTGCTCGGTGTGCCAAGCCGTCTTCACTCATGAGAGCGGTAAGTATAACCTTCCTGCTGAAACAAACCTATCGAATACAATCGAGTACAATTTTGTTCGTTCTAATCGTTCTTTTAAGCCGTTCACCGTGTATATATATACATTTTTACTCTTTCGTTTCCAAATACCGTTTTATCACGGAATGTGTTTTCTTTCCGGCTTATTCGATCGTACATCTTATTCGTCGACCAACGAAACTCTATCGAGACTGGTCTGTTTTGCTGTTAAGGTTTGTTGAGTCACATGGAGCATATGAGAATGGACCCGAAACATCAGTTTGCTGCGCAGTACGTTTTGAGCCGCGCGGCCGCCGAGAGGCGGGAGAGAGAAATCCTCGCGTCTTCGAGTCTAGGTAACGAACGTTGAGAAACACGTATATCTGTCTGTATAGTCCTAGTCCTGTTCTAGCGTGTAGCTACTACTACTACTACTATTACTACTACTACTTTGATTGATAACAGTAACGATCGTAACGATACATACGTTATTCTCGTGTCCAGGTACGGGATTGGGTGTGTTGGGAAGCCAAACAGGCGGACCTCAAAATTTGCAACAACCACCGATGTGTCCTTCCCCGTCGGCCCACTCGGACAGCAGCAGTGGCAACGGAAGACTATCCTCGGCCGGTAGTGAACCTGGTACGCTCCGATCTTGTTCCTCCGTCTTCTTGCAAACGGTCGTCTGGAATGATCGTTAGAGTGCCCGTGAATAATAATAATGTTAGAGTAACGCCCGTCTTAACACCACCTTAAGAAGCGACCTTTCATTCTTACGTAATCACAACACGCTCGCTGAAATGTATCGATACGTCGTACACGCACCGAGCATCGAAACGCAGCGACAGTTATTGTAGCAAACATACATATACCTATATATTACATTTGATATACCTGAGAGTAAAATAAAGTACCTACGAATTCTTGTGTGAGTAATTTCCGTATCATACGAACGTTCATTTTTATAATCGTTTTTTCCACCGACTGTTAAACCATAGTTACGTAGTAGCGCTACTAAACACTCGGCCACGTCCACGTAGACCGCGCATACTAACGTGAGCAGACTTCTGCGCAGGTACCGGTCTGCTGAACAACAACAACAACAACAACAACAACAACATGGCGTCGCCGGGGCCCAGTGGCAACAAGCTCAGCGAGATGCTCCGAGCGGGAAGTCAGCCTGGCTCCGCGCAACAGTACCACGACGAGATGCAGTCGCAACAACAACGCATGGCAGTGATGGCCGCCGTGTCAGCGGGTAAGAAATCAACCATCACCTTCTATGTCGTTCTGTTCTCCTCGAATCTCTCCATTCAAGGACACCTCCGATACCGCTTATCTGCTCGCGCGTCTTCGACTCTGCTCCGCGAGAACAGATATCGCCGACTCTCGTTCCAATTAATGCCAATAAAGTTTGATTTACAATTATGTTGTTTTTGCGTGGCAAGGATTTTTCTTATCTCCGTGGCCTGGCTCACTGCGATCGCGAACGATAGATTCAACGATATCGGACGCGAATAATATCCAAATAGGTTGTTATCGTTTGCGCTGGGAATAGCAGATGATATAATAAATCTGCTTGATTTGCCGATAGGTTTGCAAAATTCGGTGTCGCCGAATCTGTCGCCGGTGGACATGGCGTCGCTGGCGGCGGCGATGAGGATGGGAAACAACGGTGACATGAGTGGCGGTGGGCAAGGATCGACAGGGCCGCAGCAACAAGGCGTGCAAGCAACTGGACCAGAACAGACTCTGAGGATGCACCAAGCGGAAGCTTTGCTGCGTTCTCAGGCAGAAGCCGCGCTCAGATTGGCTGTAAGTTTTATTATTATTGTTTAAAATTCAACCGAATTAGTAGCCGTCCTTGAGAGTCCGAACTGACTAATTGTTTAATTTTCTGCTCAGGTATCGCAGGCAGCGGCAGCAGCGGCGAGTTCCGCGGTCGGCGGAGACGTGAGACATCATTTAGGACAGCATAACGGAGGTAGCACTTCCGGCATGCCTGGACATCACACGAATCAACAGATGTCCCAGCAGGATACCTTACCGCCCGACCTTGGTAAGTTCATCTTCCACGAGCAGCCTCAACGACCAATCTCAAAATAATTGCACTCTATTGGTTGTATCGAGTAGTATGTTGTATGTTGTAGGCCATTCTAAGAATTTATTTAAAGATATCAAATGTACATTACAAAGTCTTCTCTACAACTCAATAATGATTGTCAATAGAGAATAAAACAGACGCCGTCTAAAAATTATATATATAGTCAGTCCAATAAGTATTCGCACCCTCTATGTCTATTGAAGAAAGTCGAAAATAAATGACAGGCTCGACTAAATGAATTTTCTTCATTATAAGCATGTACATGAGTAAACGTTGCACATGTATTGTATATATTTATAATTGTAAAAGTGCGTTTGAATTTCGCGCTCTCATTATGCATCGGTAAGCGGCGCTGACCATGTTTATGTGTGGCTACACTTTATTATTTTTGTTCTAAGTAACGTCTTTGCATATCTACTTATATTCACTAAATAATAATGAAACATTTATTTGGAAACACCAAACCTTTCATTTAATGTAGACAAATGTCTTCAATGGACATAGAGGGTGCGAATAATTATGGGACTGACTGTAGATTGACGACACGCGCTTTGAACGTGTCTTTGGGACTTGAATGTGTTTGGTCTACTAAATCTTGTGTCGCTGAAACCATTCTAGGAACGATTATATTAGGTTGGCAACCAAGTTCCAGTCGTTTTTTCAAAGTTTAACATTCCGCCTGTCAGTACATTACATGTTTTTGGCACAATGTTTAAATCATTCGAAAAAGAATGTTCTGTTCTATTGGAATCAACGTTTCGTTTGTTTTTTTTTTTTGTTCGAGTTAATTTGTGTTAATTTTCAGATCATTAAAATGGAACGTCGAGTTGAGAAAAATGAGTACAACTGGACGGCCTTAGTTAACCCTTTCAGATCTGGCGTCCACAACTGATGTGACGCCACGAAATTTAAAAATTACCGACACCATCCTTTAGAGCGAATGTCCTTATTTGTGCACACGACGAAAGACCAGTTTTCCACGAAAACTACACTATTAGGATTTTTTCTTTATTTTTTTCATAATAATTTTAGTCTAACTTAACCGTAATTAAATTGCATTAATTAAATTACATTAGTACGAGAAAAAAAAACATAATTCAGTTCTGAAAGGGTTAAACTTGACATACTAGTCACGAAGGGTCTTTTCAGCTATGGCACCCTCTCCATACCTTGATTAAAAGCAAAAAGAAGGAGGTGTCGAAAATCCTCAGTTTTCCCAATTTGACAATCCATTTTAATAATCTAAAAATTAACATAAATTAAATGGAACAAAAAAAACAAAACATAGATTCCTGTAGAACAAAAGATCCTCTTTCAAATGATTTAATACATTATGCCAAAAATATTTAATAAAAAGAGGAATGTTAACATTGAAAGAAACTTAGTTGCCAACCTAATATATTCCGTCAGTACGACTACAATATACCGAGTGGCATATAGTTATTCCATTCCTAAAATGTTTACAGACTTTTGGACATGTGGTGCAGGCTAAGCTGGGTGAAAAGTGCTAACTGAAGCTTCTGGGTGTAACCTGTTTTCTTTGGATAGAACACTCGTTTCGCCAGACGTTGCAGCTAGCTTCTTTAAAGATCAAATGACACACTGATATTAAATGATATTAAATGTCATTTGGTCCCTGAAAAAACTACCTGCAATGCTAGCGAAACGTTGGTGTATCTTATCTAAAAGATACAGAAGCCTTAGTTAGTATCAATCATGAAAACCTGGCCACGGAAACCTTAAATATCTCCTGAATGAAAAGTATTTGTTAAACGTACGTTGAATAATCGTTATTGTAAAAGTTGGAAACAATTTTTTGACACGGCGGCGTAAATTATCTAATTGTAATGTTTGTTAATGTCTACGGAAGCTGGTCCACGTCTATTTCCTTTCTTAAAAAGTCTTATAGACTTGTGTATTCTTTCTAATATTCTTTATTTTTTATTTCTTTCGGCGCCAAGATTTAATGCAGATGTTTAATGTAGGTTATTATTTTGATAATAAAAAGTGATGTTAAATTTGTTGTTTTAAAAAGAGAATTTACGATCTTTTTTTGCAATAATTCGTGACTCAAAAGGCTATAAACTTATCACTTGAGTAATTGCAATAAACTTGAACTAAGAGACATCTCTGTTGAATCAACACTGTTGATGCGACATTAATCTAGATTTAAAAAAAATAGTAATTTTGAATTGTAATATTAATTAGATATAAATAAATATTTTATTTAGTTAGATTGCAATAGACAGCATTTTTATTGCTAAAAAAACTGAAACTGAAAATTGCTTCTAACTTTGATAACATTCATTTTTTGACGTATGTTGATTTATTTTTTACAGATTCTAGTTTTCCTTGCGAGCTCTCTTTGATACCTTTACTTTACAGTGGTAATGAACATGAAGTAACTCTATAAATTGGTGCAACGTTCGCATTATACCAAAAATAATAAGAAGCGCCAAATACAGTCATGAAAATCATTTAACCTTTAATTTTCCTGAAATGTAATTAATTTAACTTCGTCGACAAAATTCTAATTGTCTACACTTTTACACAAATTCATGATAATTTATGGAGTATTTACAATTAACATTGCTCCAAATAAATGGCCAGTGACTAAAAGCATGAATTAAAACACGACGTGCTTCAAACAAAAATATTATTTTAAATACTCTTAGTTGCAAAGTCTCTCTCAAGGTTTGTTTTATGACATCTGAACTAAACTATTTATAATTAAATACTTATTTAATTATATCGGATATAAATATAATTTTAAAGAAACTTAGCGAGAATCATACGTCCTCAAAGTCTGTAAATATCATTATTCAACATTCCATATGATTGAGTAAATAATAAGCATTGCTTGCTAAAATAAACGTAATAATATAATTAATTATAGCACAACAAACACAATTTATTGTTCTAGAAACGCTTCGAACTCCTCAGCACGTATTGCTCATTTTCAGCAACGATAATATAACTAAAAAATCATGACTTTCCCAAAAATGAATTTGGATGTTATGCATCGTTACATTGTGTAAAAATATAGTCATAGAAATTGTCAAGTTAGTATAATGAAATATTGAACAGTGGTAAAAGTGCCATAAATATCGCCACATCAAAAGTTGAGCTATTATTATACCAAATGGGTGATGTACCGAATAAGAAAATAAAATATAACAAGCACAAAACAAATATTTTATGCGAATCGACATAACTGGAAGAATTCTATGAATACGATAAAAGTAGTTGCCGTTAATAAGACAAAAGCGACATTTCCTTCGTAATGTGTCTCCACTTTAATAATTTACTTTCTAATTTATATCGAAGAAGTAACTAAACGAAAGACGCATCTAAACGAATAAACTATTCCCGTCTACGCCATAACTGACCAAGTTCCGCTGATTGTCTAAGGCCGAACGCACACGGGCGCAACCGATTTGAAATTAGTGTTGCAAACCGTTTGCGCTCTTTGTTTTACGTACTCCACTACCTTTGTTTTACCTAGATCTACGGTCGTATGCAACTAGTTTCAGAGTGGTTTGAAACTGATCAGTTGCGCACGTGTGTGATCGGCCTAAATCGCGAGACAATTTCATCTTGAAAAACAAATGTTTCACATATCTAACCATTTGAATCTCCGCAGGGGAAGCATTGCGTCTACAAGAGCAGCGATTAGAACAAGCGCTGAGGCTTCACGGCGATCCTCGTGCCCTGAGTTTCACTCTCCAGCACGTGGTCAACCAACAGAACAATCAGCAACCCTGAAAATTCAGTTACTACTGAGACGAGTGGACCCCTTGGACGTCGGAGCAAACGAGCCTGCAGCAGCAAGCTGAACGCCTCAATCAGCAAACGCTTCAAACAGCCGACGCTCGTCCAGCGTCGCTCGGCGATCAGCAGCAGCAAGCTTCGTCTAGCATTGGTCTTCACCATCATCAACAGCAGCAGCAGCAGCAGCAGCAGCAGCAACAGCAGCAGCAGCAGCAACAACAACAACAACAGCAGCAGCAGCAGCTTACCGAAGACCGCGGCGTCAAAAGGAAAGCCGACGACATGATCGGTAACTCTGACACCGTGTAAAGAACGACGTACACCAACGACAAACCCCTGAAAGCGTTTGTCGTCTTCTACGTCGGTTCGAACACAGGCGTCCAAGTGTGGTCACCCGCGCAATCACTATTGTCTCAGCAGTACAAGTTGCAATTGTTCAAAAACTCGACGCCTCGGAAGCATCGTGAATCCTATCGTCAGAGACGCGACGACGTTTGGGTCGCGGCGTCCTGATCGATACTACTGTGAAACTTCTACTCCATCCCCGATACAGAGGGAAGGAGACGCAAACGTCATACGTATCTAGAAATCCGTTAGACGGTGCGTGGCGACGGCCGCGGGTGACAATGGTCTTCTAGCAGCACGACGATCCGTCGCGCTGATCACGTTGTTCCTACTTCGGTCCCGCATTCGGAGTTCCTACAACGACACGGTTCGCCGAATCGGATAACCCTCGATGGCTCTTTTCAACCAGGCTGTCGAGGGTCCTCCGTTATCGAGCGACGCCCTTTTGCTTCAGTCGAGTCGCTCTTTCAGAATTCTCGGGACGCGTTGTCACCGTGGCCAGAGTCACCCCTGAAACGTGCCATAATATTATTGAAAGAAACTGCTTAACTGACGCGTCGCCTGACCACCCTGCAAAGGTCGTCCAGGACGACGCGAGGTACTATGGTTTTTTTTTAGTACAAGAGCCCTACGCACGGACAGGACCTGCGTCGGATGGTCTCGTACCTAGAACCGCCAGGCTGTTCGAGGCTCAACAAACTAAACTATATATATATATATATATATGTATATATATATATATATGTATATATATATATATATATATATATATATATATACATATATATACATATATATACATACATACCTACAAACCAGTTTAAGGTTTCCGTAATCTTAGCTCCCGTAACGTTTAAGGCAAACATACGCGTCTGAGACATGCGTAAACGCGGTCAGGCGGATCAGCTGACCGCGCACAGCACCGCGTCCCCCTCCCCATTTATCAGACGAACGCGAAACAAATCAGAAAAAAGACGGACGGTCTGAACGATCGCTGCATTAGTGATACATGTACACAGAGAGCACAACGAACACGTGACACGTATTTACAAGATACACGAACAAAACGCGACACACAAAACACGCACACACCGCACACGATATAAACACGTACGGCGAAACTTACTCGTGACGTAAGGATATACATATAAAAAAATGCGCGCAACTTGTGCTGGTCGGCAGCACGAAAACTATTAGCTCGTAAGCGGACAAACAAAATATAATTATTACAAACAGTTATATTATATATATTATATATACATACAGAGAGTCTTGGAGTGTATGACGGAGACAAAAAAAAACGAAGAAACGGAGTACCGGACCAGAGAAGAGGTACCGGTCTGCCGTGTCCCTCCTAACTGTACACGTTGCACATTTTCAAGAGAACCGTGAAGAGTGTACGGGAAGCATTTTTTTCGCGAGCAAACACGCCAGAGACGACGAGGAGGGAGAAAAAAAAATATGAAGAGGAGACGATGAAAAATGACGTTGCAGAAAGAGAGAGAAATAAAAAACTAAATGCTAAATATTATATATATTATATATATATAAATATTATAAATAATAAATATAGGGTCTATGAGACTAGGATATAAATTAGGTGAAAGAGATATTCGGTGAGTGCATGGAGCTGCGTGCCCGGGCAGTTGTACACGATCCCAGCGTCGACGAGAGAATGAGAAGAGAACAAGATGGCGGAAAGCCTGGGAACACGAGAGAGAGAGAGAGAGAGAGAGAGAGAGAGAGAGAGAGAGAGAGAG